>NC_133410.1:29170000-29770000 GCF_049350105.2 Macaca mulatta | reverse complement strand
CTGCCTATTTTACTTTGAAAGTATCTCATGTTTCCTCACTCTTTCAGTTTCTATTGCCGCTTTCTGAATTGCCCCCATCCATTTGTAATGAATTGTATTTACTAAAATAGAAATCTGTATCATGTCACCACACCCTTTATTCTTTTTGTTATTTTGTTTTTGAGACAGAGTCTCACTCTTTCACCCCGGCTGGAGTGCAGTGGTGCGATCTCGGCTCACTGCAACCTCCACCTCTAGGATCAAGCTTCAGCCTCCTAAGTAGCTGGGACTACAGTCACACGCCACTATGGCTGGCTAATTTTTGTATTTTTAGTAGAGACGGAGTTTCACCATATTCGTCAGGCTGGTCTTGAACCCCTGACCTCAGGTGATCCACCTGCCTCAGGCTCCCAAAGTGCTGGGATTACAGGCGTGAGCCGCCACACTCTTTATTCTTATTTTTCCTTTGCTCACAAAATAAAGTACTAACTACTTGTCATAGAATTCTAGATCCTTTGAAGTCTGTTTCTGCTGTATCTTTTAAGAGTATTCTCAACTTGATTCCCATTCTCATGCACCCTAAACTCCAGTCACCCAGATATAACTTTTGTTGCCCAAAAATGTTGTAAATTTTTCTTCAGTTTTGCCTTTGCAAGTGTTGGCTTTTAACTAAAAGTACTTTCTGTCTTGTGGTTGGTAAAAATGCTGCTTATTTACCTTAATTGGGATATGTAGTTATGCTGAAGTAGCATGCAACCTCTTTTGGTTTAATACAATATAATGGTGGTATTCAAAGTATGGTCCATTATATGTAGTTATGCTGAAGTAGCATGCAACCTCTTTTGGTTTAATACAATATAATGGTGGCATTCAAAGTATGGTCCATGGACACCTTTAAGTCCCTGAAAACCTTCCAGGGTCCTGGTGAGGGCAAACTAGTTTCAAAATAATATTAAAATGGCATTTTTCTTTTTAACTTTGTTGACATTTGCACCCATGATAGTACATTGTGGGTAAAGGCGGTGGCATCAAACAGAGTGACTATTACCCATTATATTCTTCACTACACTAGATTCTACATTTGTGCCTACAAGAGAAAAAAAAAAAAGGTTAGTGTTCTTTAAAAAATGTACTTGATGAGGCAGTGAAAATTATCAATTAAAATTTGACCCTTGAATACATGTCTTTTTAATATTCTGTGTGACACAATGGGAAGAATACGCAAAGCACTCCCACTGCATACAAAGTAGGATGATTTTCTCCAAGAAAAGCACCTATGCACTAGTTTGAGTTTTGAGCTGAATTGGCACATTTTAATGGAACACTGTTTTTACTTGAATAATGACTGACAAACTACATTTATTCAAAATTAGATATTTGGCAGACATTTAGAAACATCAATGAAGCGAGTCTATTATTTCATGAAAATAAACAGAGACTTTTATGATCAATGATACATTTCAGGATTTCAAATGAAAGAATTTTGAAAATCATGTGTTTGCCACAGGGAGTTTGACAGCCCCCCAATACCTGAACATTTTGCTGGTGAGACTGGTGGTGATAGTAACACTTGTAATTTTTTTATTTTATTTTATTTTTTTAGATGGAGTTTCACTCTTGTTTCTCAGGCTGAAGCGCAGTGGTGTGATCTCAGATCACTCCAACCTCCGTCTCCCGGGTTCAAGTGATTTTCCTGCTTTAGCCTCCTGAGTAGCTGGTATTACAGGCACGTGCCACCATGCATGGCTAAATTTTGTATTTTTAGTAGAGATGGGATTTCACCATGTTGGCCAGGCTGGTCTTGAACTCCTGACCTCAGGTGATCCACCTGCCTTAGCCTCCCAAAGTGCTGGGATTACAGGCATGAGCCACCACTCCCAGACAATTCTTTTTATATTGAAAAATAAAACTTTCTTAAAGTTAAAAGATCTGAATGGCTAAGTCAATCAATTTTTTTTTTCCAGATGATCAGTGCATCATGTTAAAAAATCGTGACAATAAAAGATGTATTCACAGTGCAAAATAAATGATGGATATTAATGTAACAATATAAAAAGTTCATTGATATGGTTTTAGATTCCAGATTGCAATTAACCTTTAATAAAGTACAATTTATTGAGCATTTTTATTTGACAAAAAAGAAGAAGATGCATAATTACCTGGAAAGGCTGTTAAAACACTCTTCCTTTTACCAACTACATAGTTGTACAAGCTCAGATTCCTTCATATGCTTCTACTAAAACAATGCATCTCAAATGATTTGATACAGAATCAGATAAGAAAAACGAATCTCATTCTATGAAGGAAGACATAAAGAGGACTTGAATTTGTAAGTAAATTAAATGCAACTTGCTATGATCTAAGGTTTGTCTCCACTCAAAGTTATATGCTTAAATTCTAACCCCCAAGATGATGGTATTAAAAGGTAGGGCTGTCAGGAGGTAATTCATTAATGAGGATGGGGCCCTCATGAATGACATTAGTGTACTTATAAAAGAGGCCTAAGGAAGGTTGTTTGCCCCTTCCACCATGTGAGCACCAATGACGATGTGAATCTGCTATCTATGCACCACAGAGCAATCCCTCACCAGATGCCAAATCTGTAGACACTCTGATCTTGTTGAACTTCCCCATCTCTAGAACTACGAGAAAGAAAATTCTATTTATAATTTACTCAGTTTTTCTGGGCACAGTGACTCATGCCTGTAATGCCAGAACTTTGGGAGGCTGAGGCAGGCAGATCACCTGTGGTCAGGAGTTCAAGACCAGCCTGGCCAACATGGCAAAACCCCGTCTCTACTAAAAATACAAAAATTAGCTGAATGTGATGGCATGAGTCTGTAATCCCAGCTACTTGAGAGGCTGAGGTAGGAGAATCACTTGAACCTGGGAGGCAGAGGTTTCAGTGAGCTAAGATCATGCCACTGCACTTCAGTCTGGGAGACAGTGTGAGGCTCCATCTCAAAAAAGAAGTTACTCAGTCTAAGGTATTTCATTTTAGCAGCCCAAAGAGACTCAGATGGGACTTCTCACTGATTTGGTATTATTTAAAATTTTATTTTTAATATATTTTTAAATTTTTTGTTTTATATTTTAATTAAAATAATTTTTATGTTAAGTAAACGTATTGATTAAAATATATTATTTTAATTAAAACAAACAATTTAACAAATTTCTATTTTATTTATTTACTTGTTATTTGTATAAATTTAAGGGGTACAAGTGCAGTTTTGTTACATGAATATATTGAGGAATAACTAGGTCTGGGTTTTTATGTATAACCTTCACCTAGTAAATAATTTCTCATCTCTCAACCTTGTCACAATCTCTCACCTTTTGGAGTCTCCAATATGTTCATGATTTCAGACTTTATGTCCATGTGTACACATTATTTAGCTCCCACTTGTGAGAACATACAGTACTTGACTTTCTGTTTCTTAGCTGTCTCCCTTAAGATAATGGCCTCCAATTTCATCCATGTTGCTGCAAAAGACAGGATTTCATTATTTTTAATGGCTAACTAGTATTCCATGTGTGTACATATACATATGGTAATATTTACCATATATATGCTGTATGTGTGTGTATATATGTATGCATGTATGTATATGTAAATCGGCCATTTGCATGTCTTCTTTTGCATAATATCTATGCAAATCCTTTGTCCATTTTTTAAATAGGGTTATTTGTAATGTAGGATTTGTCATGACCCCTTTGTTGGACTTGTGACAGGGATGTCCTGTTTACTCAGCCTGCCATGCTCAGCTCCTTGCAAGAGTGAGCACACGAGTGAGCAAGTCTGGCTGCTCCAGACACCAGCAAGAGCAAGCTCCATGCAGAGCCCACAGCAGTGCCCAGGTGGGGATGCGGGTGATACCAAAGACCAGAAGACATGTTACAATGCTCTCTTAGCTCCGCTGTCCATAGAGAGTGGTGTGTCATTAGCTCAGCTGGCCCCTTGCCTTATCACCTGAGGCAGCTGCCCTCGAGGGCAAAGGGCCAGTGTGGCAGCCTATTTTGGGTACTTGCACTCAGTGGGTCCCAAGCTCTTGTTCAGTGTCTCAGTGTCCAAGAGGAATGAGGTCATGGGGACACTTGAAGGATAGTGAAGGCAGATAATTTTATTTAGCTATGGATATGGCTCTCTGTGGAGAGGGGAGCTGAAAAGGGGAGCTGGAGAAGGGACAGGATGGGCAGGTAGTCTTCCCTTGAGGTCTGGCCAGCTCTTCCCTGAAGTCAAGCTATCTCTCTTAAATCAAGCCATCTCTCCTCTGAAGTCCAACCATCTCTAAGAAGTCAAGTTGCCTCTCCTCAGTCAAGCCACCAATCTCTCCTTTAGCAACTGAGTCTAGGGTCTTCATAGGCACAGGATGGAGGATGGGGTGGGCCATATGTAGTTTTGGAAAAGGCAACATTTGATTGTCAAAAGGCATTCTTCAGAAAGAACAAAATCAGGAGAGTAGGCAAACAGGAATAGAAGTTATTGCTCTGGACAGTGGCTTTTGGGCTTTCTGGCTTGAAGAGGGGCTTTCACCAGGAACCTGCTCCTGTTTGCCTCCTGCCTCTATCATTTGTTTTGTTGTTGTTGTTGTTGAGTTGTTTGTGTTCCTTGTGTTTATAGCAGTCTCCTGTTGGATGCTAGTTTGCAAATATTTTCCCCCATTCTATAGGTTTTCTGTTCACTCTGTTAATTATTTCTTTTTCTATGCAGAAGCTTTTCAGTTTGAGCCCCATTTGTCTATTTTTGTTTCTGTTGCATGTGCTTTTGAGGTCTTAGTCATGAATTCTTTGCCTTAGACCATGTCAAAAAGTTTATCTAGGTTTTCTTCTACTATTTCTATTTTTTCAAGTCTTCCTTTTAACTCTTTAATCTACCTTCAGTTGATTTTTTTGTATATGGTGAGAGACAGGGGTCCAGTTCCATTCTTCTGCATATGGCTATCCAGTTTTCTCATCATTTATTGAAAAGGATGTCTTTTCTTCATTGTGTGTTTTTGTTGACTTTGTCAAAGATCAGTTGGCTATAAGTATGTGGCTTTATTTCTGGGTTCTCTATTCTGTTTTATTAATCACTGTATTTATTTTTATATTAGTACCATGCTGTTTTAGTTACTGTAGCTTACGGTATAATTCAAGGTCAGTAATGTGATGCCTCCAGCTTTGTTCTTTTTCCATAAGATTGCTTTAATTTTTATTTTAATTTGAAAAACACAGTAATTATTGATGGATAAAACCTATATACACAAAAGCTCTCTGGGATCCTCAATAGTTTTTAAGAGAGTGAAGGAATCCGGAGACCGATGTGTCTGAGAAGAGATCAGTAAAATTTGCTTTCTCATTTTTGCTACAGGCCTAATACAGTAAGCGAGGAGATCATATTTCAAATTATCATTCAGGAAACCAGGATGAGAGGGGCTTTCTTATCCTACATTTGCACCACTTGTAAATTGTAACTTGTTTACAAGCAAGGAAGCAGATGTAAAATACACATAGCCACAAGCTAAATTCTGTGCGGTGGTTTAAATGTATCTAGAGACAGGAAAAGCCAGTGAGGGAAGATGTCAACAGGGAATTTTAAGCAGGAAGTATTAGATGAGTATAGATATTCGATTAATGATAGTAAATAGACAGATGAATTGGTTGGCACAGGAATATTCACAGAGAGAAGAACAACGTTGAAGAAAGTTTTGCTGGATTTGTCACAATGACATTCATGATTGTGAGGAATGCATTCCAACATTAACAGAAGGTCTACATTAGCAGATGGAGGGAGAAGGGTATTTGGAAAGCCAGGTAAGATTAGAGAATGATGAAGTTTTTTATTTTTATTTATTTATTTTTTTGAAATGGAGTCTTGCTCTGTCACTCAGGCTGGAGTGCAGTGGTGAGATCTCAGCTCACTGCAGCCTCCACTTCCTGGGTTCAAGCGATTCTCATGCCTCAGACTCACAAGTAGCTGGGACTACACGCATGTGCCACTGCATCCAGCTATTTTTCATATTTTTAGTAGACATGGGGTTTCACCATGTTGGCCAGGTTGCTCTCAAACTCCTGACCTCAGGTTATTTGCCCACCTCAGCCTCCCCAAGTGCTGGGATTACAGGCATGAACCACCATGCCCGGCCAATAGTAGTGTATTTTTAAAATGAGCCTAAATAGTTCATATGTGATTTATTACATACAAGAGTTTTGATTTTGAGAAGGGTTATGATGCATGTAGCATTTGAAGAAGTTAGATTGGTATCAATGTTTTGTGGAATGGTTAAATGAATGTGTCTGAGACTGAAATTAGCAAAGCCAGCTAAGGATTTTTGAACAAATCCCAATCATTAGCAGTATTAATTTGTAATTGGGGGTTGAGGGAGAGAGTTTAGAGAAGGTGAGGGGAGAACAAACATGAGAGATGGTTGGAAAAAAACGTAAATTAGTTTTGTTGGCTGACTGGATATTGGGAATAAATATACTTTATACACTTTGTAGAGCTTTTCTTGACTCTTTTTCTAGCCCTTTCTCTACTTAGAAAGCATTCCTCCCATCAATATATGCCCACAGAAATTATCACTCCTAACTTGAATCGTAATTTTTTTTCTTACACATATACTTAGAAGAGTAGATCTCAAAAGTCATTAGTATAAGCTAAGTTCCATATACTTCTGTGGCCTAACACGATGGTTGGCATATGCTGAGCGCTTAATAAGTATTTATTTACTGCATAGTTGTATTATATATTTAATGTTTCAACTTAGGAAGAATGATATATTTGTTCATCTAAGGCTCAGAAATAAAAGAATGAGTATCATTTGGTATATATGTATTTTGAAAAAGAGTATTGACAAAACTTCAGTTTTAATTTAAACTTAGTAAATTTTAAAGGCAGAGTTACAGAATACATAGCATCCTATATACACTGTAGCATTGTTTTTCCTTTGTATGTTGCATAATTGCATAAAATATGTTTCTATTAATAGTAAATATCGTACTACAAGGCAATCTGGGAAAGTCTATCAGACAAAATTATAGTGAAAAATAATATAAAAGTGTGAACTCCTATGTGTGACTTATACTTTCACTGATATTTAGTATATAAGGAAATGTATGAGCCTACACTTTTAAGTCATCAGGAATTGGTCAGATATTTTTCTAAGTGCTTTCAACACAGTAATTAATTGAATCCCCAAAATAACACTATGAAGGAGGTATTATTATTATTTCTGCTTTACACGTGAAGAAATTGAAGTAAGGGATCATCAGGAACTTGCACAATGTCACGTAAGTGTATCATATATGTTTGTGACAGAGGCAGTATTTGTCTCAGGCAGTCCATTACCTTTGTCTTTGGAATGGAGCTTTTCCTATTAGGACATTATAGAGTTGTAAACATCTCATAAAAATGTCATTAAATTCCATATGATAGTATTTTATATATATAAAGGGCGATATTTTTCTCCTTCAAGGAAAAGCAGATTGGATTTTGTCAAATGGAGAATACAGGAAGAATTCACAGTTTCTTAGAAAATCCTATGTATTTATAGATCCAAAATAGTCCAATGTGTCTTATTTTACAATGAAATCTTAAAGTTAGGATCTGAAATTAGGAAGTAAGGATGCAAAGCTCTCCTCTATGGATTTAGAAACTAAAGTTCTCCAACACAAATGCAAAATTAGCTATGAAGATGATTCAAAGCATATGTCAGTATTGGAAATAGCAAAAGGCTCTTATCAAAAGAATAAGCAGCACATTATACACTAAGAACTTCTAAAAAATGTGCATGCGAGAGCTATCAAAATCATGAACACATCATTATTATTATCATTATCATCATCATTTTCATCAGTTGCTATTTTTTAAATATACAGGGTTCATGATACAGAACTAAATGCTGCAAGATCACAAAAATATTTAAAAATTGCGAAGGAGCTCAAAAAGTAAAAACTACTGTGTGTTACCAGAGAAATTAAAATAGTGGCTCATTAATTGATTAAAGCTTAACACTTTCCAGCAACTGAAAGGATGACATTTAGTATTTTGCAGGTAGTTTATACAATAGGGAAATTGTATATGAAAGAGTTAACATAGAGTTAAAATTATCTGCAATCAGACCCTGCTGAATGTTTGAGAATCTGACTCAATATTTGGAACCAATTAAATTTTCCTATATATAGAGTTGACATTCCTGTTTAAAAAAATCAAAGTGCCCTTTTTCTTTATTGTTTTGATGTCGGCAAATATATGATTTTTAGAGGGAAACTATCTCTTTCCACACAAGGATTTAGATTTGAAATAAAATCTTGAAGTCCAAATGACAGCCTTCATATGCATATTATACAATCAAAATCAGTGACATGGTTGTTTATTTGAAAACAGAATGAAGATGTGCTTTTTTAAAAGCAAAGGTAGTATTAAGTTCACATATTACACACTAAAATTAAAACAAACAAAAGAAATCAAAACACAGTTGCTTTAATCTTTAATTGATGTGTAGATCATATAGGTTGGGATTAAAAAGATAATCATTCCAAAATTTTATCTTTATGAGTGAGTAAAAAATAGTGGACCAGTTGCCAAATACCTTTAGAAAAATGATACATAGGTATACTTTTTATATAGAATGGATCTGCTTGCAGAGTTGGCAGAAATTTAAATATTTTTGAAATTGAATTAAATATTAGTTGTGATTATAATTAGAGGTGATTATAATTGAAACGACCGTAGTAAAAGCTAATGTTTCCTATAAATTGAGAGTAGTAACTTCATATATCTACTTAGTATGCTATAGTTTTATGTATGTCTGCATGTATGTATTAAGTAAAAAATAGATTTAATTTTATACTGTTCATTTCATTTTAGTATTCATTTGAATTCTTATTGTTTTGGAGAATCTCAAAAAGTCACAGAAGTATTTGAAAAAAATAGACATATAATTGAAGGTGGCCCTCTCTAAGAAATAGAGATAAAAATCTGTTCTCTTCAAACAAGTAAATTAAGGGATAATGATTTATATCTTAATATCACCTTGAGGTTTCTTAAAAGGTGACTTTTCCCTGATGAGTGTCAGAATCACCTGGTTCAGGTATCTGGGATTTAAGCAAAATACACAAGTGATGTTGATGCACACCAAAATGTCATTGCTTTATTGCCTTAAAAATAATCTTGATTCATAGAAATTCCATGACACATTTTATGCACTTTCTTTGATTCCCTTTGCATTACCTCAAGAACTTTCAGACTTGAGACTTTGCTAGACAGGCACTCTACTCCAGTCTGTAGGGTTCCACCACTGAGGCTAGCTAGTTCCACACCAGAGTCTTTGTATCCTTCCCCAAAACTTGAATGAACTGTCATACCAAGGAATGTGTAATCTTGCCTTGAGAGAGGCCAATTACCTTATCCAGATGAAGCAACCAGAAACACAGCAGAGTTAACCTACTGTCAGGAGAAATTTGACTAATGGAAATTGGCAATGGGAGAGAAGTGGGTAGATGTATCATTCTCTTCTGTTCTTCCCGCAGACTGCCCTGAGGCATGATTTCTCCATTTAGCATACCTGGAGATGTAGCACTTGACTGAATGGACACATGTGCTATTGATTTACTTTCACAGCTCTTCAAGAAGCTAGTGCAACTCTTCTTATTCTTTGTTTCACTAAATTTTTACTCCTGTATTTTATCCTGTTTTTTTTTTTTTTTTAAGAAACTCAGGCAAAGACAGTCTATGTGCACACATTTTAAAAGAAATATATCTATTATATTAAGTCAAATATGTTTATATTTATAAAGTATCTTTAATTCAAGTCTACAAAAATAAAATGAATCACAGAAAAAACAAATCCAGTCTTATTATAAGAGCTATTAATGCAGAAACCGAGAGTTGCATAGAGAACACAAATTACTTATTTTCATGGTGTTTTTGACCAACACTTCTTAAATGTCCCAGTTCACAATCTAATTTATTGGGATAAAAAAGATTCTTGAATTCTTTCTTTCATTCGACTTGCCCACAAGTCCCTACCAATCCCCGCATAAAACCATCACTCAGAAGTAATTGTTTTATTTTGAAGAAGTGGAGGCCGTAAAATGTGTTTACTTGTTATTACAAAATGCAAGTGACTGTGATGTATGGAAGAATCAGTGGGAGTGATGCTTTTCCTATCAATATGAATTAACTTATTTTCTCATCAATTTTATCAGTAGTGGGGGAAATAGATGACAAAGATGGCCAAATGTTTTAAAATTTGATTAGTATATTTCTAGCTTGAGTCCTTGAAATTAAGTAGCCTCTTTCTCTTTTTGCTTTTTTATATAAAAATTTCACTTAAAAATCATCCTAGATCAAGCTACCATTGACTTTCTTCACAGAATTGGAAAAAAAAATTTAAATTTCATATCGAATCAAAAAAGAGCCCGTACAGTCAAGATAATCCAAAGCAAAAACAATAAAGCTGGAGGCATCACGCTACCTGACTTCAAATTATACTACAAGGTTACAGTAACAACTGCTACCAAACTGATATATATACGAATGGAACAGAACAGAGACTTCAGAAATAGTGCCACAGATCTACAACCATCTGATCTTTGACAAACCTGACAAAAACAAGAAATGAGGAAAGGATTGCCTATTTAATAAATGGTGATGAGAATACTGGCTAGCCATATGCAGAAATCTGAAACTGGACTCCTTTCTTACACCTTATAAAAAATTAACTCAAGATGGACTAAAGACTTAAACGTAAGTCCTAAAACCATAAAAACCTTAGAAGAAAACCTAGGCAATACCATTCAGGACATAGGCATGGGCAAAGACTTCATGACTAAAACACCAAAAGCAATGGCAACAAAAACCAGAATTGACAAATGGGATCTGATCAAACTAAAGGACTTCTGCACAGCAAAAGAAACTATCATCAGAGTGAACAGACAACCTATAGAATGGGAGAAAAATTTTGCAATCTATCCATCTGACAAAGGGCTATACCCAGAATCTACAAATCACTTAAACAGATTTACAAGAAAAAAACAAACAACCACTTCAAAAAGTGGGCAAAAAATATGAACAGATACTTCTCAAAAGAAGACATTTATGCTGCCAACAAACATATGAAAAAAAACTCATCATCACTGGTCGTGAGAGAAATGCAAATCAAAACCACAATGAGATACCATCTCACTCCAGTTAGAATAGCGATCGTTTAAAAGTCCAGAAACAACAGATATGGGAGAGGATGTAGAGAAATACGAAAGCTTTTGCACTGTTGGTGGGAGTGTAAATTAGTTTAACCATTGTGGAACACAGTGTTTCGATTCCTCAAGGATCTAGAACTAGAAATACCATTTGACCCAGCAATCCCATTACTGGGTATATACCCAAAGGATTATAAGTTATTCTACTATAAAGACACATGCACATGTATGTTTATTGTGGCACTGTTCACAATAGTAAAGACTTGGAACCATCTCAAATGTTCATCAATGACAGACTGGATAAAGAAAATGTGGCACATATACACCATGAAATAATATGCAGCCATAAAAAAGAATGAGTTCATGTCCTTTGCAGGGGCATGGATGAAGCTGGAAACCATCATTCTCAGCAAACTAATACAAGAACAGAAAACCTAACACCGCATGTTCTCACTCATAAGTGGGAGTTGAACAATGAGAACAGATGCACACAGGGAGAGGAACATCACACACCACAGTCTGTCAGGGTGTGAGGAGCTGCGGAGGGATGTCATTAGGAGAAATGCCTAATGTAGATGACAGGTTGATGGGTGCAGCACCTACCATGGCATGTGTATACCTATGTAACAAACCTGCACATTCTGCACATGCACCCCAGAACTTAAAAGTATTATATAAAAAGGTCATCTTAGAAATAAGAATTATGTTTTACATGAAATAGAGGATCTATATTGTGACTTGCTATATCTATATCTGTTCTCTAGATTAAATACAAGTCTGCTGCAGTTTGCTGGAGGTCCACTCCAGACCCTATTTGCCTGGGTATCAGCAGCGGAGGCTACAGAATAGCAAAGATTGCTGCCTGCTCCTTTCTCTGGAAGCTTCATCCCAGATTGGCACTGGCTTGATGTCAGCTGGAGCTCTCCTGTATGAGGTGTGTCTGTCAACCCCTCTTGGGAAGTCTCTGCCAGTCAGGAGGCATGGGAGTCAGGGAGTCATTTGAGGAGGCATTCTGTCCCTTAGCAGAGCTTGGGTACTGGGCTGGGAGAACCCTCCTTGTCAGGATCTGCGGCACTCTTCATAGCCAGCAGGCAGGAATGTTTAAGTCCGCTGAAGCTGTGCCCACAGCTGCCCCTTCCCCCAGGTGCTCCGTCCCAGGGAGATGGGAGTTTTATTTATAAGCCCCTGACTGGGGTTCCTGCCTTTCTTTCAGAGATCCCTGCCCAGTGAGGAGGAATCTAGTGAAGCAGTCTGGCAACAGCCACTTTGCCGCACTGTGATGAGCCCCGCCCAGTCTTGAGTACGGTTAGGGGAAAGCGGCCAACTCAAGTCTCAGTTATGGTGGATGCCTCTCCCCGCACCAAGCTCGATCGTCCCACGTTGACTTCAGACTGCTGTGGTGACAGTGAGGATTTCAAGCCAGTGGTTCTTAGCTTGCTGGACACCATGGGAGTGGGACCAGCTGAGAGAGACCGCTTGGCTCCCTGGCTTCAAGCCCGCTTTCTAGGGGAGTGAACAGTTCTGTCTTGCTGGGATTTCAGGCATCACTGGCGTACAAAAGAGTAACTGCAGCTAGCTCAGTGTCTGCCCAAACAGCTGCCCAGTTTTGTGCTTGTAACCCAGGGCCCTGGTGGTGTAGCCATAGGAGGGAATGTCCCGGTCTGTGGATTGCAAAAACCATGGGAGAAGTCCAGTATCTGGGTCAGATAGCATAACCCCTCATGGCTTCCCTTGGCTAGGCGAGGGAGGTCCCCTGCCCCTTTTACTTCCCAGGTGAGGCTATGCCTCACCCTGCTTCTGCTCGCCCTCCATGGGCTATACCCACTACCTAACCAGTCCCAATGAGATGAGCAGGGTACCTCAGTTGGAAATGCAGAAATCACCCTCCTTTTGCCTTGGTCTGGCTGGGAGGTGCAGACGGCAACTGTTCCTATTCGGCCATCTTGCCTCTATCTGTAAGAGAGTTTTATTGCTCTACAACAAATTACCAGAAACTTAGTGGCTTTGAAATGACATTTAACATCTCACAGTTGCTTTAGATCTTTGGATCAGGAGTTTAGCCAAGGTGTAGCTGGGTTGGTTCTGTACTTCAGGATCTCTCACAAGCTAAAGTCAAGGTGTCGGCTAGGCAGTAGTCATCTCAAGGTTCAACTAGGGAAGGAGCTTCTTCTAAGCTCATTCACGTGGTGGAGGGTAAGATTCAGTACCGCTTAAAGTGGTAGACTGAGGGTGTCAGTTCTTTGCTGACTGTTGGAGAAAGGCTGCATTTAGTTCCTTGCTACTTGGGTGGCTCCATAGAGTAGCTCAAAATATGAGAGCTTGCTTTATAAGAGCAAGTAAGTTAGAAATGTGAGCAAGAGAGAAAATGAGAGAGAGGGGGAGAGAGAGAGAGAGAGAGAGAGGAAATAGAGAGCTAGAGAGAACAAAACGAAAATCACTGTCTTTCATCATTTAATTTTAGAATTGACATCCCATCTCTTTTGCCATGTTCTATTCATTAAAAGAAAGCCAAGAGAGGGTATTACACAGGAGCAAAATTAACAGGAGTCAGAGAGCGTTGGGGACCATTTCAGAAGCTGCCGAACGTCATCTCCTAGAATTTATTAAAGACTAGGGAACAATATATGTATAAATTAATTTTATGTTTATAAATTCATTTTATACAAGTAAACAAGATTTTACACAAATAGTCATCATTGTGACAAAATGTCTTATAAAATTTTCCTTAAATAAATACTTTGCCTTAACAGTATCATTTAAAAACTATTTTATTTGCATATTGTCTCATAGATGCCATACTTGGTAATATGCATTTGAACCCAGTTTAAATCTAGCCATCAATCAGTCACCCTACTATTTCTGCTTGAAGTGAGTTGTATGTTGTAATAAAATATACAAGTTTAAAACATGGGTTTTGTCTTCAAGGAACTAGCCATCTTCCTGAACAGCCAAACCTATAAAATGTGAAAAATTATAAATTAAACTTTACATATATAAGTGATAAACTGAATAATACAGACTTTAAATAATGCAGAGATTGCTAGAGGAAAAAAAACAAAGTTGAAGTAGGTACGAAAGGTTTTATTTAGGAGTTGAAGCTTGAGGTGGACCTTGAAAAACAGTGAGTGCATTTGTTATTCTCTGCCTACAAGTCTACAACCTCCTTCCTAATTTGTGGGGCATTCTCAATTGTGTATTTTCTGGCAAAAAGAAACATCTTACCTCCCAAAGTACAGATCATCTCCATGCCAACTGGCACAGAGTGCACTGATGCAGGACTTTGTCTATCAAATATTCCTTAGTTAAAATTTTTCATATGGAGCAAATTAGACAAAGATGAAGTAAATTCCTTTGTGGTGGTGTGTGGTGATGTGTTCTTTGCTGCTTGACTCTCCAGAATTGCCTTGATTTTTCTTGATTTTTCTAGGTCTAGTTTTCTAGTGATTCTATTGGCTACTTGTCAGTTCTTCTTCTGCTTTAAGATAGACAGCATCTGTTTACCTTGCTTGCGTTCATCAGATTGGTTGACATAGCCAAATGTCAGGTAGGTAAAGAACCACGGCAAGTTTGCTTCAGGTTAGGGAGACAGCATGAACAAAGGGCTGACTATGTGGTATTTTTTGGCATAATTAATAACATGGACAGATGCGTATCTCTGATTTGGTAAGCATGTCTGTGACAAGCACCATGAAGTAAATAGAGAATGCTAATTAGATAACACCTGTCTCTGATAAAGATGAATGTGCATCTTTTCAGTCTTAAAAGTTGAAAAAGCTTTGTGTCACTTTATGGAACTAGGAACTGGAAGAAAGTTGGACTGTCAAGGCTTGCCGTGATAACAGAAAAATTCCCTCCTGTTATGCAGGCTGTCCTCCAAGAAATACCTTCTGCATTGGAAAATGCTTGTCATAGAGAAAATATGAGAAGAAGTAATCGTTTGTGTGTGTGTTTGTATGTGTGTGTTTGACTTTGGAGTGTAGGGTAAAGAGAAAGCAAATGCAATTGGAAATTTAAGACTCAGACCCCTTTTCTCAAGAAATATAAGTAAATAAGACCCTTGTCTTATTTACTTTTGGGTTGAGAGGAATTAGTCTGCACAGTATTTGGAGATGAAGGAGAGTCCCTTGAATTTCCAAAAGTTGTCCTGTGTCTAGGGTGGTACCAGCACTTTGGAGAGACAGTGATTTCTAAACTGCTAAATGCCACATATTTTACTCCGGGAAGATCTGTTGCTGCAATAAAGCAGCAAGCGTAAAGACCTTAAATATAAAATAATGTTTTTAGTTATTAACACAGACTTTAAAAATAATATTTTATTACTATAACCTGGAGCTAGGTGGCTTTGAGGGACTGTAAAACCAATAAAGCATTCAGCATAGCATAATATGAAAGTCCAGGTAATGTTATTTTAATAAACATTTAAGTCCATCTGAAGTCATGTGCATTTTTAATTGCTTTCACCTCTTTACCAGACCTTGCTAACTTGAAAGAGAGATTGCTATGGGGTGTCACTATTATTTATGCATATTATTGAACGGTTGGCTTCTGAAATTTGTGGAATCTATTTCCAAAGTGAAGGCTGAAATTTTAATGTGACCCCCTTAGCATTCTGTTTCTGCTAGACCCATAAGCCCTATAAGTGCAGAGTTAACAGTGCATTTCACTCTGACTTCGTCATTTACCAGTAAACCTAAATAGCATTTGAGAAGAGTACATAATAAATGCATTCAGACATCGCAGCTGTTTTTTGTCTGTTTTCCAAACACATAATGTGCTAATTTGGAAAAAAAATCAACAACAGCTGCAAATACATGTCAACAGCAAGGTCTTCAAGGGAAGGCCTTAATAGGTTTTGTTAATCAGTGGTGAACCAGGTGTGAATAAATAATTAACACACTTGATAACGGAGCCTTGTTGCCACTACTGCTGTAGCTAAAGTTCTGATAACCTTTCCTTTAAGTTCAGGATTTACCCACAATATTGTTTTTAAATGTAATCACTATAAATTCGATAAAGTTAATGTCAGATTTTTTAAAAAAGAATATTGAGTACGGATATCAGGAAAGGAATCTCACATAATTTAGAATACCTTTTAATCTTACAATGACAATAGATGTCTAATCATCTTTTTCATTAGCATGCTATTTTGTTAAACAAAATACATGCCTGTTAGTACAGAAATGATTAATCAAAATTAATCTCATATAGAACATGTCAGTATATTTATTAACATTATGATTGTTCATTTTCCTTTTGACAATTGAAAATTCCATAATACAAAAGACGCATGATCGTAACAGTATGTGAGCGTAAAATGCAAGCCAGAACTCTATGGCTATTACCCTTAAATCTGGTGTTGTGAATGTTAATAAACCTACATGTATTTTAACCACTTACTGTGTAAGGGAGTAGAAAAGAAATATAAGGCACATTAACTATTCTTATTGTGTATAAAATATAATTGATGAAATCTTAAATTTGTGGATATTAACAAACAGGCAACAAGACAGAAGAGTCATCATTTTACAGAAGATGTACCTACTCTGAACTAGGTTTTAGAATATGCCAGTGGTTGTAAACTAGTGGTTCCAGGATCAGCCACATCAGCATCACCTGGAAACTTGTTTAAAAGGCAGATTCTCAGGCCCTACCTGAAACCCAGTCTGAACTCTGAGTGTGAGTCCCAGAGATTTGTAGTTTAAGAAGCCCCTCCAGGAGATTTTGATGCTTGCTAAATGTTAAGAATTATTTTTCGATGTTAGTCACAAATTTGTATAACAGAATAGTGTTAATTGCCAAATGCATGGTTGGATGACTAAGGCCCACATCTGGGAATGAAAGCTGTTTTACATCCCACACACTCTGTCAGAAAAACCAGCAGCTGTTGGTGTCACTTCTCTGTTAGACTTTCTGAGAGGCACCAGGCAGCAGAAAAGTCACTTGTCACCAATTTATTTTTTTATCTTGATATAAGAAATGGACAGTATGGGAAAAGGTTCAGTCACCTTTTGAAAAAGAGCAGTAATTTTTTTTTTTTTTTTGAGACAGGATCTCACTCTGTTACCCAGGCTGGAGTACAGTGGTGGGATCATGGCTCACTGCAACCTCTGCCTCCCAGCCTCAAGCAATCTTCCCACTTCAGCCTCCCAAGCAGCTGGGACTACAGGTGCACACTACCATGCCCAGCTAATTTCTTATGTTTTATAGAGACAGGGTTTCTCCATGTTGCCCAGGTTGGCCTCGAACTCCTGAGCTCAAGCAATCTACCTGCTTCTGCCTTCCAAATTGCTGGGATTACAGGAGTAAGTCTCTGAGACTGGCCTAAAAGAGCAGGATTCTTAAAGTAGGGCTATCCCTCTTCTCCAGCTCATGGCAGTTAAGGAGATTAGAGGTGCTTTGCTTTCCCAAGTTAAGGGTGGGAACTTCAAGTGATTGATTTGTAAAAGTACCATTGACAAAATGCTCACTCCTCCAATAATAGAAAGATTGATATTAACCTTTCAGCTGAATATTGGAATCAGAGGAGTGCCTAAGGAGGTCGACCAAGCTTGGAAGCAAGGCTAGAGAAGTTTCTATAACCTGTTTTGAAATGTTGGCATATTAATTTCTATTAGGTTGAAAGGAATCACTTTTCTATACCAAAGAATAGGGTTAGATAGGATATGTAGACCTAGGATCTAGAAAATGACTTTTTTGACATCATGCTTTCACTGGCCATGTAATCTTGAGCAAATCTCATTTCCTTCATTTTAAAAATTAGAATAATGATACTACATAGCTTAAAGAGTTGTATAGATTAAGGCAATATACATTATTTAGTTTGACACGTGATACATAGTAATTGGTCAATAAATTGAGTGTACATTAAGGTTTTAAAAATCTTATTGTTTTTATATTTTTGATCAAAGGTCTAAAAGGTGGTTTATAAAATTCATCACAACTGCAGGTACAGAGAACGGACTATAATATTTGGATATTTATTATTTTCTCCTTGTGTTTTATATTTTCCTCTGGAGATATATATATATATACATAGAGAGAGAGAGAGAGCCTCTCTCTATATATATATGTTTTTTTCACTCTGTATTTAGGTGACCTTGTGTACCCTGTTATGTATAAGAAATAATTGTTACCTGCTGACAATGTACAGGTACATATTGTTTCAACATGCCAAATTTGTTCTGAAAGGTGACAGGGATGTTTACATTAAGTTTAGCCAGTCCAGAGATCCTCTCTCTCAGATTCTGTTAGTGGAATATGAATGCTTTGTTGGTTTTTCATCAAGTTCAGGCAGATTTCAAGTTTCCATTTACTTTTAAAGGCCTATGTACCTCTTTTGTTTTATTTTACACGCCACAAAATCTAGTTTCTCAAAAAGTGCACATGTGCATAATATTGAGCAAGAACCATCCATCACATAAGTGATACTTAGCAGATAAACAAAACACATTAACATTTAAACAAAAATGAGTTTTTGCACCATCATGTTACCTACTTCTGATATAGGAGCTGTGAGAAACAGGCACTGAACAAAAATACCTATCGGGAAACATGATTGAACCTGCAGTAAAGCTGGATTCCTGTAATGGAGAAATGTTTTATAATGAGGTATGAATGAATCAAACACCTGGTGGTTGCAATATCAAATTAAATCACGCCCTTTGAACTCAATTTCACTTATGAAGTAACTGCAGTTTTGTTTTGTTTTTTTTTAAATTCACTGTGAAAATAAACTCATCAAACAGAATGCTGTGAAAGTGGGGATGAGGTAAGGGGAAGTTGGTTTTCAAAAGGCGTCATTATCATCTCTTCTTAATTAATAAGGAATCATCTTTGTATTCATCTATATAAATTAATTTTGGTAAATTACTTCATAATATCTGTCATAACTCACAACAATATTTCCAAGTTGTGAGTTAACAATTTATGTTACTCCTTTTTCTACTCAGTCTCTTTTAATGGATAGGTGATCAAAATTATACTAACAATCATAACAAAGCAATACTACTTTGAACAATTATAACTAATATCTATTAAAGGCTTTCTTTGAAGCATTTATACTTGTCATCCTAGAATCCTTACAGGCATTAACTCAAGTCACAAGGAAGACACTTTATGTGGATTACTTCTGCAAGGTCCATAAGAAATTACACTCCTTAAATTGGCCCTTGACCCTTCATCATGACCTCTAAGGTTATGTGGTTACTACAAATGACTCAGCATTCTTTGAGATAACTAGGTTCTCTTCCATTTCTGAGTCCTTGACTTGTGGTTGGCCCTTTGCCTTAAAACTCTCTTTAGCTTTCCACTTCAATTCCAATCCCCCTTTTGGACTGGTTTTAGGTGTCATTCTCTTTAGGGAGACTTCACTTTCTTTGTCTGTTTTGTGTTGCTATAGCAGAATACCTGAAGCTGGGTGATTTCTAAATCACTAAATAAACTTCTTTCAAGTTTATTTGACTCACAGTTCTGTGGCTGGAAAGTCCAAGATTGGGCAGCTGCGTGTGGTGAGAGCCTCCCTCATGCTGCCTTGACTCATGATCCCAGAATAGTGACTGTTTCATGCAATCGTCATCCTTACCAGGTTGGGAACACTTGGATATGTTATGCCCCTTGTGAATAGGGACTGTATTATGTTACTCACATGTAGCAAAGTCCCAGGGCACAGTGGATTACCAATATATATTTGTTGAAACCATGAATAAGTTAGATATTTTTATATTTTTGTAATTATATTTAAGCTATTTTCCAAATAATTCCTGGGTTACAAAACAACATACACAAAAAAGGCTGTGGACACAGAAGGGCAAGAATATTCAGACATTTACAAATGAACAATTTGCTTTCTGTGAAAATCTTGATATGTTGAAAAATGGGTAGAGAAATAGATCGTGGAGCATTAGCCAGTTAATTTGAAGGATGTTGACTTTAAAAAGTCCTAAGTCAGGGTTTTACTTTACCCTTTAGTCATTGAGGGATTTTCAAGTCCACTTAAAAAGCATTGCCAAATGTGTATTATATGAGTGATTTAAAGCTAATGGCAATGGAGTTGGATGAATAAAAGGAAACAAAGAAGAACTCTAAAATAAAATAAACACGCAAAATGAAAATCTAAGCTGTATGGAGTTATATACAATGAAGAGTCAATTGCTGCATTTCTGCAAGATACATTCATTTGTTTCTTGAGTAATGTTCAAACTAACTTTAACTAAACTTTCTTGTTTTTTAGCAGGGTTTTGATAATTAATGACACCTCTAATTTGAGTGCTTTGAGGAACAATATTTAAATGGGAATTGAATAGTAATTAATAGCAAACAAATTTTGTGAAAATTTAATCTATGACTTTCAGAAATCAGACACAGAAGTAAAATATATATATATGTTTAAATAAGTATTGAAAACAAATCAAAATGATGTGTGCTGTAAATGGCATGCATTATTTATAGAATCGATTACAATCAGAAGTATTACATATGCACATATATCAATTATGCTAAATAGATTTCAGATATTTAATGACTAAAGACTCATAGGTGCCTCAGAACTAATGATAAAATGAATAAGCTATTATCCATTGTCCTAGATGTTTCTGAAATGTCTTTGAGTATTTACGATTGTTTTGAGCAAGATGTTGTATTAGTTTTATACATTTGACAGCAAATTAAATGTATTAATCACATTGATTTGCATTTATTTTTTCACTATCATGCTTAGAATGATTCAATTCTAGAAGAATTATCTAAAGGAATTTTCGTAATATGATTGAAACATTATGAGTTCCGGTTCTGTTGAAATACTAATGCCTTGAAAATTTTAGTAGCTTTTCTTATTCTACATGCATGTTTTGTTCATATTTCAGATGATGCAAACTTGCACCGTAACAGATAATAACTAAAATGAGGTAATATTTTTTCCCAAGTATCAGGAAAAAATACATACAGCTCTTATTTAAAATATGAAGTTGGTGTTTCTGTTCACCTATTAAATATAAAGTTGTTGTTTTAAAAAAAAAAGTATTAAAAAGGAAGTATTTCCATCATTTCCTTCTTTGTGTTCCTGTGATCAGTATGAGGTGGTCATGGTATGTGGTGGTTAAAAATACCAGCTTTGTTCACAGTGTCTGACATATTTTATGTGCTCAATGAAAATTTATTGATGAATGGATTCAAATTATCTTTTACTTTTTATCTTCATGTACTTGGGCAAGTACTTAGTCTCTCTAAGCCCCATTTTCCCTTGGAAAACGGGAATAATCCCTGTCGTGATTAAATGATAGATCTGGAATATGTTTAGACTTCTTAATTATGCTCCCTCTTACCAATTCCCTATGGTCCTAGGCCCTCCTTTTACCATGTACCCTGAAAACAGGGCACTTCTGTATGAAGAAGCCTCTGTATCTAATGTGTTTGCTGGATGTAAACAACTTGGTAGTAAATGGCTACAAAACATTCTTATATAAATGTCCCTCTCTTCAAAGTGTTAATTACTCCTGGCACTTCATGAAATCAGACGTGTTCTGATTGTAAGCCTCTCCAGAGATTGCTGTGAGAAACTGCTCAGGACTATACTAGACCCAGCTGCTAGAGGTGCTCTGTGGAAGACACAGAAGGCCTAGCTGGTTGATTTGTTTCAAGACAGTTATCTGAAGTTCATGCCAAGAATGTAACAATCTAGCTGCCGTGCCACGTATGTGCCTAATTTATACAATGATGAACAGTATTTTATTGTTCTTACAGAGATTTCTTCATCTTGTTGAATATCAGATACTTTCCTTCATGGGAAGCTAAAGTTGCCATGGCAAATGGTGAACTAAGGTCAGATACAGGAAGTTTTGGTAATTTTCTTTTTTCCAATATCAATTATATTAAAATTTTCAGGCAATTGTGAGTAATAAAATACTAAAGTAGTAAAAATATTTCAATATATTGAAAGTTTCAGTAGTTACATTTATTATTGAACTATTATTATATATTGAAATTTCAGTAGTTCAATTTAAAAACAGTGATACACTTACCTGTTAAATTTTTTTTCTGGACAATGTCAGCATTTAGGACTTTTGAAAAATAAGGCAGATTCTTATTAATTGCTTCTAAATTGTGTAGGTTTCTTCCACTCACTGTACTTTGCTCCCTGGTTCTATGAGAAAGTTCATTTTTCCAAAGATGCTTGACTTCTATGCTCTTCACATAAAATTGCTGCTTTAAAAATTCTTAAAAATATGTTAAATATATTTATTATTCTGTCCTTAGGCTGCTAATAAAGATACACCTGAGACTGTGTAATTTGTTAAGGAAAGAGGTTTAATTGACTCATAGTTGTTCATGGCTTGGGGGACCTCACAATCGTGGAGAAGGCCAAATGAGGAGTAGAGGCACATCTTACATGGTGGCAGGCAAGAGAGCATGCGTAGGGGAACTCCTCTTTATAAAACCATCAGATCTCATGTGACTTATTCCATATTATGCCAACAGCATGGGAAAGACCTGCCCCCATGATTAAATTACCTCCCACTGGGTCCCTCCTGCAACAAGTGGGAATTACGGGAGCTACAATTCAAGATGAGATTTTGGTGGGAACACAGCCAAACCATATCAGTATAGTACCAGGCAGATAGCAAATGCCCACAACATAGATACTTTATTATATATCATGGATAAGACAAATGGCCAGGGTTAAGAGTTTAGTTGGATGGTATGAACAGAATTTGTTTTCATAGGCAGTCAATTGACTAAAGTGGAGATGTACACTAAAATACTTGAATAAAAAGAACCCATCTGATTCTCCTGACATTGCGTGGTTTCTGTGTGGCTTTGGAAGTCACTCCAAATTTTTTGATTTAATCTTATCTTTTTAAGTAATGGAGAAACTCAATGCTGGTGGATGAAAGTGCCCGCACAGAATTGAAGGCCTTATTTAGAAATATGATTTTCCTTTAAAGTAAAGACAGTTTCTCCCTGCATATAAACATGAGCTTAGCAATTACCAGCAGATATAAATAACCAGCTGTCACTTATTGTGGGGATAATTGTAGGTACTTGATCCTTCCTAATTAACAATTTGTTCTGAAATACATATCTGTCTTTGTATATGAGAATCACACATCTCTGAGAGGAGATAACTTGCTCAGAGTCACACTTTGAGAGGCAGAGTAGAGAACTGAACCAGGCTCAGTGCAATCAAAGCCTATGCTTTTTTCTTATGGTGCTATCCTGCATGCCTTACTCATAGGTAATTCCTACGTACATATTGGATTCTCTTTTGTTGACTCATTGCAGAATGTCTCTGAATAAAGAAATTCTCCATAGAGGTCTATGTGATTTTTTTCAATGCCATATCATGGCTACAAATCAAAGACTTGGAGATATATATTTTTTCTCTCCTTGATACCAGGTGAAGCCAAAAAGAGTGTTAAAATGTCTTGGATCAAATATTGCTAGTTTGGCAGAAAGCTAATATCTTGAAAAATGAGAAAAAATTTCTAGAAATTACTATTTGCTATATTTGTGCTTCAATTTCTTAGGATTATTTTTTTTTTTCTGTTTTGTTTGAATGTCCTCGAGGTCTCCTAACATCTTTCTCTCTAGATGTAGGCCAAGAACCAGCACCAAGGATATTTCATGGGAACATTCTAGAAATGCAGACACGCAGGTCCCACCCAGACCTAGTGAATCAGCAATTGCTTTTTTTTTTTTCCCCAAAACCCTTAGGTGATTCATAGGCATATTAAAGTTTGAGGCTCTCTGTCTTAACATGCCATCAGAATGCTTTTAAAAAGCCTGGAAACTAGAAAGTAAACACAAGCATTATGATCTCTCAAGGATCAACAATTCCATTTTGATATGCTTATACTTTCTAATGGGAGCAGAATCATTTCATAAATAATCAATTATCTGTCAGGCCCATTCTGGTTCCCAGCCTCAGTAATGGTCTCCTTACAATTGATGTCACTTGTCCATCTGTAGAACTCCCTTACCTTGCTTCTGAATTTCTGGAATAAACCCTTATCTAACAATAGAGCCACCTTGTATTCTCTGGTTCAGCCTCAAGTCATCTCTAATTTTCTCCCAGTTCCTGCAGTTTATATAATTTGGCTTGTCTCTTGTTTACTGTTCCTGTATCTTCAGATTAATAAAGACTCATATAATGCATCTTTCTCTCTCAAGATTACAGTTCCCTTTTTTTTTTTTTTTTTTTGAGATGGAATCTTGTTCTGTCGCTCAGGCTGGAGTGCAGTGGCCTGATCTCGGCTCACTGCAACCTCCACCTCCTAGGTTCAAGGGATTCTCCTGCCTCAGCCTCCTGAGTAGCTGGGATTGCAGGCACATGCCACCACGTCCAGCTAATTTTTGTATTTTTAGTAGAGACGGGGTTTCTCCACGTGGTCTGGTTGATCTCGAACTCCTGACCTCGTGATCCATCTGCCTTAGCTTCCCAAAGTGCTGCAATTACAGGCGTGAGCCACCGCGCCCGGCCCCTTCTTCTTCTTTCTTTTTTTTTTTTTTCCGGTGGTTGGTACCTGTGCACCTATTGGCCTGCCAATAGTTTGCTTCCTGGATTTTCTGATGTCACCTTTCAGCTATGTATTTGTCCGTTTTCACACTGCTATAAAGAAATGCCTGAGACTCAATAATGTATAAGAAAAAGAGGTATAATTGGTTCATGATTCTGCAGGCTGTACAGAAAGCATGGCAGCATCGGCTTCTGGGGAGGCTTCAGGGAGATTTTACAATCATAGTGGAAGGCTAAGGAGAAGCAGGCTTGTCTTACATGGCTAGAGCAGGAGGAAGGTGAGGAGAAGGTGCCATACACTTTTAAACAACACTTTTAAGAACTCACCATTGAGACCAAGAGGGATGATGCTAAACCATTAGAAAATGCGCTCCCCCCACCGCCCCACCCCACCACCCTGATCGTACCACCTCCCACCAGGTCCCATTTCCAACACTGGGGATTACGATTCACCATGAGACTGGCAGAGACACGGATTCACACCATATCATTTCATCACTGGCCCTTCTCAAATCTCATGTCCTTCTCACATTGCAAAATACAATCATGCTTTCCCAACAGTCCCCCAAAGTCTTAACTCATTTCAGCATTAACTCCAAAGTCCAAAGTCTAAAGTCTCATCTGAGACAAGGCTAGTCCCTTCTGCATGTGAGCCAGTAAAATCAAAAGCAAGTTAGTTACTTCCAAGGTACAATGGGGGTACAAGCATTGGGTAAATATTCCCGTTGCAAAACGGAGAAATTGGCCACAACAAAGGGGCTACAAGTCCTGTGCAAGTTGAAAACCTAGAGGGCAGTCAATAAATATTAAAGCTCCAAAATGATCTCTTTTGGCTCCATGTCTTACATCCAAGCCATACTAGCACAAGGGGTAGGCTCCCAAGGCCTTGGGCAGCTTTGCCCCTGTTGTTTTGCAGGGAGTCAGCTCCCACGGTCCCTTCTCCCTTTTAGAATGGGAATATTTACCCAATGCCTGTACTCGGATTGTATCTTGGAAGTAACTAACCTGTTTTCGATTTTACAGGCTCATACGCAGAAGGACTAGCTTTGTCTCAGTTGATACTTTTGACTTTTGAGTTAATGCTAAAATGGGTTAAGACTTTGGGGGACTGTTGAGAAGGCATAATTGTATTTTGCAACGTGAAAAGGACATGAGATTTGGGAGGGGCCAGTGGTGGAATGATATGGTTTGAATCTGTGTCCCTGACCAAATCTCATGGTGAATTGTAGTCCCCAGTGTTGGAGGTGGGACTTGGTGGGAGGTGATTGGCTCATGGGGACATTTTTTAATGGTTTAGCAATGTCCCCTTTGGTTGCAATAGTGACTTCTCCTGAGATCTGGTTGTTTAGAAGTGTATGGCACCTCTCCCCTCTCTTCCTCCTGCTCTGGCCATGTAAGACAAGCCTGCTTCCCCTTTGCCTTCCACCAGGATTGTAAAATCTTCCTGAGGCCTCCTCAGAAGCAGATGTTGCCATGTTTCCTGTATAGTCTGTGGAATCATGAACAAATTAAATCTGTTTTCTTTATATATTACTGAATCTCAGGCATTTGGCAGTGTGAGAAGTGACTAATGCAAGCTGGATTACCATTCTCTTGCCTGCTCCAGCATCCTATTACTCAGCTTTAATAGCAATATTTCAAATCTATGCTGCCTAGTCCTTGTGGTAGGGACTCATTTAGCTTTGTGCTTTGCCCCTTCAACGCCACCTCTTTGTAAGGCTGACACTGGAGGCATATTTTCTGTCCTGGAGGATGAGTCAAAATCCAAATTCTAGAGAATTCTTGTCTCACTTTTCATGACTAGGAGCTCCAAAACTTGGTAATGTGGCACAAACAGAATAACAAACATAGATAAGCCTGTAAAAACATCTTTTGTTTTGGTTATCATTTTAAAAACATATAGATTAACTATGAATTTGTAAAAGTGGCATGTCTGTCTTTCCCATAACTATGTTCTGTCAGTTTTCAATGAAGGAGAATAAGATTTTCAAAACTACTGAACTTAAAACATGTGGTAAGTTGGGCTATTTTCTCATTTTCTTCAGAATCCACTAACAGCGAGATATTATTAATTCATCATGTGAAATGAAAGTTTTGGCAAAAGTAAAATCCATGAAACTTTAGAAAACAAATGCTAAAGTTTATTCAGAATATTATACCTAAAAAGATAAAGGTTTGACACTAGCTTAGCTATTTGAAATTAAAAAATAAAACCAACCTTAAATCTATGCTGCTTAGTCCTTTTTCTGGCCCAGCATTATTACCATCTTCAGGATATCTTACTTTTGATGACTTGTATCTAGAGTGAAGACAGAGCACCAGTTTTTCCTGGAAATCTCCTTCTGTGTCTGACTCTTCCTCTGCTCTGTGCTTTAGCACCGCCTGCCTTGCTACCTGATGTCTAATATGCATTGGAACAAACTCATTCATTTTCCTTGTCATGTTACATTCAGTCATTTCTATTGTCAGCATCCTGTTAGAATTTATAAAATCCTCTCTTTTTTCACCAAAAACTCTAGTTGTCACTTTCATTAGCACAAAACAATGTTGCCATAATCTCTTTTTTATTGGCTTCCCAGTGTCCATTTGTTCTTTCTCCAATTGTGTATGACTTTCAGATCATTTGAAATGCCTTCTGCTCTCAGTATGGCCATTTACTTAGTGAACATATCCAACTTCCAAAAGAAAACCCCCCAAATGGTTTAAATTTCTCCGTTCCATCATTTTAAAAGAAATTTTTAGTATTAAAGATTTGTATTGTCTGTATACACATATTATATATATCAACACAATGTATACAAATATATAATATGTATACATGTTTGTGGTGTATATCTGTATCTGTCTAGACACACATATATGGGAAATTACCCATAAGTATTCAGATCAATGCATTTTCATAAACTGAATACACTTGAGTAACATTTGAGTTCCCTGATTAAAGAATAAAACATATCTGCCATACCTTTTAACACTTTGTACTAAGGTAAAGACATTATTCAGAGTGCTCTTTGTTATCATGTTGCTATGATCATCAGTCAGAATGGGCTAGGTCATGCTGCAGTAATAAACAATGCCAATCTTCAAAGCCCTGTTTATTGCATTCTTACT
The DNA here is from genome assembly GCF_049350105.2 of Macaca mulatta. NCBI lineage: Eukaryota > Metazoa > Chordata > Mammalia > Primates > Cercopithecidae > Macaca > Macaca mulatta. The sequence goes on along the minus strand of NC_133410.1, from coordinate 29,742,219 downwards.
GTATATTAAATATTGTGTTTAGCACTATAAGTCATACTGCTTAAATAAGAGATGTGCATTTGACTCAAGTGGTATAAAATCACATTAAAGATATGTAAGTTTTTGCTGAAGAGGTTGTTTTTCCCAATTTGTTTGAACTATACTACCAAAATGGCATTCAAGGCTTATACCACAGGTTTCAGCCCACCCTTGAAGTAACTCTTTTATGTCTACAGGATTTTAAGATTGTTGGAAATCATTTTCATTATGTCCTAAAATTTTTTGTGTTTCATATTTAAATTTTTTTGCCAAACTTCAATGATAATAATTTGCTTTTATGTTTTCTAGATATTGTATAGATTTAGATTTTACAATTATATCTGTGATTAATTCTGTGTTAAATTTAATTTATGCTATGAGACATTAATCAAAGTTTTTTATGTTTATATGGATATTTAATTGTTCTAGTACTGTTTGTAGCAAAGATATATAATTTCCCACTGAATTTCCTTTTAAGTGTTGTCAAAAATCAACTGTCCATATGCATTTGGGTCTATTTCTGAACTCTATTCTGTTTCATTTTTAAATCTGTCTATCTTTATGCCCAAGTCACAACTTTGTAATTACTATAGTTTTATAATAAATATTGAAACTAGATAGTGATAGTCCATCAATTTTTTTCTTTTGGCAAGATTTTTGACTTTTGTAGGTACTTTGCATTTCCATGTGACTATTAGAATCAGTTTGTCAATTTCTGAAAAAAAATCCTGCAGTGATTTTAATTGGGATTATGTAGGGGAAAATTGATATCTTAACAATTTTAAATCTTCTGAACTATATGTCTTCATTTATGGGAGTCTCTAGTTTATGTCTACCATGTTTTCTCATAGTCACATTACTGATTTAGTCAGGTTTATGCCTAAGTATTTCATTATTTTTGATTCTGATAAAAATGGTATATTTGTAAAGGGCATACAAATAGGAAGAGAAGAAGTCAAACATCCCTGTTTGCAGATTACATTATGCCATATTTAGAAAACCCCATAATCTCATCCCAAAAGCTTCTTAAGCTGAGAAATAACTTCAGCAAAGTCTCAGGATACAACATCATGGTGCAAAAGTCACTAGCATTCCTATACACTAGCAACAGTCAAGCTGAGAAACAAATCAGGAATGAACTCCAATTCACAACTGCCACAAAAAGAATAAAATAGGAATACAGATTACTAGGGAAGTGAAAGATCTCTATAAGGAGAACTACAGAACACTGCTTAATCAGATATGACAGAAACAAATGGAAACACATTCCATGCTCATGGATAGGAAGAATCAATACGGTTAAAATGGCCATACTGCCTAAAGCAGAAAATTATTTTAAAATTCATATGGAAACCAAACGGAGCCCAAATAGCCAAGGGAATCCTAAGCAAAAAGAACAAAGCTGGAGGCATCAGGCTACTTGACTTAAAACTATACTACAGGGCTATAGTAACCAAGACAGCATGGTACTGGCACAAAACCAGACACATAGACCAATGGTACAAAATAGAGAACCCAGAAATAAGACAACATACCTACAACTATCTCATCTTTCACAAACCTGAGAAAAACAAGCAATGGGGAAGGGATTCCCTATTCAATAAATGGTGCTGGAATCATTGGCTAGCCATATACAGAAGATTGAAAATAGATCCCTTCCTTACACCATATGTATAAATTAATTCAAGATGGATTAAAGAATTAAATGTAAAACCCAAAAGAATAAAAGCCCTGGAAGACAACCTAGGTAACACCATTCAGGAGATAGGCACAGTCAAAGAATTCATGATGAAGATGCCAAAAGCAATATCAATGAAAGCAAAATTTGACAAATGCAATCTAACTTAACTAAAGAGCTTCTGCACAGAAAAAGAAACTAACAGAATAAACAGACAAACTAAAGAATGGGAGAAAATTTTTGCAAACTATACATCTGACAAAGGTCTAATATCCAGCATCTGTAAGAAACTTAAACAACTTTACAAGTAAAAGAACAACTGCATAAAAAATTAGGCAAAGGGCATTATAAGACACTTTTTAAAAGAAGACGTTGATGTGGTTTGGCTCTCTGTTCCCGGTCAAATCTCATCTCAAATTATAATCCCACATGTTGAGAGAGCGACCTGGTGGGAGGTGGTTGGATCATAGGGATAGTTTCCCTCATGCTGTTCTCGTGATGGTGGGACAGCTCTTGTGAGATATGATGGCTTGGAAGTGGAATTTTCCTCTCTCTTGCTCTCTCTCTCTCTCTCTCTCTCCCGCTCTGTCTCTCTTTTTCCTGCTGCCTTGTGAAGATGGTGCTTGTTTCTCGTTTGCCTTCTGCCATGATTGTAAGGTTCCTGAGACCTCCCCAGCTATGCAGAATTGTGAGTTAAGTAAACCTTCTTTCTTCATAAATTACCTAGTCTCAAGTAGTATCTTTGTAGCATTGTGAGAACAGAATAATACAGAAAATACATGTGGCCAATGATTGTATGAAAACGAGCTCAACATCACTGATCATTACAGAAATGCAAATCAAAATCACAATAAGTTACCATCTAACACCAGTCAGAATGCTGTTATTAAAAATTAAAAAAAAAACAAACAGATGCTGCTGGTGATGTGGAGAAAAAGGAATGCTTATACACTGTTGGTGGGAGTGTAAATTAGTTCAGCTACTGTAGAAGACAGTGTGGTGATTCCTCAAAGACATAGAGACAGAAATCATTCAACACAGTGGAGTATATACCCAAAAGAATATGAATCACTCTATTATAAAGACCCAGGCACACATATGTCCATTGCAGCCCTATTCACAATAGCAAAGACATGGAATCAACCTAAATGTCCAACAATGATAGACTTGATAAAGAAAATGTGGCACATATACACCATGAACTACTATGCATCCATAAAAAAGAATGAAATCATGTCCATTGCATGGACATGGATAGAGCTGGACGTCATGATCCTTGGTAAACTAACATGGAACAGAAAACCAAATACTGTATGTTCTCACTCGTAAGTGGGAGCTAAATGGTGAGAACACATGGACACATAGAGGGGAACAACACACACTGCGGCTTATCCGAGTGTGCAGGGTGGAAAGAGGGAAAAGGATCAGAAACAATAATTAATAAGCTTAACACTTAGGTGATGAAATAATCTATACAACAAACTCCCATAACACAAGTTCACCTATGTAGCAAACCTACACATGTATCCCTGACCTTAAAACAAAAGTTAAGAAAATAAAGAGTGTGGTTCAAAATATGTGATATTTTTAAAAATTTCAAATCCTTTTTGGTTGTATTATTTCAGCGGGTGATTTAGGGTTCCTAGTACATATCTTAACTTATCACACAGTCAAATCATATTATACTACTCAGATTGTATACAGATCTTAGAGCCATACATTTCCATTTCTATCTCTTTCCACCACCTGCCTTCTCAGACAAAACAAAGCAAAACAAAGCAAACACAAAAATCAAGCAAATCCTTACTTTTTTGGTAGAGTACTTGATTTTCATTCATTGATGGTGGTTCTGAACTTCTCACCTCAAGAACTATAAAAGAATAAATTTATTTTGTTTTAAGCTATAACATTTGAAGTAATTTATTAAAGCAGTAATAGGAAGATAATACACTTCTCAAATTTCAGGGATCATTATCTTTTGTTGGCTAATGACTTAAAAACAATTAGATTATATACTATGTTTGTTTCCTTTTGGCTATTCCAGGTTGGAAGATAAGTCTGATCTCTGTTACTCCATCTGAACTGAAACTAAAAATCCTAATGCAATTTTTTTTTTTAAATTGAGGGAACTATAAATAAACAATTATTTAATTTCCTTAAGACTCATGCATGGAGTTTCTTGTTTTATGGATCAAAGTTATCATTCTTCAGTGTATAAATTTTACGCAATTGATGACTTGAAGGTAGGAAACATGAGAGGTATAAAGATGGTGTCTCCTCCTAATAGTAAAAAAGAAAGTAATATATACTGCTGTTTGGTGAAGGTAGCAAAATACGGTGTTTAGAAAAAGAGCTTTGCAGTTAGATCTCAGTTTATTTTTTATTTTACTCCTTTCTATTTTGTGATTGAGGCAAAGTGTTATCTACTCAGAGCCTTGATTCTGTTATCTACAAGACAAAGGTAATGTTCTGATGATTATTGCAAAAAATACGTTTTTTGATTTCTTATCTCTTCTAATGAAAGAGTGAAACTTTGGACAATGCAGGAATTCTAGGACCAGTCTACTATTTCCTCTTAAAAAGTGGTTGGAGTTGGGGAAGAAGGGTTTAGATGCTTGGTTAGTAGCTAGGGGCTTTTGGATAAAAACTGGAGTGCTAAGGAAGCAATTGTAAATTTCCATATGGTAAGTGATATTTTTATAGTTAAAGTTGAGACTTGAACTGTTTGTAAGAATTTTTCAAATTGAGACTGTCCTTTAGTCTCAAGAGTGAGCTAAAAGTGAGCCAAAACTGAGAGCCAAAATTCTTTTGTTCCAAGGAAAATACTTTGAATGATCTGGTTAATTAACTTCAAAGTAAATCCCAAAACATTTGGTCTGATTCAGCCCCCTGATGGAGCCACCCTCTCCCAAGTGAGCTCTAGGCATTACATAAAAGGAAAACAGCACTTACTGAATGCCTACGATTTACAATTTTAGCCCTTAAACCACATGACTTCATAAACCCCACACCTTTCATCATGGGTGTTCTTCTCCCATCCTCTGACTCAGCTCTACCCACTTGCCACTTCTCCACTGCTTTTTATCTTGTTTGCTTCTGTCATTCCACACATGTTGATTTTTGATAACTGCCTGCCTATATCTGGTCCAGGGACTTCTGTTTGTTAGAACCTTCCTGAACCCAAGGAACAAAATTACATTACAGAATAAAATAAACTGAAATTTTATGTTATATAACTCTTCTAGGGTATAACTTTTTTATATTATACTTTATATTATCCTGACCTAGAGGTAGGCTACCCAGTTTGAAACCTTGCCCACTATTTCCTAACTGTGTCTCTATGGGAAATCTGCTTAATTTTTCTTAGCCTTAGCTCCCTTATACATAAACAGAGACAATAATGGTACCTCCTTCATTAGGTACCTAGAATATATGTAAAAGCGCTTAAAACTGTGGTGCATGAAAAGCACAGGATAAATTAATAATATTCATATTTCAACATGTATGAAAATATATTATGATAATGACTACTAATGATGTTATTCTACTGATAAATATATTAATTACCTGGTTTTTATAACATTGCCAGTTAATATTTAAAATACTTCCTTCCTGTAAGTATTTTAAAATACTTCCTTCCTGTAAGTATTTTTAAATACTTCCTTCCTGTAAGTATTTTTAAATACTTCCTGTAATATTTAAAATACTTACTGTGCCTCCTAAATAACATATACTAAGGGAAACATGATGATTTCATCCCATTGATTATTTCACTTATATATATTCCACATTATAACTTGGCTACCAAATATATATCCGTTAGGAAATAAAGGCAAAGTTGGAAATCTTCTGCTGATTTAAAAATACACAAAACACCCCAATTTTGGATTATTTCTTTTCTCTCTAGAAAGCCTATGTATTTTGCTAATATAATCTTATGTTTTGGTACACCATCAGAGGCATCAGAATTATAGACCTAGCGATTGTTACTGAACTGCTTTTGCAAACTCAATGGCCTATTTTACAGAGAGGAAAGGAATCAGGTAACTCACAGCTTTGCGGACATTGTTTTACATTGTTTAATCTATTAGGGCAGAAGTTAGTGGGGAGGAGGAAATGAGGAGTTGTTATTTGACAGCTTTAATATTTCAGTTGTGCAAGATGAATACCTTCTAGAGATCTGCTGTACAACATTGTGCCTATGTTTAATAATAATGTATTGTACACTTAAAATTTGTCAAGAAGGTAGATCTCATGTTACATGTTCTTACCACAATAGGCTATGTAAAGAGTGTGGATTGCTTATTTGTAAATGAATATCCCAAGGATGATCTAGACTTGTTTATAATATAATATGTCCTCAAATCATTTAGAAAGCTTGTGAAAGTACAGATTCTGAATCTGGTCTTCAGTGTGGCCTGAAGATTCTGCAATTATAGCAAGGTCTCACGTGGCCTGTCAATGCTGCTGTTTCCTGAACCACACTATGAGCAGCAAGGTTGTAAGAAAAGGGGGACTGCAGCAAAGATAGGCTAAAAACTAAAGCACATTAGCTATTTTGAGGTTCACCATTGGTCCCCAAGTGTATCTTCTGCACAAACTTGAGATGAACGTATTCTGTGGTTTTGAGATTCTTAATAAATTGTATTACTAAATTGTGCCTCCTAGATAACATGTACTAAGGGAAACATGATGATTTCATCCCATTGATTATTTCACTTATATATATTCCACATTAGAACTTGGCTACCAAATATATATTCATTAGGAAATAAAGACCAAGTTGGAAATCTTCTGCTGATTTATGTGTGGTCATAACATAAACATAATGAGTTGAAAATTTGATCATTTAAAAAATCATTAAAATAATTAAGTTGCCTATAGAATACCAAAAGTTTATACCCTACTTCTTCCCTAACCCCTTGTCAAAATAGTTACAATCAACAGATCTATGGACATAGATAATAATATGTTCATACACATATTGCCTTAAAAAACCAAATAAACAAATATTGGCAGAGGAAATATCTGAATCCAAGGCAAATTTCTGAAAATTTAAATACAATAGCAATGATTAGAGGACAGCAAATCATTAATATTGGAACATGTCTTGTAAGGTAAAATATTTTAAAGAAAGATGAATAATTTTTAATTAATGTTTATTTTTAATGGAAAACATATGAAGGTATCATAATATTCTATAGAAGAAAATCAAATAAATGTTACTGTGTAGTTTAATTCCAAGAAAAATTACTTTTGAAAATTTAATTCTCTCATCTCTTTAAAGAATAGTTAGAATAGTTTGTTATTTATCTCATGTGTGCAAGCATTCTACTTCTGAGAGATCTTGTTTGTTTTCTGTTTTGTTTTGTTTTGGTTTTGGTTTGGTTTTTTTTTTTTAGACGTAGTCTGGCTCTGTCACTGCGCTGGAGTGCAGTGGTGTGATCTTGGCGCACTGCAATCTCCGTCTTCCCGGTTCTAGCGATTCTCTTGCCTCAGCCTCCAGAGTAGCTGGGATTACAGGTGCCCGCCACCACGCCCAGCTACTTTTTCTATTTTTACTAGAGACGGGGTTTCACCATGTTGGCCAGAATGTTCTTGATCTCCTAACCTCATGCACCGCCCGCCTCGGCCTCCTAAAGTGCTGGGATTACAGGCATGAGCCACCGCACCCGGTGGAGATCTTGTTTTAATCCAGCTCACATTGGTCTAGGCATCTACTGCTCTTCAGTGTCTATTATGCTTGAAAGTTATTGTTCCCTAAAGGAAACATTGGCTGCCATTCACAACGCTATGCACTAATGTAGATTTATTTTTCATAAAGGATTTGTGCCCAAATAAAACAATATTAGATAGCTTTGCTTCTTCAAAAAGGCACTTTGCTTTTCCCACAATTTCCTTTAATTTCTTTGATTGTTATTACTAATTACTGGAGAATTTTACATTTGGATTCCACTACCTTATAAAGCTGTTATCTCTTGGAGTGTTTAGGACAAGGTTGAATGTTACCATGGAAATCACTGTGCTACTACACATTTTACATTCTGATTTTGATGTAATATTAAGATGATTATGGATTATAGTTGTTCAAGTTTTAAAGATTTAGTAATAAGATGACAAGGAATAAAATTTTAAACATTTAAAGGTTAACAGATTTATGTTACTATGTGAACATATTCAGTGTTCTTTTTCTTTGTTATGAATATATTCATTAGGGGGAATAATACAGTTTAATAACCTTTAAATATATGAAGCTATCATTTTATTACCAATTAAGTAAAAAATGATTCCTTCAATGAGCGAAGATTTGTTTTACTATCCTTATAAATGGAATTAATTAGGTCCAATAAGTATAAAGTCACTTGCCATCTTAATAAAATCCATATTCTTGATTGTACCAAACCAGCCACTTTCCAGATACCTCTAATTCATTTAGTGTGCATTCATTTAGCTTCTAACAAGTGCTTGAAAGATACAAGTGACTACAATGGGTGTGATTTATCCATATTTTATTTATTTACAAGTTAGCAATCTGGTTAAGAGGATACAGAGTAGGAATCGGTTATTGCTGTGCTTATTTCATTAAAATGATGTATTTTGGCTTCAATAAGAAAGATACTATCAACATCAAAATAGCAGAAATCCTAGCGAGTGAGGCAAATTCTAGCTCTTAGATATTAGATTGCTTTCCCATATGTTATTTTTGGAGTGATGAAAGGCTTTTTAATAGCTCTTTACAGAACTATTGTTTTGACTTGCTTCATTATTTCATTCAGCCTGCTAAAACATCACATCCTAAGAGAAGATCTGAACACGCTATGTAAAATAATAGCTCCTAACCCTCAGTACTTATTCTGCTGTAATTTTTTTTTTCAGAGCACCAGTTATCACTTGGGATTGTATATCCTTTATTTAAAAACTGAGATATAGTTGTGATATTCTAATGCTCTCACTAGGATATAATTTTCATGAAGGCAGGAGCCTGACTTACTTTACTCATTGCTGATCCTAGCATCTCGAGCAATATCTCGTACAGCATGTGCCCAACAGAAATGTTTTCTTGGGTGCATAAAGGAGCACATTACCTACTGTGAGCACCGCCCAAGGGCAAAGCATGCAGATTACATATTTGATACCAACTGTTACATTGATTCAGAGTAGTCAGTTGTTTTTGAAAACCACCAAAGTAGGGAAGGGGCAAGTCAACTGCTTGAAACATAAATGGACTCACCTTATCCTCAGGAGTCTGTCTTTATATTTAATTTCTTGATTTCTAACTTTTCTTTGCTTTATATATTTTTCCTTACACACTACCATGTTCTTTGTAATTCAAAATGAATTGATAAATAGTATGAGAGATAAAAATAAAAATAAATGAATCTTTATCTTACAACTGCTAAAATTTTCACAAATGGCTAATAAGAAGTGAGAGAAACAGATAAGAGAACTTGGGCAGGGAACCTTTAGTTGTTATTTCTTCACACAATATGTAACATTTGGGAAACAGATTTAGTAATTTGTCTTGTTTATATTGAAATAATTGTTGCCACAAACAGATGAACTTCAGATGAACTTTAGTTGTAAATATTATTTAACATTTCTTGAAAGAGACTTTTTTTTAGTACAGTGTCCTTGCTGTGCAAATGGAAACGCATAACAATTCCACTAGGACAAAGGGTAAATTCCAAAGGAAAAACAAATTGAAGTACAGAACGATCTTCTTGGATTTGTTTTTCTTTATTTACGTTTCCATCCATACCCCATGCCATTGCTCATATGCCTCTGGGCACTGCTAGAAATGATCAGGACAATATTAACAATTGATCTTCCACATCTAACTCAGGATAAAAGCCAAACTAAATCAATAATTTCACCATTGTACAACACTTTGCTGTAATTTACTTCGAGGGTAATTTACTGCGTATGTGCATGAATGATCGAGAATTTTATCCCCAAGAGTGTCTTCAACTCAGCCTTAAGGCACTGTTGCAAAAATGTCATTTTACTCACTCTCATATTTTATCTGCCCCGAGCAGCTATAATTTTGGATCTACTAAATACAATTAATTTCTGCACATTTCAGAGAAGGGAATGTGGTTCCACAGGTGTCATTTGTATTTCTATACTAACTCATAAACTTAGGGCATTGTATTAGGTTTACAGAAAACGCAGCGTGAGAAAATCACTTTACAATCAGTGGGAGATTCCCAGGGGGTAGATTATTTCCTAGGAATAAATGTGTGATTGTGTGAGAAAGATAGGATCAGGGCTGAAAACTCACTTGTTCACTTCACTATGCCTCAGCTAAATGACTAAGCAGTGTGGTGAAAATATGGAAAGAGGGATTCCATTAAGACAGTCTCCAGGGAGTTTAGACAAAGAATCTTGTGATTACATGATGGGCTCATCCATGCCCTGTCGTTTTGACCTGAATTGGCCATTCAAGGACAGATCTTAATTTTTCTTGGTTGTTAGAGTAATAATAATGGACCTTGCTCTCTACAAAATACAAATAGAAACATAACATTTAAACAAAAGTGGAAACGTCAGAAATCCTAATTTTCTATCTAAAACTAATTTTTCTTTTTTACAGAATGAACCCAAATTCTAAAGCTGCATCAAAAACATGAGTGGATGGGACAAGGAACTATTAGCCATGAATGGTTCTTATTCTACCTCAGACTAATTAAGTAACATTAAGCAAGTCACTGGACATCCCAATGTTTCCAAAGTCTCCTGGTGTGTAAAATGGAGATGTTCCCTATCCTAAAGCACAGTTAAAGTGCTAAAGTGATAAAATGGTATTGTGGATACAAAAGGACTTGGAAAGGTCATGCCAGTGTTTTGCAAATAAAACTATGAATAAAGATGTGATCTACATTTTTATTCAGTTTATTAGACAATTTAGGGAAAATGTTAAGATGGAGAATAAAAGAACTACAGCTTGGAAACAGGTTGAACAATCAATTCTTACAAAATAACTACTATAAACTCAACCAAACTTTGGTCAGTTTGATCATTTAATATTATTGTGTGATTTTTTTGTTTTACTAAATATAGATAGATCTCCCATATTATATATGTGTGGATGCTTATGCTGTTAACTCCTAAACTTACTACCAAGTAGGAATAAATGCAAATCTCAAATTCATTCTACCATATACAACAAATAAACACTTAAATAGAGAACACAAACTTTTAAGAAGCCCCAGCTTGCTAAACTTTTAGGAATTTTTGATTGTATCTTTCTTAAAGCATCATCAAGATATGTGTGACAATATTCTAACAAAATTTGGTTTATGAATGATGGTTTCCAGCTGCATCCATGTCCCTACAAAGGACACAAACTCACCCTTTTTTATGGCTGCATAGTATTCCCATCATTCTTAGCAAACTATCACAAGAACAGAAAACCAAACACCGCATGTTCTCACTCATAGGTGAGAACTGAACAATGAGATCACTTGGACTCGGGAAGGGGAACATCACACACGGAGGCCTATCATGGGGAGGGGGGAGGGGGGAGGGATTGCATTGGGAGTTATACCTGATGTAAATGACGAGTTGATGGGTGCTGACGAGTTGATGGGTGCAGCACAGCAACATGGCACAAGTATACATATGTAACAAACCTGCACGTTATGCACATATACCCTAGAACTTAAAGTATAATAATAAAAATAAATTAAAAAAAAAAAAAGAAAGAAAAGTTAAAAAAAAAAAATTGGTTTATGAATGAGGTCATACAATCTGCCTTTAACTTTTCTGGACAGAGGATCTATCAGACCAGTAAACTTTAAATGCTCTACCTTCTTCATACAAATAAGGAAGTATCTGTATAATATTTATTGCTGTTTCACATATTTTAATTTCATCCTACCAGTGAATATAATCTCTGATACCAGTATCAGAACAAAAGTTCTGTTGGAAGCTGGATCAGAGATAAAGGTAATTGAAACAGTAGCATCTCTGTATATGGGTTTAATACTTCAATATTTCAAACGAAAATCAAGCACCCCTGAAGAGCTATTTCTGACTGTAGTTCCTCAGATTAGTAATCACCGATAGGGTGTAGATGAAAACAAATTTACACTTACTTGTCATTTTGCCTATTCAGAAAGATTTTGAAGTAAATTGCTGGCAATATAAGAGCCCTGTGTGCAAATTTATCAGTATATTTCTCGACTTCTTGGTTCTAATCAGAATATGGCTCAGTCACCAAGTTCTAATATGGTCAGTTATTCTATGATGCTTGTTTAGAAGAAGCAAATTTATTCCAATGTATGTGATATGCTAGGGAACAATTTGAGTGTAACATTAATTTTGCATTCATTTATGGGAAATTTCATCCCTGAGAAACTCTAAGTGAATACGGGAAACTGTCCCCAGGTGAACTAAGCCTGGTAGGATACACAAACTACACACATGTAACACACTCCTTAGTTCATCACAGCATGTGTGATGAGCCACACATGTACACATGTGGTATGTAACTTTCAGGTAACACTTCCATCACCTCCTGATAACCACATTTTCTTTTCAAATAAAATGCCATATTAATTGCAGGATGTATGTATTTCTTAACCATGTAACATGTAAAATTTTGCTACTTTTTTTGGTTGCTATCATTTCTTAAATGTGTTACTGTTGAAGTTTTCAAGTGTTGTTCATGACCAAATTGTCCATGGTTGGTTTGATTTTGTTTAGCATAGTGATTCCAAAGAACATATGAGATTTAATTGCAGAACTGGTTGTATTTACAATGAAACTCCCCACATAGTGTTTTCAGATGTCTGCAGTACTGGCTAGAAGCACAAACAGCATATAGGCTACTTTGTGTAGAGTCTGTGTATCTCTATAACTACTTTTGCTTATTTTCATAAAGAGTGGTGATTGGCCTAGGTACAACTGGGTAAAGTGTGTTGAAAGTAGATAAAGCTATATCAGTGTGCTTCTAGATAAGCCATGGGTTATCTGGGGAAAAAAATAAGATGAGTTGGCTTTTAAAATTTTACTTGGAATTTCCCTTGATTGTTGGATTTATTTTCTCTCAGTCTTCATGTCTCAGAGTTTACACAACAAACTCTCGATATTAGTTGAGTAAATATACAAATACATGAACTGTATAGACACCTTCAAAAGAATAACTAGAAATTCCCCCCCACTAGGGATATAGAGGCAGCATGGTCTGATGATGGTCAGCATGGTCTAATGATGACATCTACCAGGCACCAGTTGATATGAATCAACCAAAGCCATAGCACCCCTTGTTCAGTCAATAGAGACTCTAGATACTCATTTGTTGAAAACAGAACATGGGGTTAACTTTTTAGTCTCACTAAATGACTGTGTATTGACCCTAGACAAAGCAACAATTTTATCATCAGGTTATCTCAGTTAAGAAAAATATTTTAAAATCATTTTCTCTTTCTTTCTTATATATATAATGACAGGACCCGAAAAACTAATAATTTTAACAAATACAACCTGAACTAATTTTAAGCAAAATGTATACAATCTGAAGATGTGTGGCGTTTTAATTTACCAAATAATAGTGATATAAGTGAATTTCACTGCTACATTCAAGTCCATCAGTCCAGAGAGCATCTCACATTCACTGGTTCTCAGTATGATTAGATCTGAGTGGGAATAACAGGAGACTTTCAATATTTTCTAGTCAATCAATTGCATTGTTTCAATGATATTTCTTTGGACTATGTATGTGTTATTGCCTTGAGTCTTTGTGCCCATAGCCATGGAGCATTTGTAATATTATTCAAAATAAGGTTTACAGTGATATTCATTTCTAAGTAAAAAAGAATCCTGTTAAATAGAAGCCACACAATTAGAAAGCTTTGTCAGAATTTTCCTACATGTATGTATGGGCCTTAATTATTTCTGCTTGAAACATGAACCTGAGGTTCTGTCAAATCCTAAATTGCCTATTGAATTATCAGTATGAATTTGGAATAATCAGTATATTCATATTCTACTGAATGCAAATAATTTGAAAATATGTTTTACATGGATTATTTATATCAATGCTGAAACAGATCATTCAGTGAAGCAGAGCTATTTGGAATAGAAACTCTCACAGCTTTAAGTCATTCAGACCTGAGTTAAAATCTTAGGATTTTCCACTAGTTATACTAGGTATTCCATTGTTATCTCATTTTACTGTTATAAACCTCCAGTTATTCATATATGAAATGGTACACTCATGTTTACTTTACATGGTGATTATAAATTAAGTGAGATAACACTATATCAAATACCTGATATATTTCTTCTCAGTGCAAAGTTTTGGTTTTCAGTCTCTTATTCCTCCCCTTCATTCTCTGATAATTTCAGTTTTAAATGACATTTTATGGCATATGTAATTCAGTAACTGATTTATAAAAATATTATTTTGTCGGGGTTTTGAAAGAATTGATACTATCTTCTAAGCTATGATGTAAAAAAATAAACAGGGTGGTGACTTTATTCACTCTAACTTGATAATGTTAGTAATATAGAATATGGGCTTCAATAACTCTTCTAATTCAAATATAGCCACAAAACGCCCATCAAACTCATCCTGCTTTTGGTATAACAATGTCTGGCATCAGAAAATTTTCCACAAGATCAGCAGAATTATACAGCTTCCTCCAATGGAACAAAAGCTTTATGTGGTTGATCATTCAATAACTGTCCAGTGAAATTTGTAAATAATGAAATTCACTAGAGGAGTTGAGAAGTCATCCTCATTTGGCTCTTATAATCAGTTTTTTTTCTTCCTTTCTACATGTTGACAACAATGTTTTGGGACATCAGAACTAGATTTCTGTGATTGATGTTTGTGTAGTGTCACCCATGGGATGTTTGAACATTTTACTGGGGAACAGTGGGCCTACTTTAAGATCTGGTTGATAGGTTTGCTTATGGAACACATGAAAATAAAATAATTACATGGATCACATGGTCCATGTATAAATGATATGAAAAAAGATTCTGTGGTTCATACTAAAAGCATCAAGTTTGCAAAAATCTTAAAATCACAAACTCAACTTCTTAGAACAGTATTTTTTCCTTGAGGGTTTTTCTTTTTTTTTTTTTTCTTTTTTCTTTCTTTCTTTTTTTTTTTTTCCTAATAAGAAGGCACCAGAATAAGTAAGATTCCTTGCTTTCTTTTCCTTTATTTAAATTGGAAGGAGTAATGACATATTTATTAGCATATGTTCCTGTCAGTCATGTGGAAGACATAACTTAAGCAAATTCTAGTCTCATTTTCCTACAATTAGATATAAAGAATCATGATAGTCTTTTTGATCAACTATACAGATTAGGTAACTTTACCTTAAAAATTTCATGAAGCCAACTGTGTGAGTCCAATGTCTCTCACCTTCAACTTATTACCAAAAGTCGGTGTATTTCAATTACTTTACATAGAGATGCTTAATAATTCGAAACTATGTACCATATTGTAGAGAATTTTAAACATTTCCTGAATTAATAAAGAAAGTTTCTTAAATTGTTTCAAGTTAATTTTTCAGTCCTGAGATATCCAGAAAGTTTCTTTAAATTTACTTTGCAAACTCAAAATACTTCATGGACTCAAAATTTGGGGTTGAGGGATTTTCCAAAGAAGTGTGTCCTTGGAGAATTGCCCAGTCTTTGGGTGGAGAGTTCTAGGACGATAAACCTTTGAAGTAAGGATCAACTACAAATAGATGGGTTCTCACAAGGATAAACTCAGGTTTGAAAAATCTCAAACTGATTGGATTAAGGTGTTCTGAGATTGCTAGTGTCCATAGCACAGTTACTTATCAAAGGTAGATATAAGTACTCTTTTATGAAGAAAATGTCACTATCTTAAATCATTCTTATAATTTATGTATAATATCTAGTGTCCAATTAAAGATAAGACATTTAGGGAGGCAATGCTACAGCACTGAAAAGCAAGAGGAATAATAGATAATAAAAGGAGACCTAGAGAGGACCTGGGTAATGGGAGAAATTCAGAGAAAATAATATAAATGATTACAGAAATTGAGATGGAGAAAATATTTTAAGAAATATATAAAAATTCTTGAGGAATACAAATGGAAAATATGCTGTAACCCAACTTAAGAATTCAGTCTGTGTGTTTAATAATAAATTAGTTACAGGTAAAGAAAGTTGGTGAACAGGGAAATAGATCTCAAGTGAATATTGAGACTGATATTTGAAAAGACCAAAAAAAAAAAAAAAACACACAAAAGTTTAACATAAGCATATGGACAAGATGATAATATATAGTCATGCTATTTGATGACAAGAATATGATCTGAGAAATTTGTCTTTAGGTGATTACTTCACTGTGAGAACATCATAGAGTGTACTTACACAAACCTAGGTGGTATAGCCTAGTACACAGCTAGACTATGTAGTATAGACTATTGCTCCTAGACTACAAAGCTGTATGGAATGTTACTGAACTAAATATTATAATAGGGCATTATAATCTTATGACACTACTAGCGTATACATGATCTGTTCTTGACAGAAATGTCATTATGTGGTGCACAGCCACAATTAATTTCTAAACTGGAAGGTTTGAGAGTAAAATTTGGTTACCAAATTAGTTCAATAAATATTTATAAACTTTGGTCAGTAAAACCAAGATACATTGTCATTCTACACATAGCATACAGTTAAAAGGCCAAATATAAAGTGTATTTAAAGTCACAGAATGGGAAAATTAAGAAAATGGAGTGAATAAGTATTTGCAGAGATAACAGTATAGAATTTTCCAAAATTAATGAAATACATCAAGTCAAAATGTCAGCAAGCCCTGTGAAGCCCTTCAAAATCTGTCCAAACTCAAATTCACTTTTGGTATGAAAGATTAGGCTTCTAATAAATAAATCATCCAAATATATAACCATTTAGTCTAAAATATAAAAACAACTGTCTCAGTGAACTACAGCAGGAGAACTTTGCTAGAAGTACCCAATGCGGTGTGAGCTTTGCATTTCCTGGCTAAACTCTGCCATCTTCTAGGCTAGGGGATTCAAAAGAAGGAGACTTAGACATAGGGTCACAGGACAGCACAGAGGGAGCCCCAGGAAGAAGTCAGAGAGAGTGCATGCCCAGTTTAGTGTATAATCTTTGCCATTGTATCTCCCTGACTTATGAACTGCTCGTATGCAGGGTAGATGAAAAGCATTCTAAACTGTGATCCAAACTGCTACACACTTCAGATGTGGCAAATTTCCAGTTTGAGCATTACCAAGTTAATTTTCAACCTAAACAAAAACAGACTTTGAAACTATGTAATGGAACCCAGAGCAATATAAAAGTACTCTTCCCAAGGTCATGAGAAGTGAACGGCACCAAGATGGTGCTGGAGTCACCCTCCTCACTCATTCCTAGGCTGCTGCTGCAATGGGGGTTGTGCCTGCCACATCTGTCTATTCTTCAGGTTTCCAATTGCTGAGGGGCTGCTGGTTACATCATTGATATTCACAACGTCTAGGATAAACATGCCAAATTATTCAACATAAAAAAATCATTATTAAAAGGTAAAAATAAAAGAAACTATGACCATTTCAATAGATGAAGAAAAAGCAAAAGTGCTTTTGTGCATTGAAAAAATTCAGCACACATTCTTGATAAAACAAATCAGCAAATTAAGGAGTAGTAGAGAACTTCATTAACCTAATGAGTGGCATATATTGAAAAACCTTCAGGTGATATCATAAACTGTGATTAAAAAAAAAAAAAAAAAAGAAGTGCTTTCCCTCTAAGATTGACAAAAAAACATGAACGTCTTTCCTCTACAATTCTAACCAACATGGTACTGAAGTAATAACTATTCCAACTGCACAACTTAAATAGATGCACTATATTGTAAATAAATTATACTTCATATAGGCATATTTAAAAATCCACTTACATTTAATAGCCATCAAAGTCTGCAAGAAACTTTGAAAGAATACTAAACCTTGGTAAATAATAGTAAAACTGCAATAAAACAAAGACAAAAAGGAAATCTTAAATACAGCTTGAGAATATTATGAAGTTAACATTTTATGGCCTGCATAGTCCAATAAATATTATCCATGGACTTGAATAAGTCAAGAATCTGCATTGCAATCTCTAGAATAATTGTTATTCAAAATGCTGCAAGATTGCATTAAAAAAACTAATTGATGTAAAAATGTGGAATGAAAACAACAATCAATTCAAAGACGTCAAGTAATGAAAAACAGAGGCATAAATAAGTGAGACAAATTAAATGCTAATAGTTTATTATGCTAAATATCATAATTAAATGGCAAAACCAATGAGACTGGTTAAGAAACAGCAACTATATGCTACTTAGAAGAAACACACTTAGAAAATTAAAATAGAATAGTTGAAAAATACATGTCATGCAAATACAAAGAAAAGAAATCTAATAAAAATGTTTAAGCTGCAGATAAGATGAAACATCTTGTTAGCTAAAGAGTGACATTTTACGAAAAACTTTTGTAATGACAGTAATATATAGCAATTCTAAATGGTAAGATCCATTAGTATAACTTCAAATATTGACAGGAACTGAAAAGAAAAAAGATAAATACAATATTATATTTAGAGATTTTCAAATAATTTTCTCAGTAACAGAACAAGTTGACTGAAAATTAGAAACATATACAAGAGTTTAACAAAAACTAAGTCAACAAACATGGTCTAATTATCATATAAACAACATTGCACCCACCAAATGAAGAATAAAGATCTCCTTAAATTGCTCAAAGATAATTTACTGAAATTGAACATATGCTGATGCATAAAGCAAGGAACAACAATTTCAAGTGAATAAAATCGTAGAGTATGTTTCAGATACAGTGAAGTTAAGATGGAAATCATTAACAAAAGAAAAGGTAGAAATCTAACAAATAATTTGAATTCATAATATGCATTTCTTATAACTTATAGATTTAAAGCAAATATAGAAATGAGAATGTGTAAATATATCAAAAGTTAAGAGATACATCTATATTTCACTGAAAGGAAATGTAGAACCATACATGTGTACATTAAAAAGAAGAAAGCAGGAACATTGATAATCCAAGACTGTACTAAAAGACATTAGAAAAATCACAGCAAATTATGTCTGACAATAGCAAAATATAGAAAGCTACATGGGAACAAACAGATATTTTTAAAGCAGCAAATAAACCTATAGGTAGAGGTGTAACTAAGTCAGAAGGTAGTTCTTTGCAAAGACCAATACAACTGACAAACACTTCAAACAGCAAGGAAGACTAATAAAGGAAGAGTAATAATTAAGCAATATAATAAATTTGAAAATATATAAACAAAGATACATCTAATTTTAGAGAAAAAATAGCACATATTATGAAAAACCTAGGTCAATAATTTTGATAATTTAAATGAAATGGTCTAAAAAATAAACCTATCAAAACTCACATAAGAAAACCTACAAGGACTAAAAAATAAACCTATCAAAACTCACATAAGAAAAAAATAAACCATTAAGACTTTTGATATATACTCAGTATTAATCATCTATCACTCTGGCTCAGATTGCTTCACTGATAAATTGTATCACCTATTTAAGGACAGAATAACGTCTCTCTTACATAAACTGTAAGAGTAAATAAGAAGACAGAAAATATTTCTCAACTTTTTAAATGAAGTCAGCATTACCTTGATACCAAAACTTGGCACAGTTATTGTATTAGTCTGTTCTCACACTGCTAATAAAGACATACTTGAGACTGGGTAATTTATAAGGGAAAGAGGTTTAACTGACTCACAGTGTAGCATGGCTGGGGAGGCCTCACGAAACTTACAATCATGGCAGAATGGGAAGCAAACACATTCTTCTTCACATGGTGGCAGGAAGGAGAAGAATAGAGAAGAGCAGAGTGAAGGGGGGTAAAGCCCCTTACAAAACCATCAGATCTCAAGAGAATTCACTTACTATCATGAGAAGAACACAGGGGAACGGCCCCCATTATTCAATCACCTCTGAGGCAGTCGCTCTTCCAATATGTGGGGATTACAATTCAAGATAAGATTTGGGTAGGGACACAGAGCCGGACCATATCAGTCATGATAATACAAAGAAAGTAGAAGCCAATCTCATTTGTTAATTCAGAAGCAAAAACCCTAAGCAAATATTAACCAACAAAATTCAGCGACAGAATTTACATCAATAACCAAGCAGGCCATATTTCAAGAATTCCAGAATGGCTTCCTATTTAAAAATCAATCAATATTACTCAGAAAACTAAGGGAGTAATAATATTAATACAATCATACTATTATCTCAAAATATTTAGAAATCCATTTGATACAATCTGGAACACATTCATAAGAAATTTTTGGAAACCTGAAAACTTTGGAAACCTTTATTATTATTAAATAATAATTTATTACTAAGATCATAAAGGTACTTATAAAAGAGATTTCATAATATACCACACATATCTGTGAATGTTTTTTTCAAATCTGCTTTATTCATGTATGACTTCATCTTCTGAAGAAGCTGTACATTCTTTTAAATTGGGAACCATGCCATGCAATCAATTTTGTATTTGTCTTTGCCACAGTACGGGGAAAATAATGCACACTGAATTGATTCCGAAGTCAGGGATTTTATATTCAATTTTCTCTCTGCTTGGAATTCTGTTGATCCCTGTCTTTGCAGAGCGAGGACTTTGTCATCATTCATATCTACTCAAAGATCACCTTCTCAGAGAGAACCTTCCCAACCATCCTAGCCAAAATCATTCCCCAAAGTCTCTCTGGACAAGAATTTCTCAGGGATAAAAACAGTCAGCTGATGTGACTACGCATTCATGTATGCATACCACAGTATTATTTAAGTCCTTCTAAGTGTCAAGTATTCTTCTGCATAGATGGGATAGAATAGTGATGAAAACAACCCCTCATCTGCTTCATTTTCCGAGAAGAAAGATAGTTAAAGCAGCAAATATTAAAATCTCAGAAAATGATGAATGCTTGATGTTAATACATCATAGTGGCACCTACAAAATAAATTGTAGCACTTTCCATCCCTGGGTTCCTCCGGTCAGTAGTAGCACCTAAGATTGAGATTATATTTTCATAACTCAAAAAATGCATTATGATCATCACTTTCTCCTTAACAATATGTGCCTCAAGAAAGTAGTAAAATGAGATTGTATGTCTCTGTGTGTGTGTGTGTGTGTGTGTGTGTGTGTGTATATATATATAATTTGTTTGTTATTATTATTATTTTGAGACAGAGTCTCCATCTATCCCCCAGGATGGAGTGCAGTGGCACGATCTCAGCTCACTGCAACCTTCGCCTCCCAAGTTCAAGCAGTTCTTCCTGCTTCAGCCTCCTGAGTAGCTGGGATTACAGGCGCCTACCACCACATCTGGCTAATTTTTATATTTTAGTAGAGATGAGGTTTTGCCTTGTTGGCCAGGCTGGTCTCGAACACCTGACCTCAGGTGATCTGCCTGCCCTGGCCTCCCCAAATGCTGGGAGTAGAGGTGTGAGCCTCTGTGCCAGGCTATCTGTATGTTTTTATAATCTTTACAATTACATTAAAAATGAAATCTATATATTTTCATCAACGTTTAGAAACAATGTTTTTAGTACTACATATTGGAAACTTAAAAAAATGTTTTGAAAACCATTTTGATGTCGTTTTCAATAGGAGTTATGCATTAAGAATGTGACTTTTCTTTTCCTGTAAACTCCAGAATTTATCCTCCAAATTGTTGGGTATATACTTCTTTTTAATAAAGCTCTTGTCATTCTGTAGTGGTGCATTACTAATTAGACAATTATTTCCGTACTGGTAAAGCATCACTTGAAGTATTTATTATAGCTCTTGAACTGTTAAAGAGTTACCGAGTTATAAATTGCTAACATTACATTAGGTATCATTTGCCACACAGTTCAAAATTGCTTGTCTTTTCTCAAAGCAAGTTTGCATAATTACAGTAAGTGACTGCAATTACGAACCCATAACTTTCAAGAATGACATTTATTGACTTAATTGAAGTAAATTAGGAATGAAACTTTTATCTACAAACACAAAATTAATAAATATTGCCCTTTATAGAAGGCCTTAATTGTATAAATTTTGTAATCTGTACATTGTGTATTTGTTTCTACATTCTTGTATTCAACAAATATTTTTAAAGTACCTAGTATATGTAAAGAAATATAGACATGAATATCAATAGGATCAGCAATATAATGTAATGAGAGTTAATGAATTCATGTTCAATGTGACCTAGGAATTTGGCTGCTTATATGCTATCTTAGCCAGAATTAGTAGAAGCATGGTGACTACCTTGAGAGAGGCAATATTTTCATTTCATGGTGATCCATGTTGGTCAGATAACAGATAAGATTACACTTTTTTTTTTTTTTTTTTTTTTTAAATACAGGGCCTCACTCTGTCACTCAAGCTGGAGTGTAGTGGCCTGCTCATGGCTCACTGCAGCCTCCACGTCTCGGGATCAAGAGATGCCTCCACCTCAGCCTTCCAAGTTGCTGGGACTACTACCCACATATCTGTATGCCAACATGCCCAGCTTATTTTTGTAGTTTTTGTAGAGACAGGGTTTCACCATGTTGCCCAGGCTGGTTTCAACTCGTGGGCTCAAGCTATCTTCCTGCTTCGGCCTCCCAAAGTGCTGGGATTAGAGGAGTGAATCACTGTGCGCTGCAATGCTTCATTTTTAACATCACATTTCAGGAGGACATTGCCAGATAAAATGATATTAGAAGAAAATATTCAAGATAATGGGACTGAAAATCTTCAAAGAAGGAAGAGTTGAAGAAATTGGGGCTGACTAGCACTAGCTAAAAAAAATAAAAATTAAAGAAAAGAAAATGGAGGTTCTAAAAGAAAGTGTAATAAGTGCCAAAGCTCTAATTTTCATAATTCATACTTCGTATAATGTTGCACCAATAATTTAAAAAAACTTTTTAGGGAGAAACAGACAGAAACATAAGAGTTAAGGAACACATAAAAGACTATAGAGGATATAGGTAACCTAATTAATGAATAAATCCAATAGACATATATAAAATAATATCCTGAAACAAAGAGCATTTTCTTTGTTAGAGTGAATAGAAATTTTAAAAACTTCAACAGAATAGAAACTTCAAAGACTGAAACTAAAAATTACTTGAAATATGAAAAACTGGAGCCTCAGAAATCTGATTATTAAAAGCATGTACTGCCCCAATGACCCTTTTCCATCAAAGAATACAATCAATCCTAAATTGCCATATATTTTATAAGTAATAATGATTAAACCCTTCAAAGCTAAACCTTTGAAAGCTAAAGCAACACTCATAAGGATATTTATAGCTTAAATATTTACATTACTGAATGGAAAATAATTGAGCTAACTGAATTATCTACTTACCTAAAATGGTTAGAAAAATAATCAACCAAGGGGCCAAGATGGCCAAATAGAAGCAGTTTCCAGTGAGACCAATGCAGAAGGCAGGTGATTTCTGCATTTCCAACTGACATACCCAATTCATCTCATTGGGACTGGCTAGGTGGTGGCTGCAACCTACGGAGAGTGAGCAGAAGCTGGGTGAAGCATAGCATCACCCAGTAAGGGCTTGGAGAAGGGGCACCTCCCTTCCCCAGCCAAGGGAAACAGTGAGGGCCTGTGCAACCTGCCAGGGGTACTATGTTTTTCCCATGGATTTCTGCAATTGGTGGCCTATGCCACCAGGGTCCTGGGTCTTAAGCACAAAACTGAGTGGCTTTTCAGGCAGAAACTGAGTTGCAGGAGTTTTTACATAGTCCAGCAGTGCCTGAAACTCCAGTGAGACAGGAGAACCATCCACTCCTGTGGAAAGGGGGCTGAAGCCAGAGAGCCAAGTGGTCTCGCTCAGCAGGTTCCACTCCCATGGAGCCCAGCAAGCTAAGAACCTCTGGTTTGAAATTCCCTTTTCCGGAAGAGCAGTCTGGAGTCCACCTGGGATGGCCAAGTTCCACTGGGGTAGGGAGTCCATGGAGTGCCATTTCTGTGGGTTTAGCAGGTGGTTTTACCCTGACAGTGCTAAGAAGACTGGGAGATTCGGACTGGGTGGAAATTCCCATGGTGCAGCAAAGCAGCTGTGGCCAGACTGCTTCTCTAGATCCCTCCTTACCAGTCAGGGCATCCCTGCAGGAAGTCCACCAGCTCCAGTCAGGGGCTAACAGACAGAACACTCATTTCCCTGGGACAGAACACCATGGTTCCAGGTTCAGCAGACTTAATTTTTCCTGCCTGTCAGCTCTGAAAAGATCAGCTGATCCCGACAAAGGGGATTTCCCCCCAGAACAGCACACCAGCTCTGCTAAGGTACAGACTGCCTCCTCAAGAGGGTTCCTGACACCATGCCACCTGTCTGGGTGAGACCTCCCGACATGGGTCGGCAGACACCTCATACAGAAGAGTTCCGTCTGGCATCAGGTTGGTGCACCTCTGGGATGAAGTTTCTGGAGGAAGGATCAGACAGCAATCTTTGCTCTTCTGCAACCTCTACTGGTGATACCCAGATGGACAGGGGCTGGAGTGGACCCCCAGCAAACTACAGCAGATCTGCAGAAGAGGGATTGGACTGGTAGAAGAAAAACAAACGGAAAACAACAACAGCATCAACAAAAAAGACCCCACAAAAACCCCATCCAAAGTCACCAGCCTCAAGGGTAGATAAATTCACAAAGAGGAGGAAAAATGAATGCAAAAATGCTGAAAATCCCAAAAGTCAGAATGCCTCTTCTCCTCCAAATGATTGCAACATGTCTCTAGCAAGGGAACAGAATGGGGCTGAAGCTGAGATGGATGAACTGACAGAAATAGGTTTTGGACAGTGGGTAAACATGAATTTTGCTGAGCTAAAGGATTATGTTCTAACACAATGCAGAGAAGTTAAGAACCAGGATAAAAGATTACAGGCTCTGTTAACTAAAATGACCAATCTAGAGAGGAACATAAATGACCTGAGGGACTGAAAAACAGAGCAAACACAAGTATCAACAGGCAAATCAACCAAGCAGAAGAGAGAATATCAGAGCTTGAAGACTGTCTTGCTGAAATCAAGCAGACAGACAAGATTAGAGAAAAAAGAATGAAAAGAAACAAAACCTCCGAGAATTATGGAACTATGTAAAAAGACTGAACCTACGACTGATTGGAGTAGCTGAAAGACATGGGGAGCATGGAACCAAGTTGGAAAACACACTTCAACACACTTCAGGGTATCAGTCAGAATGACTTTTTCAACCTATCAAGACAGGCCAATATTCAAATTCAGGAAATCCAAAGAATCCCAATAAGATCCTTCATAATAAGATCTACCCCAAGACACATAATCATCTTATTCTCTAAGGTTGAAATGAGGGGAAAAATGTTAAGGTCAGCAAGAGAGAAAGGCCAGGTCACCTACAAATGGAAGCCCATCAGACTAACAGTAGACCTCTCAGTGGAAACCCTGTAATCTGGAAGAGATTTGGGGTCAATATTCAACATTCTTAAAGAAAAGAAATTCAACCCAAAATTTCATAAAAGAAATAAAATCATCAAAGAAATAAAATCTTTTTCAGACAAGCAAATGCTGAGAAATTTTGTCACCACCAGGTCTGCCTTGCAAGAGCTCCTGAAGGAAGCACTAAACATGGATAGGAAAACCTGTTACTAGTCGCTACAGAAACACACTGAAGTACACAGACCAATGACACTGTGAAGCAATTACATTAACAAGTCTGCAAAGTTTACGAGCCAGCATCATGATGACAGAATCAAATTCATACACAATATTAAGCTTAAAAGTAAATGGGCTAAATGCCTCAATTAAAATACACAGGATGGAAATCTGAATACAAAGATAAGACCCATTGGTGTGCTGTATTCAAGGGATATATCTCATGCAAAGATGCACAGACACACAAAATAAAGGGATGGAGGAACAATTACCAAGCAAATGGAAAGCAGAAAAAAGCAGAGGTTGCAATCTTAGTTTCTGACAAAATAGATTTTAAATGAACAGAGTTAAAAAAAAGACAGAGAGGGGCATTACATAATGTTAAATGGCTCAGTTCAATAAGAAGAGCTAACTATACTAAATATATATGCACCCAATACAGGAGTGCCCAGATTTATAAAACAAGTTCTTAGAGACCTACAAAGAGGCTTAGACCCCAAAACAATAACAGTGGGAAACTTTAATACTCCACAGTCTGTATTAAACAGGTCATCAAGACAGAAAATACCATCAAAGAATGCTATAAACACCTCTATGAAAATAAACTGGAAAATCTAGAATAGATAAATTCCTGGACACATACACCCACCCAAGACTGAACCAGGAAGAAGCTGAATCCCTGAATACACTGAAAACAGGTTCTTAAATTGAGGCAGTAATAAATAGCCTACCATCCGGAAAAAAACCCAGGCCCAGATGGATTTACAGTCAAATTCTACCAGAGGTACAAAGAGAAGCTGGTACCATTTCTTCTGAAACTATTCCAAATAATTGAAAAGGAGAGACTCCTCCCTAACTCATTTTATGAGGGCAGCATCATCCTGATACCAAAACCTGGCAGAGATACAACAAGAAAAGAAAACTTCATGCCAATATCCCTGATGCCCATTGATGCAAAAATCCTTAATAAAGTACTGACAAACCGAATTTAGCAGCACATCAAAAAGCTTATCCACCATGATCAAGTCAACTTCATTCCTGGGATGCAAGGCTGGTTCAACACATGCAAATTAATAAATGTAATCCATCACACAAATAGAACTAAAGATAATCACATTCGATAAAATTTAACATTCCTTCATGTTAAATGCTCTCAATAAACTATGTATTGAGGGAGCATACCTCAAAATAATAAGGGCCATTTATGACAAACCCACAGCTAATATTATACTGACTGGCCAAAAGCTGGAGGCATTCCTCTTGAAAACTGGCACAAGACAAGGATGCCCTCTGTCCCCGCTCTTATTCAACCTAGTGTTGGAAGTTCTGGCTAAGGCAATCAGGCAAGAGAAAGAAATAAAGCTTATTCAAATAGGAAGAGAGGAAGTCAAATGGCCTTTATTTGCAGATGACGTGATTCTATACCTAGAAAACTCTATTATCTCAGTCCAAAAGTTTCTTAAGCTAATAAGCAAATTTAGCAAAGTCTCAGGACACAAAATCAATGTGCAGAAATCACACGCATTCCTATACACTAACATCAGACAAGCAGAAACCCAAATAATGAATGAACTCCAATTCACAATTGCCACAAAGAGAATAAAATACCTAGGAATACAGCTAACAAGGGAAGTGAAGGACCTCTTCAAGGAGAACTATAAACCACTTCTCAAGGAAATCATAGAGGACACAAGCAGATGGGAAAACATTCCATGTTCATGGATAGGAAGAATCAATATCATAAAAATGGCCATACTTGCCAAAGCAATTTATAGTTTCAATGCTATTCCCATTAAACTACCATTGACACCCTTCACAGAATTAGGAAAAACTATTTTAAAATTCATATGGAACTAAAAAAGAGCTTGCATAGCCAAGACAATCCTAAGCAAAAAGAACAAAGCTGGAGGCATCATGCTACCTGACTTCAAACTATACCACATGACCACAGTAACCAAAACACTATGGCACAGGTACAAAAACAGGCACATAAACCAATGGAACAGAATAGAGAACTCAGAAATAAAACCATAGATCTAAAACCATCTGATCTTCAGCAAACCTGACAAAAACAAGCAATGGGGAAAGGATTTCCTATTCAATAAAAGGTGCTTGTGGAACTGGCTAACCATATGCAGAAAATTGAAACTTGATCTTTCCTTACATCTTATACAAAAATTAACTCAAGGTTGATTAAAGACATAAATGTAAACTCCAAACTATAAAAACCCTACAAGTAAATCTAGGCAATGCTATTCAGGACATAGGCATGGGCAAAGACTTTATGATGAAATCGCCGAAAGCAATTGCAATGAAAGCAAAGTTTGACAACTGGAATCTAGTTAAACTAAAGAGCTTCTGTACAGCAATTAAAGTATCATCAAAGTGAACAGACAACCTACAGAATGAGAGAAAAGTTTTGCAATGTATCCATCTGACAAAAGTGTAATATCCAGAATCTGCAAGCAACTTAAATTTACAAGAAATAAACAACTCCATTAAAAAGTGGGCAAAATATATGAGCAGATAGGTTTTTAAAAAAGACATACTTGTGACCAACAAACACAGGAAAAATAGCTCAACATCAGTGATCATTAGAAAAATGAAATTCAAAACCACAATGAGATACCATCTCATGCAATTGGAATAGCAATTATTAAAGAGTCAGGACACAACAGATGCTGGCAAGGTTGTGGAGAAATAGGAAAGCTTTTACACTGTTGGTAGGAATGTAAATTAGTTTAACCATTGTGGAAGACAGTGTGGCGATTCAAAGGTTTAGAACCAGAAATACTATTTGACCCAGGAATTCCATTACTGGGTATATAGCCAAAGGAGTATAAATCATTCTATTATAAAGACACATGCATGTGTATGTTCATCACAGCACTATTCACAGTAGCAATGACATGGAATCAACCCCAATGCCCATCAGTGATAGAATGGATAAAGAAAATGTGGTACATATACACCATGGAATACTTTGCAGCCATAAAATAAGGAACAACATCACGTCATTTGCAAGGACATAGATGAAGCTGGAAACCATTATCCTCAGCAAACTAACACAAGAACAGAAAACCAAGCACCACATTTTCTCACTTATAAGTGGGAGCTGAACAATGAGAACACACGGACACAGGGCAACAACACTTACTGGGTCCTGTTGCCGGAGGGCAGGAGTGGGAGAGCATTATGGAAAAGAGCTGACACATGCTGGGCTTAATACCTGGGTGATGGGTTGATGGGTGCAGCAAACCACCATGGCACATGTATACCTATGTAACAAACCTGTACATCCTGCACAAGTATCCCGGAACTAAATGGAAAAAAAAAAAGAAAAAAGAAAAAATGACCAACCAAACAAACCAAAAGGAACCTGAAGAAAAGGTATAGTGAGGATAAAAACAGATGGTAACGGGCTGGGCACGGTGGCTCACGCCTGTAATCCCAGCACTTTGGGAGGCTGAGGCGGGCAGATCATGAGGTCAGGAGATCCAGACCATACTGGCAAATATGGTGAAACCCCGTCTCTACTAAAAATACAAAAAATTAGCCAATTAGCCAGGCATAGTGGCGGGCACCTGTAGTGTCAGCTACTCAGGAGACTGAGGCAGGAGAATGATGTGAACCTGGGAGACGGAGCTTGCAGTGAGCCAAGATCGCGCCAGTGCACTCCAGCCTGGGCAAAAGAGCAAGACTCCATCTCAACAACAACAACAACAACAACAACAACAACAACGACAAAAAACCAGATGGTAATGAATTGAAAAAAAAAAATCAAGAAGCCTATTAAAAAAAGTATTGGTTTGTTGAAAACAAAAAACAGCTCAGTCTATTAAGAAAAAATGAAGGGGAAAAGTGACATCAAATTATACATGAAAAAAATAAGATGATAATATATAGATGAACCTTGTAAAATACTGGAGAAAATAAAATATTTTACATGAAATATAAATTGCCTGAATGGACTCCAGAAATGCTGGAAAAGCAATGATCAAACATCCTGGAAGAAAATGAGAGCAAAGAATGCATCAAGCTCTCTGCGCCTATGTCAATTCTTTCAAATCTTTTAAAAATTCCAAACTCCTTTGCTACTTTAACTGTTTCAGAGTTGAAAAGGTTGGGGGGGGGTGCGCATTACAGATTATTTTTACAAAGAGCATATAAGATTGTATGAACTTCCAAAACAACATGTAAATGAAAACTATGATACATTAGCCTCACTTAAGCTTAATGTAAAAATGCTTAAAAATATTAACAAATAGAAATATGCAATACATTAAAAGAAAAACTTACCATGTAAGATTGTATCCATTAACAAAATATAGGGTTTTCTTTAGAAATCTACTATTTTACTTTATAAACAAAATTGATCAAAAGTGAAATAACACTAAAAGTTTTTATAGTTACTTAAAAGGCAATTGATAAAAATTAATTTTCATTTCTGATAAAAACTGTTTCAGAAATATGTATGAATATACACACAAACAG
The DNA here is from genome assembly GCF_049350105.2 of Macaca mulatta. NCBI lineage: Eukaryota > Metazoa > Chordata > Mammalia > Primates > Cercopithecidae > Macaca > Macaca mulatta. Next base: position 29,712,334 of record NC_133410.1, on the reverse strand, counting down.
CTAAAGCCATAATCATGCTTAAATGTGAATTACTAGGTCATTACCATTACAGTCAACAATGCCCAATACTGGCACTATTTTAAAGTACTTTCTGACAGTTCTTGACAATGCAGTTAATTAAGAGAAAGACATAATTTGCATAAACATTAGAAGAAAAAAATCTAACTTCTTATTATATGCCAATCATGTAGTATTATACCTGGAAAACATGAGAAAGTCAATAGGAAATCTCCTGGAAACAACAGAAGAATTCATTGAGAGCTATGTGTAAGATAAAATACAAAAAAGCAATAGCTTTTTTACATGCATATCATACAAAACATATTGTCTAAGTCTCTGCAACTGGAAGTGTTCAAGCAGAGAGAAGGCAACTGTCTGTCAGTGATATTGTGGAAGGACCACCTACTTGGATAGGAGTGCAATTATTCTGGGTGAATATTCTGAATATCTTCTTGGACACTGGACCTTGGCCCATTGTTCTGACTTTAATTCCTGCCTCTTCCCTCTTATTGATTTGAACTTGTCTTGATCCTTCCAAATAGACCATACCAAACTGAGTTTTTCAATCGGGTGGATTTCTGTCTTCTAATTAGATCTTCAGCATGTACTCAAAAGTCTGGAACATAGTGGGCATTAAATAAATCCTTATACAATGATCACATTTGCCCTAATTTCCACTTAATTCTGATTTACATATTGGTTTTGTCCCTCAGGATGAGGGTTTTAGAAAATTTGATATGTGTAATTATTTCCAGATTTCTGTTCCACTGTTGAGGATTAGAGTTCTCCTATTCATCCTGTCCAAAATTATGTCTTCTAGACATTCTTCATGGAGAATCTATCCAAACCAAAAATATATATGCGAAAGGTTCAGGGGTTTGGGAACTATCCTAATTATAAAGAAAGCTTTTTATTTATATACCAATATTCTATTTTTTTCTAGAAAATTGGTTCATAAATTTCATTTTAATTATACTATATATCCTTTTCCTGTGCTTTTCTGTGTCTTGCTGATCCCAGACCCATACCCTTCAATACTCACATTTGGGTGACAGAATTTGTATTCCTGGAGATGCTGCATTTGGTATTTTCACCATCATTATCAATGACACATGTGAATAATAACACTCAGCCATTATATACGGCAAAGTGTATGGGCTATTTTTTGTGTCCACAGTATATTATATGGTGTTTGGCATATGTTATAGACTAAAAGATTTTTTCGTGACTTAATGTCTGGGTTATCAGGACAGTTTACTTAATATGATCTTCTAGGACCCACTCAGTTTAGCAGTGTAGACGCAAGGAAAAAGAACGACTTAACTGCATAGAGAATACCTGACAGCATGAGTTTTCAAATGGCTATTTTAGGGCTAACTAGGTTTGCATAACTATAATCAGAAATAGCCAAAAAAGGAGATTGGGCCAACAGTGTAGAGTGCTTTAACCTCTATTTCTAGGAGGCAGTTGCGGTCACTGTATATCTCTGTGTGCCAAGCATAACTTTGAGTTTTAATCTATCTTTTCACTCTTTCATTTTTTATTTATTTTTGCTACTGTGATATATGCCTTAGGGACAATGTATCTTGCTAATTATCTTAGTCTTAATACTTAAAAATCAGCAGTATACACATGCCGTGTATTAAAAGAATAAGGATAGTCAGCATCAGCACAATCTCTGAATTTGGACTCTGTAGGATGCATCGACTATGAAGAGAAATCTTCTTGTAGCCATTCTTAGAGATGGGAGGCTGAACAGCGAAAGTAGGAAAATATATTTCTTTTGTCCATCTACTTAGGTGTAGGCACCAGCCCCCTCAGGGTCTGTGGGTTTTTCTCCCCATGTGCAGAGAGGAGAGATCATAGAAATAAAGACACAAGACAAAGAGATAAAAGAAAAGACAGCTGGGCCTGGGGGACCACTACCACCAAGACTTGGAGACCGGTAGTGGCCCCGAATGCCTGGCTGCGCTGTTATTTATTGGATACAAAGCAAAAGGGGCAGGGTAAAGGGTGTGAGTCATCTCCAATGATTGATAAGGTCACGTGAGTCACGTGTCCACTGGACAGGAGGCCCTTCCCTGTTTGGTAGCCGAGGTGGAGAGAGAGAGAGAGAGAGAGGAGACAGCTTATGCCATTATTTCTGCGTATCAGAGACTTTTAGTACTTTCACTAATTTTGCTATTGCTAGCTAGAAGGCAGAGCGAGGTGTACAGGATAGAACATGAAAGTGAAACAGGAGCATGACTGCTGAAGCAGGGCATCACAGGGAGACAGTTAGGCCTCCGGATAACTGCAGGCAGGCCTGACTGATGTCAAATACAAAGTTAATTTTTGGTAGTTTGGATATCCTGGTTTCTAAATTATGAAGACAATTAAAAAAGAATTGTTTCTTTACGTATTTTTAGGAAAGGGGATAAAATGAGCTATTCTGTTTAAGAAATTAGAGTGGCAGTTTTTCCTACAAATGTTTATAAATTAATTATTTTAAAATATTTATACCCATTTACGTTAATTCATGATTTTAAGTCCAATTCAATTTTTAAAAATTTTACTTGAGTCTAATCTTACTTTACAAACCACCTCAATTAAATAAGCATTTACTGACACTCTGAAATATTATAATAGTCTGTGATGAAATGAGGTAGAGCTGAACAGACTTTAGTTCTGTTCTTTATCAAAGAAACAATCATCTCATTTATAAGGCAGACAAATAAACAGTCATAAAAAATAATTTTATGTATCTTTCCTTTCCATTCCCTAAACACTCTCTTTTACTCTGTTCCCTTGTTTAGACTTTTCCTCATGTGTTCTTTCATACCCAAACTTTTTCCTTTCATGAGACTCAGCTTATACTCCATCAACATTAAGGGTGCTTCTTATTATAAATAAGAAATTTTGGTAGCAATCGAGGAAGTTTATTTACATATAGAGTGATAAACAGCGATATGAGATCATTATTTAAATTGCTAGATGTAGTGATATTATTATGGTTATGTAAGAAGGCATCTTTATTCTTATTGACGGATACTGAAGTACAATGACAGAAAAGTCAGAAATTTTAACTGACCTTAGGTGTTACAGAAGGGAAAAATATATGAAGCATTTACTTCAATATACTATTATTAAATCTAGAAAATGAATGCGTGTATTTTCTTTATAATTGTGTATATTTGAAATTTTTCATAATAAAAATTTAGGAAATGGGCCCATAGAAAGTGCAAACGCATACATTGCCCTTTGTGTCTTAGATAAAAGCATTCTCACAATGAGTGCGCCTGTATTTAACCCATTATGCTTATATTTTATTCACCTTCCAAATTGCCTACTAAATTGTTTCTAAATTGCTTGAAGACAAAGATCCAGTATTTTCTAAACTTTAGGAATAAGCCTTGTCTTCAGCATACTTGCATTTCTTTAAAAAATTTGCATTATGCATGAATTGTAAATGAGACAATATAAATAAAAGTGGTTTAAACAATGTATCATTATCTGCCGGATCTTTATTCTAGAGTGGCTTCATCCTTAACATTGCCATAGCCAAGATGGCTGATGAGGTCCAGTCTTCCTGTAAGTGTGGAGAATAGAAATGAGACAAGAGATCAAAGCAGTCAGAATCAGGTGTTATTATCTTAAGGAGCCTTCCCCAGGGTACTATTCAACAACTTTCCTATGAATCTCTATGGCCATGGCTAGTTAGGAGGGAAGTTGGGGATTCAGTCTTTTAGCTGGACAAGTTGCCACCTTGAATATAATTTATTTTGTTTCTAAGAAGGAAGAGTACAGTAAGGTAGTCAACTTATATCCTCTGTACAACTTTGGGAGACGATAAATTATGTTTTTGCAAAAGTTAAATTTGAGTAGGGTAGTTAATATTGACCTTTGTGAAAGCTATAAATATAAATTCCACGCAAAGACAGTAACTGTAAAAGTTACCCATATTTTAAGAAAGTTAAATAATCTTTGGCTTATGGTGAAAACTGGTGCAAATTTAAAAAGATATTCATCATTTTATTCTTAATTCATTTTATAATATAGTAGATATGCCATTTCCCCTCTGTTCTGTTATTATTATTGGGCCACAGAACCCATAATCTAGCATAATAATTAAATATAGGAAGAAAGCCTAAAAAATAAAAACTAACTTTTCTGCTATACAGTATATTAACTTATCTAATGGTTATCAGTCATCTGTAAGAATTATTTTATTTTTGCTTATGTTGCTACTGTGCAATCTGAAATTGTTTCTTAGCTGGATGATTTTTATTCTATGAATTAAAGAAACTTCATTGACATGGGTTGTCATTATTTTTATATTATTAGACTTTCAACTATGTTATCAAAGCTAATGGTTTATTACCCCTCCCTGTCACTCTTTCCCTTTCTTCACCTGACTTCTCTCTGTGGCTGCCTTTCTGTAGCTCTCATCACCATAGAAAGGATTGCCTTTTTCTTGTGATCTGTCTGTGGCCAAACAACTTGAAACCAGAATTTTACGTATGGAACAAGACAGGAAAGAGTGAAATGAGGGAGCAAGGAGGATAACTTCATTATTATTAGGAGAGTGAGGTTGATGCTGTAGGTACTCAAATATATCTGTGGCAAGTGAATGAATAAATAAAGACACACTTAAGACAGAAAAGCACAAAGTCTCGCCCTACTGAAACAGAAAGTTAGGTCGCAAGCCTCCCATACTTTTTATAAAGCATCACTAGTGTTCTTTATCAAATAATCATCTCAAAGAAGCAATCATCTCATTTATAAGGCATACAAATAAAGTCATAAAAAAATTCTTTTATGTATCTTTCCTTTCCATTCCCTAAACACTCTCTTTTACTCTGCTCCCTTTCTCCCTTTGTTGAAATGTTTTTTCACGTGTTCTTTCATACCCCAGCTTTTTCCTTTTATGAGACTCAGCTTATACACCATCAACATTAAGGGTGCATCTTACTATAAATAAGAAATTTTGGTAGCAATCGAAGAAATCTATTTACATACAGAGTGATAAACAGTGATATCTTTTAGCCCAGTGGTTCTCAAACTGGCTACACATTGAAACTATCTGAGGGAACTTTTTAAAAATTCTCATACCTGAGCCATATCTCTGGAGCGACTCATTTTATTGATCTTGTGTGGAGTCCTGGTCTCTCTAGATGATCATTCTGTGTCTTCAGAGTTGAGAACCACTTTCAAGTTCAATTGTTTTTCTTAAAAATTACAAATGGATCTGACTTTTGGAACTTTGCATTTCTTTGGTCATCCAGCTAATTGTGATACAGTTCTTTCAGGAAATAAACTGAAAAACATTTCTCGATTTTTGATTTAATTAGATACAGAGGAATAAACTTTGATGTTAAACTCTTCTTTGGATTGTCAGTTAATTTAACCCTCTACTCTGAGCTAGGTATCTGTTATAATAGTGGCTATATAAGCTGCTCTTGGCAGACTCTTTTTCCATAAAGAAGAAAAATTATTGCATGATGTGTGGGACTTCCAGCTTTGATTGTTTACTGCAAAGTAATTTATAGGGATTAGAATCAGAAACATGGTTCTAATCTTTGACGCTGGTTCTTGATGTCCCAGATCAGCAAAATTTCCAGTAAGTTTTACATTCAGACTTATTTTTTCAGACTTAATTAATGCCCTTTTCCTTCTTAACATTAGTTTTAACAAATAGAATATTTAAGTAAGAAACTGTGAGTTCAGAGTGTTTTTGAAAATCCCAAATTTCCACTTCAAAATTCAGTGTTTTTGAAATGATTGAAAGAATTAACCAATATTCCGGATTAGTCTTTCAGGAATGATGATTCTGAAAATATGGCTACCTCTTTTGGGATTGACTGGGGAGGGGGGGGTTCATAGGGGTTGGAATGGAAATTTTACAAGCATAGAAGATAATTTAGGAATAAGGTATCAAATGTATAGAATTACCGAGTAAATTTATTTGCATCTGTAAGTCAAGTATATCAATGAAGAAGATGGAATCAAAAAAGAGAAAGAAGTGAATCTCCGGCCTTAATATTTATTGATTTATCTTACTAAGATTGACAGCGTAAATTGCCCTGAAATCACTGGGTAATTAGGCAACCTTCTGCATGGCCCTGAAGATGCAGTCTTGCTACTACATAATAATAATGTTCTCTTCAAAATATGAGAGATAATCCCTTGATTGAATGCTCAAGTTTCATTACATTACTAAATAAAATGAAACAATAATTACAACAATGTGCAAGGTAAGGCAAGTCCATATCTTTATGTGTTTGTGTGTAGAGCAGCAGCAGAATTAATCAAATGAAATGTGAAATTATTATGGATAATTGCAGGCATATGGAGATGATCAGCTTGCTTGCAATCAGAGTTTTGTAAAGGGACGATACACATGCTTATCTTTCCTTGATGAAGCCATGTATATTTTGGTTTATAACTGAGCTCTAACATCTAGAATCACAGCAAAGCCTTTATTCTTTTTTAGGGGTCTTTGTAAGGTCCCTATTAAAAAGTTGAATATTTCATTTTAGTTAAATTCTATTCTCAATTCCCCTCGTGAAAATTAATTTTCCTTTTCTCAACACTGTCAGAACATCTTCTTTATATCACTCCAGACACCCCTGTTTTAATAGGCTTCTTTCATCTTTATGCCATATTCTTCTACTTTCAGTAATACCTTGTAACTGCCTTACATCTTCCTTTCTGAAGTCTCTCCCTACAGCTAGTAATATGTATGCATGTATTGGGTCTTCAATAAGTGCTTGATGAATGCATGAATTCAATCAAATGAAAGACATCGTTAAACATAAAAAATAATAAAAATAAGGCTATACATCCTAGGTCCTAAGGATAATAATTCAAAATGAAGCAAATCCTTTACCTAGCCCCCAGATTAAAATAAATACTTCTATTAGACTTAGTAAGTACTCATGAGTTATGTAAAAGGCACTATCAGAAAATTCAATGAACACTGAATAAAGGCTAATACTTGTGATTTCAGAATAGAAAGTCTTATTAATTACTAATCACCTGTTAAAGCTTCAGTTCCAGATTCTCAACTGTTGGTGGGGAATTTTAGTCACTTAGGAAAAAAAATGTTTATTTGTTAAGTGGCAACTATTTGTGTGGAACAATGCTCTATATTATGGGACTTGAGAAGAGGGTCTCCATAAGGGACCTTATAAATTGTGTATTTCCTAACTGTCAAAAGGGAAAGAATGATTTATTTATGAACAAAATGATGAGAATGGCACTTTAGGGAAAGTGCCTCAAAGTACACACATGTATGAGCATTTCTGCTTTTCTGTCATCTTGCATATCAACATACCTAAGGAACATTTCCAGTTTTCTTGGAAATTCTGCAGGGGCTCCACAGTCGAGAAAACTAAGAAATATTTTTTTTAAAAAAGTTTGTTGACAGACGTTAGCATGATTTACTAGTAATAGGCCAAACAATGCAAACAGACTCTCCTCTTTCCCACCTCTCATCCCTACTACCAATAGGCTTTATAAGCAGTTGTCTAAGGTTTGGTGGCAGAGAAATGTGAGCCTCATGGTAAATGTGGTGGCATTTATTTTTTCTTCCCTCTAAGTGAGAGGGAACCCAAGGAAACTACCTGGAGAGATTGGTGGTACCCACCAAAAAGGAGAATATGCTCCCTGATAAGACATTTACCGTTTAGGTCTACCCTGGTGCACCATAATGATACTTGCTTAAAGAGCTTTTCAGAGTTTGGGGTGCCTCCAATACTGAAAGAAGTCTAAACTTAGGAATTTTTCTTAGCAAGGCAAGATGAATGAACAAAGTGGAATACGATGGACCCTCTCAAATTAGTGAGGCAAGACTCTAGGAGTGTCTAGTTGGCCAAGATAATACTGTAAAATGTGACAGACTTTAGCAATCTTGACATTCACCTAAGAAGAGTAATTTCTAGGGAGGAAGGGTCAGGTAATAAGAGGAGCCTGTGGGATAAACTACTTGAGACAGAAACTGAGATAGGGTATGTGGAAAGAGATCCCACAAAAATTGGATTATCCATTTAAGAAAGCTACACCAGATGACAATCCATATGGGGAGCATCTCTAGAACTCACATTTATAAGTTTCCCAGGACTATTGTAATGAATTCCCACACACATGGTGGCTTGAAACAGCAGAAGTATGTCATTTTACAGTTCTGGAGGTCAGAAGTCCACACTCAAGGTGTAGGCAGGGCCATGCTCCCTTTAGAAGCTCTAGAAGTTATTCTGTTCCCTGCCTTTTGTAGTTTCTGGGGGCTGACAGCATTCCTGGACTTGAGACAATATCACTCCCATCTCTCCTTCTGTGTTTCACAATGCTGTCTCCTCTTTTGTCTGTCAAATCTCCCCAAATAAGAGAATGAAGAGACTACGTATTATAGTCAGGATATTCAAAGTTCTGCTACAGTGACAAGCCATCTTAAAATATTAGTAGATTAAAACTACTTAGGTTCATTTCTTGTTCTTTCAACACGTCCATTTGTGGTAGATAATGATCTCTTCATATTGCACCTCTTTAGGAGCACAAGCTATTGGAAATTTCAGCTGATGGCTGAATGAAAGATTATAGGGCATTGCATTTTGTTTCTTAAAGAATTCCACCTGGTAGTGACACACATTTTATCGGACAAAACAAATTATATGTCTACACTCAACTTCAGAAACGAGTGAAAGTGTAAACTATTACATGCCAACTATGTAACTGGAAGTAGTAAACTAATAATATTGGAGAATAGCACTAATAGACATCACACCAGGATTGATTTGAAGATTCATGAGATATTTTGCACAGAATTTGAATATTTACAGGGTAGCTAGAATTTGGGCAAGAGGAGGGATATAGAGATGCTAAGGAGAAATATGGAGAGCCAAAAAATTTATAAAAATAAATAAGTTTAAATTAACTCTATTAACTCCTGTCACCAAACAACAGATTCCTGTATAAGCATCTTTCTCTGATTTCAACCCAAGATTCCCAGGCTTGAAAACTTGGAGTTGAGAAACACATCATGATAACAAAAGCCTTCATTCAGGCTGCATTTATTCATTTTCAGTGTTGCTTTAATGGCTAATCAAGTGGTCTCCTAGTATCTAATATATACTTTTCAAATGCATTCACTATTTTTTCCTGAAACTCTCTTTGGCCACTTTCATGCTTAAGAATAATAATTTTCAATTGTCTTTTATGTCGATTGCTTAGTCTGTGTCAAAGAGGCTCTGTATATTGACTATTTAAGTCATCTAAACTTATTTATGCTTCATTTTTTGTACACCCAAAAAATTAGTGTCCTTATTTTAGCAAAGAAATCATGTTAGTTAATAGCACCACGTTCACTAATAGCACTTTTTTAATGTTCTCCAGTTGGAGTACTCATTTTTTCTCTTCATTAGTTTATAAAGTGATTCCATTCATGCCCCACTTTATCCATGAAATAATTTCTATATTACCTCGATATATTTCCTCTTTAAATTGTATAAACAACAACAAAGAACAAAAGAAAAGAACTTTAATATATAAATGTTACCTCTGATATAAACATTTATATTTTTATTTGATAAAGGAGAAAACTGAAGCTAAGAATCTGAGAAAATATCCCCAAATTACAGAGGTCACACGGCTTATAGCTGGGATTAAGTTCCAGGTCTAGGCAGTGCTTAAACTTGTTTAAACATTATAACATCTTCTCAATTCTTTTAAGATGAACAGTCTATCATTTTAAGTGTGGATTTGTATTGTCCTCGAAATCACTTCCATATGTATATCTTCTTTTCCCACTTGATGATAAGCATTTCTCATCCAGGGATCTTTGATTTGTTTTGGTGTATCCCCACACCATTGAGCACTGTGGATCTAAATGAAGAAGCAAATACTACGTTTCTGTGACTATTATAGCAGGGGGAGTCAGCCACCATCACTTGTGTTTTGGCAGCGACTCAAAGGCAGCCAAAGAAGTGAAAAGTTTTATGGTAGAAAAAAGGGAAGGCTTTCAATGTGTCCTGATAGGAGGTTGTTGGCCTGGGGAAGCTGGAGGAAGCTAACTAGAAGCAGGATCTGATGTAATTGATGAAGGGTACATATTTGGCCTTTTCTGGTTTATCCTAAGGTGGAGTTGGGGGGAAAATTACAGAAGGTGTCAGTTATTAAGATCTGGTCATTTAGGGCTGATTATTACAAAAGTTGTTGGTTAGCTTTCTGATTGGTCACTAAAGATAGCAGTCTGACTTCCTGTAAGACTGACTTATAGCAGGATAGATTCCTGGGTTGTTTATCATAGGTAAGGGGTTGGTTCCCTGGGTATGGTGCAGCAGATTGTGATTCTGAGTTTGATTTTTAATATTATATGTAGTTTAGCCAGTGTCTGTCTGTATATTCTCTAAGCACTGTGTTGAAAAAATGAGAAGTTATCAGAAAACACTCAATAATTTTAATTTAACTATGCCATAGGAAAGGTGAAGTGGCTCAATTCCATCCCTGAATTGTGATGATCTGGCCATATTTGTGATCTATTATGTATGATTTCTTCACTACAGGATCGTTTTCCACTTCTTCAAGGTCAGAACAGGGGTGGGAGAAAATCTCTAGTTTAAGGAGAGGGACTATCATTGTTTTAAATGACTTTGAGGTTGAACTACCTGAATTCCAATTTTAATCCTAAACCTTACATGCCATTTGACCTGGAATTTATTACAAAATATCTTTAAACCTCCATTTCTTCTTCAGTATGTTAGAAAATATGGTATTACCTTATGGGACAGTTGTAACAAATTGAGAAAAATTAGGATTTTATTCATGCCAGCTTCAAGAACTGACATGATTATTGAATTCCTTCATATATAATTCAAAATAAAAACATTTCTAAATTATGAATTAATTGGAAAAAAGTAAAATTTTAAAATTTCCTAAGATTAATCATTTCATGCTTCTTTGGAAATACCACATATTAAATTATTTCTCCATTCTCTTTTGGGAGTAGGTTATTTAGGTGCTGGTGCCTTAAACACTCGTTTATTTATTTACTATTCATTAGGTTTTTGGTGGGTAAATTTTGCTTCATTCTTTATAGTGATTTTCACATGTGTTTGAATGATGTTAATCCATGTATTTCTGCTTATTCTTTTAAGATTAATTTTTAATTGACAAATTATTTTACAAATTTATGAGGTATATTGGATTGCTTTGATATATGCATACATTGTGGAATGATTAAATCAAGCTAATTAACAGAGCTGTCATCTCACCTATTTATTGTGTGTGTGTGTGTGTGTAGTAAGAACATTTAAAATTTGTCTTAGCAATTTATATACAAAAAAACTCATTAACTATGGTTACCTTGCTGTGCAATATATTTTGAAATATATAACATAACATGTTATTATTAACTATGGTTACCATGCTGTCCAATAGATCACTAAAACGTATTCGTTCTATCTGAAACTTTGTACCTTTTGAGCAACATCTCACCTTTCCCCAGTCATCCACTCAACAAGCCCCCAGCCTTTGCTAACTGCCATTCTACTCTCTGCTTCTACAAGTTCAACATTTTCAGATTCCACGTGTAAGTTAGATCATGCGATATTTGTCTTTCTCTGCCTGGCTTATTTAACTTGGTGCAATGTCCTCCAAATTCATCCATGGTGTCACAAATGAAAGAATTTCCTTCATTTTTAAGACAATAGTGTTCCACTAGGTGTGTGTGTATATATAGAGCACTCATCCATCGGTGGATACTTAGGTTGCTTTCATGTCTTGGCTATTGTGAATAATGATGAAATGAACACGGGAGAGCAAATATCACTTTGATATACTGATTTCAATTCTTTGGGATATATACCTAGAAGGAGAATTGCTGGATGATACGGTAATTCTATTTTTAGTTTTTTGGGGAAAGCTCCATATTGTTTTCCAAAGTGGTTGTCCTAGTTTAAAATCCCAACAGTGTCCGGGGGTTTTCCTTTCTGTACATAATTGCCAACATTTGTTACCTTTCATCTTTTTGATAACAGCCGTTCTAACAGATGTGAGGTGATATTTCCTTGTGATTTTAATTTCATTGTGGTTTTAATTTGTGTTGAGCATTTCTTCATATATCTGCTGGCCATTTCCATGTCTTCTTTTGAGAAATGTCTTTCTAGGTTATCTGTCCATTTTAAGACCAGGTTATTTGTTTTCTTGCTGTTAGATTTAGTTCCTTCTAATATTTGGACATTAGCTCCTCGTCATCAGATGTATGGTTTGCAAATATTTTCTCCCAGTTCAGGGTGTGTCTCTTCATTCTGTTAATTGTTTCTTTTGCTGCTTAAGCACATACCTAGAGTCCCTATATGTATTCCACATCTGGTAGGGATTGAAATAAATCTCATGTATAAAATACTTAGCAATACACATCTGCTAATATTATGATGATGATTAATTGTATTATTGTGTGAGGTTTTGTGTAATCTTATAATGATGAATGGTGAGTATGTTTCCGAATATGATTTGTAGAAATACATCTATTGTGCTGCAGTATAGCTCTATTTTCTAAAGTGTCTTTTTTTAACCCTCTAATGTTAACAGGCAAAAGAAAGTTACCATTTAAGTTGTAAATGTGGTAGAAAGATCACTGTTTTAAAATCCAAAGACCTTTTAGAGGTAACAAAGAATAGAAAAGAACTCATGACATTCTTAAGGTCAAGTCTACCTTAAACCTCATTTTTGAAAATGTAAATTTATTTTTTCCCTTTAGCTTGGAAATCTGAACATCTCAGTAAAATACAGAAAGGTTATTTCATAAATGTAGAATAATAAGGCATAGCATTGATGTGCAAAGTGACTAAAATGCACATTATCCTGCATAAGAAGGAATTAACTGTAGGACAAATGAGAAAGTAATAATTTCAGAATGGCCAAATGCAAGCACCTTTAAAGTAATTTGTTTCAAGAAGAAATTTATTTCTCTATAATGTTTGCTCAGAAATGGGTGAAAAATAGTCTTAACTCAAATTTCAGGACAAATATATGGTATATTTTCTTTTTGTGTGTTCTTTATTTTCATCAAAGCCTTTTTGTTTTAACACTTCTATTTAAATAAATATATTCATTTTTATTTTGATGCTGTATATTTTCATTATTATACAAATTCTTTCATTCAATTATTCATTCACATTTGGATAAATAATGTTGACCATTTACTATAGGCTAGTGATTGGGCTAAGCACTTGAGATACAAAGTTAAATATGACTGTCATGATTCCTATCCTCCCGGATAATAATTTAAACAGAAATTTAGAATGTAACATGAGTGGGATGGTGGTTGAGGAAGTCCCATGTGCTGTAATACAACATAAGAGAAGATCCTAATACTATCTTGAATGTATGTATGTGGAGATAAAGGAAAAGAAAAGAAAAGAGGAGGGTATGGCATACTTCCTGGAGTTGCATCTAAAGTGAGATCTAAAAACATGAGGATACTTGATCTCTGCAGAAATAGTGTTCCAGATTCAAGGAAGAGAAACAAAACGCATAAAGGCAAATGTAAGCGAAGAGGTAAATGGTAAGAAGAATGGAATTTGGAAATTCATTAAGGATCCATTTATACAAGGTTATGTAGGACAGTTAGTAAGCTTTGAACTTTATTCTAAGGTCAAGGGGCAGCTTTTAAGATGTTTTTGGTAAAATCTTTCAGTTAAATGTTAAGTTGATTTTTTAAAATGTTATAATTCACAACTGATTTCAAGTTTTTCATGGTAGTTTTAGGGATTAGGTGTTTATTTTGTTTTGTCATTTAAAATACTTAAAAGTACATGGCTTATATATGGTTTATAAAATTTTGAGTGAAGGTTTCACTCAATCTTCAAGGGAGATTTTGTTCCATTTTCTTGTTTTGAAGTATTTCTAAGTTTAGGCCTTTGGGTGTTGTAAGGAATAACTTTGCTATAAATGCTAAAAATTACTAGGCTATTTCAGGTCAAATTATTGTCATGTACTCCAAAATATGTGCTAGATATTAATACAAATTCTGATGCCATAGTTCCAACAGTAACAGGTGAAATTAGTTCAATATTTCATATAATCTGTTTTACCCCCTCAACAATCAAGAAGGTAAAGCTAGCCTTAGTGAGGGCTGGAGTATTCTATTACTATCTAATTTGATTTAGGGGCTAGAGAACTTACAAGTTTTAAAAAAATCCTTTTTTAGACTGCTATGGGAACCTAAATGTCTACCCTCGGTGTCCAACTTTTGAAGGTTAAATGCAAGTATCCTACCTGTGCAGAAAAATGTAATACAGTAGGTATGCCACTGCCCTAGGATACCTCTATTTATAACATGTAAAGGGTGGTGTCAGTTGAAGGCATAAAATCAGAAGTAATATGGAAATCTTAAAAGTTTACAAAGAAATTGTGAGGTCAAATTTAGAATGTAATATACCATAATTATGTCTGAACCTAACTCTCAAATATATTTTTCAATTTTATATATTTTCAGAGAAAAAAATAATTAATTTATATGTATTTTCATTGACACATTGTAGTTGTACATATTTATGGGATACAATTTGAAGTTTTGATATGCATATATGTTGTAAAATAATATACTCAAGATAGCTAGTGTATTCATCACCTGAGGCATTTATCATGTGTTGATGATGAAGCCACAAAAGTCACTCCTCTAGGTATCTCATAATATACGATGCCTTTGAAAGCGTAAAAAACCTCTCTTCTAGCTATTTTGTAACATACCTTACTGTTAAACACAGTCACCCTACTGTGCAATAGAACACCAGAACTTATTTCTCCTATCTAGTTGTAATTTTGTACCTGTTGACTAACCTCTCCCTTTTCTCCTCTCTTTCCTCCCACCTCCCATCCCTAGTCTCTGGTAACAACTGTTCTACTCTGCTTCTATGATATCATTTTTTCTTTCTTTAGATTCCACATATGAGTGAGATAATACAGTATTTGTCTTTCTGTGTCTGGCTTATTTCACTTAACATGATGTTCCTCAGCTTCACTCACGTTATCACAAATGACAGAATTTTCTCTTTTTAAAGGTTGTGTGTTAGTCCATTTTCATGCTGCTATGAAGAAATACCTGAAGCTGAGTAATTTCTAAAGGAAAGAGGTTTAATTGACTAATAGTTTGGCGTGACTGGAAAGGGCTCAGGAAACTTACAATTACGGTGGAAGGGGAAGCAAACACATCCTTCTTTACATGATGGCAGGAAGAATAATGAGTGTCAAGAAAAGGGGAAAAAACCCCTTATAAAACCATCAGATCACATGAGAACTCACTCACTATTATGAGAACAGAAGCACAAGGGTAACCATGCTCATGATTCAATCACCTCCCACCTGCATCCTCCCACAACACATGGTGATTATGGGAACTACAATTCAAGATGACATTTGTGTAGGGACACAGACAAACTATATAGTTCCACCCCAACCCCTCCGAAATCTCATGTCCTCACATTTCAAAACACAATCCTGCCTTTCTAACAGTCCCCCAAAGTCTAAACTCATTCTAGCATTAACTCAAAATTCCAAATCCAAAGATTCATCTTAGATGAGGTGAGTCTTTCTGCCTATGAGCCTGCAAAATCAGAAGCAAGTTAGTTACTTCCCAGATACAATGCGGGTACAGGCATTGGGAAAATACACCTGTTTCAAATGGGAGAAATTGGCCAAAACAAAGGGGCTAAGTCCCCACACGAGTCCAAAATCCAACAGGCAGTCACCAAACCTTAAATTTCCAAAATGACCTCGTTTGACTCCTTGAGACTCCTGGATATCACATCCATGTCATACTGACGCAAGACAGGGGCTCCCATGGCCTTGGGTAGCTCCACTTCTGTGGCTTTGCTGGGTATAGCCCTTCTCCGAGGTGCTTTCACAGGCTGGTGTTGAGTCTCTGCGGTCTTTCCAGGCACACAGTGCAAGTTATCGATGGATCTGCCATCATCGAGTCTGAAGAAAGGTGACTCTCCTCTCAGAGCTCCACTAGATAGTGCTCCGTGGGGACTCCATGTAGGGCCTCCAACCCCACATTTCTCTTGTGCACTGCCTTAGCAGAGGTTCTCCATGAAGGCTCTGCCCCTGCAGCAAACATCAGCCTGGACATCCAGGTGTTTTCATACATCCTCCGAAATCCAGGTGGAGGTCCTAAATCTCAATCCTTAACTTCTGTGCACTCACAGGCTCAATATCACATGTAAGCTGCCAAGGCTTGGGGCTTGCACCCTATGAAGTAATGGTATTCAAGCTGTATCTTGGCCTCTTTTAGCCGCAGCTGGCACTGAAGCAGTTGGGATGCAGGGTACCATGTCCAGAGGCTGCACAGAGCATGGCCACCCTGGGCTGGACACAGGAAACCATTCTTCCTTCTGAAGTCTCCATGCTTGTGATGAGAGGGGCTGCTGTGAAGGTCTCTGAAACACCCCGGAGCCATTTTCCCAACTGTCTTGGTAATTAACATTCCATTCCCCGTTACTTACACAAATTTCAGCAGCAGGCTTTAATTTCTTCCCAGAAAAGGTGTTTTTTTTGTGTGTGTTTTGTTTTTGTTTTTTTCTTTTCTTTTCTATTGCATTGTCAGGGTCTAAATATTCCAAATTTTTTGCTCTGCTTCTCCTTGGATGATTTGCCCCATAGACATTTCTTCTGCCAGATCCCGTAAGTCATTTCTCTCAAGTTCAATGTTCCACAGATTTCTAGTGCAGGGCAAAATACTGCTAGTTTCTTTGCTAAAACATAGCAAGAATCACCTTTATTACAGTTCCCACCAAGTTCCTCATCTCCATCTGAGACCACCTCAACGTAGACTTCATTGTCCATGTCACTATCAGCCTTTTGGTCAAAGCCATTCAACAAGTCTGTAGGAAGTTCCAAACTTTCCCACATTTTCCTGTCTTCTGAGCCCTGAAAACTGATCCAACCCCTTCCTGTTACCCACTTCCAAAATCACTTCCACATTTTCAGGTATCTTTATAGCAACTTCCCACTCTACCAGTACCAATTTACTGTATGAGTTTACTCTCACGCTGCTATAAAGAAATACCTGAGACCGCATAATTTATATTTAAAAAAAGAGGTTTAATTGACTCACAGTTCAGCATGGCTAGCGAGGGCACAGGAAACTTGTAATCATGACAGAAGGGGAAGCAAACACATCATTCTTTTCATGGCAACAGGAAGAAGATTGAGTGCCGAGCAAAGGGGGAAAAGCCATTTATAAAACCATTAGACCTGGTGAGAACTCACTCATTATCACGAGAACAGCAGGATGGGGGTAACCATCCCCATGTTTCAATTACCTCCTACCAGGTCCCTCCACAACACATGGGGATTATGGGATTCAAGATGGCATTTGGTTGGGAACACAGTCAAACCATGTCAGGCTGTATAGTATTCTGTAGTGCGTGCCTACCACTTTTTAATATCTGCTCATCCATTGGTGAACATGTAGTTTGCTTTCACACCATTGTTATTGTGAATAATGCTAAAATGTATATGGGAATTCAGGTATCTCTTCAATATACTGATCTTAATTTCTTTGGATATATAGTCAGAAATTGAATTGCTGAATCACATAGTAGTTCTATTTTTATTTTGAAGATCTTCTATGCCAGTTTTCATATTGACTGTACTAATTTATAATCATATCAATAGCGTTTAAATGTTTTCTTTTCTCTACATCCCTTGCAACACTTAATTTTTTCATCTTTTTGATAATAGTCATTCCAACAGATGTGAAGTGGTATCTCTCTGTGATTTTAATTTGCATTTTCCTTATAATTAGAGACACTGAGGATATTTTTCATATATCTCTTAGTCATTTGTATGTCTTCTTTTGATAAATATGTACTAAGGTCTTTGCTGATTTTTAAATTGGATTATTTGAGTTTCTGCTGTTGAGTTGTTTAAGTTCCACATATATTCTAGATGTTGACTATTTGTCAGATGTATAGTTTACAAATGTTTTCTCTCATTCTGTACATTGTCTCTTCACTCTCTTAATAACCTCCTTTGCTGTACAAAAGCTTTTTATTTTGATGCAATCTCATTTGCCTAGTTTTGCTTTTGTTACCTGTGCTTTTGAGGTTTTATTAAAAAAAAATCCTTGCTCAACCCAATGTCATGGTGTTATCCCTGTGTTTTTTTCCAGTAGTTTTATAGTTTTATGTCTTATGTTTGTTTTTAATCTATGTTGAATTGAAGTTTGTTTATGGTGAAAGATAGGGGTCTAGTCTTATTTATTTATTTATTTATTTTTGCATATGGATATCCAATTTTTCCAGCACATTTTTTTGAAGAGAATGTTGTTTCTCCAGTGTATGTTCTTGATAACTCTGTTTAAAATCAGTTGGCTAAAAATATTTGGATTTGTTTCTGGGCTCTCTTTTCTGTTCCGTTGATCTACATATGTGTTTTTCTTCCAGTATGATGCTATTTTGGTTACTATAGATTTGTAGTATAGTTTGAAGTAAGGCAGGGTGCTATCTTGAGCTCTGTTCCTTTTGCTCAAGACTGTTTTGGACAGTTGAAGTCTTTAGTTCCGTACGTATTTTAGGATTGTTTTTCTTCTTTTGTGAAGAATGCCATTGGTATTTTGACAAAGATTGCATTAAATCTGTAGATAGTTTGGGGTAGTATGTTTATTTTGACAATATCAATTCTTTCAATCTGTAAACACAGGTCATCTTTTCATTTATTTGTGTTCTTCTAAATTTCTTTTACTAATGTTTTATAGTTTTCCTAGTAGGGGTCTTTAAGCTCTGTTTATTCCTATGTATCTTTTTTGGAGCTATTGAAAATGAAATTGTTTTCTTGATTTCTTTTTGGATAGTTCATTATTAGTGTTTACAAATACTATTAAATTTTGCAGGTTGATTTTGTATCCTTCAACTTTATTGAATTTATTAGTTCTAACAGCATTTTGGTGGAGACTTTAAGGTTTTCTGCATATAACATCATGCCATCTTCAAAAAGGGATGATTTGACTTCTTCTTTTCCAATTTGGATGCCTTTGTTTCTTTCTCTTGTCTAATTGCACTGGATAGGACTTTCAGTGCTATGTTGAATAAGTGGTGAAAGTGGGCATTCTTCTCTTGTTCTTCATCTTAGAGAAAAAGTTCTCAACTTTTCTCTATAGAGTATAATGTCAGCTGTGGGGTGGTCATATATGGGTTTTATTGTGTTGAGGTACATACCTTCTATACCTAATTCATTGAGAGCTTTTAATCATGAAGGGATATTGAATTTTGTCAAATGTTTTATTCTGCATCTATTGAGATGATTATATGCTTTTTGCCTTCTTTTAATGTGGTATATCACATTTATTGATTTCCATATGTTAAACCATCCTTGCCTTCCTAGAATGTCTCCTACTTGATCATAATAACTGATCTTTTTAATGTGCTGGTGAATTTTATTTGCTAGTGTCTTCTTGAGGGTTTTTACATCTATGTTCATAAGGAATATTGGCCTGTAATTTTATTTTTTGTTGTGTCCTTGTCACAACAAAATGTTTTGAAATCAGGGTAATGCTGGCCTACTAAAATGAGTTTGGAAGTATGCTCTTCTCTTCATTTTTCTGGAATATTTTGAGGAAAAGTGGTATCAGATCTTCTTTGTATGTTTGATAGAATTTGGCAATGAAGACAGCAGGTGCTGGCCTTTTCTAAAAAAACAAGTATAAATGCTACATTTATGTTAAAATTCTATGGTATGTAATTTAAGAAGAAAAACGCAACTAAGTGAAGAATCCAGGGTTCATTAAATATGGAAAGACTAGTTTCTGAATACTATTTCAGGACAAAATCTTCAGTTATTTTGAGTATAAAAAGTTCTAGAAAATCAACCATAAAGCAGAAACTTTGAAGGCCTATTTGGGAGGAAAGAAGAACATCATCCCTGAGCATTTTCTTATCTTCTGATAGAATTTTACACATACACATGCACACACAAAACACACACACAAAAAAACTAAACAAAAAGAAAAGATTAAGAAATAAGAGGGGAGAAAGAGAGGGAAACAGACTTTTTATCCAAAAAAGTCAAAGCATAAAATTGAATGGAATTACCAGAATACTTATCATCAAATGTGAATATACTGCAGATGTTCCCTAATTATTTAGCAACTTTCACTTGATGAAAGGCTTATATCATTGATTAGTTTATGAATTTTTTAGTACTTTTATTTTTTTGAGGAAAATATATCTATATCTGTATCTCAATCTTTTATAGGTATATGACCAGTTGCCTTGAGTAGAAATATGATGATATTGAGAACATAGTTTTTAAAAATCTAATTGACACTGCTTTTCTTTTCGAACTTGTTTCAAACCAGTGAAACACTGTAGTAACACTAAGTTATAAATAACTTGCTTATAATTAGAATTTAAGAAATTAGAATGCCTGTTTCCACTAGACACTAGTTTAACAACACAGTGAATATCCATGCTACTAAAGCAGGGAGAAAACTGAAACTGTTACAAATGCTTTATTAAATGCCAAGTAAGTATATGCATAGCCTGAAGAGGATTGGGATATCTCCAACACACTACCCTTGAGAGTAGTTCAACTGAATAGCTAGCTGGTTAAGTCAAGAACAAGGGTCAGAGTCTTTTGGGTCAGTGGGAGAAGAACAAGAATAATATTAGATTTATGGGTACAGTTTAGAGAGCACATCTTTCTAAAAACAGAACTACAACAATGAGAGGAGAGATATTTGTTAGTGGAAACATTGCTGCTGGAGGAGTCTGAAAACAGAGGAAGGGCACACAAGGGAAACTATCTATAGAGGGTAACTGCCTACTATAATTTTTTTTTGTTGTTCTATGTAAGTATTTATTTACTCATGAATAACACCCTAATATTTCTCTTTGGGTAGATTGAAGTTAATATCATTAGTCTTTCCCAACCTGCTTTCCATTACATACTTGTACTGTTTCCTTCTTCTACATGTTCATTCATTTTATCATTTTTTCCACTGGTAAATATGCATGGAAGACCTATTACAGATGTAACATGAACATAAAAGGGAATCACTTTTTCCCTAGCCAAATCTTAACCCCATAGTGTTGCCAAGTAATTCTCTAGGTTGTAGAATTATTATTTATTCAGAACACTAAGCCTGATTCAGTTTTCTGCTAAGCTACAAAATAAGTAAACATGAATTACGTGGATTCCAGGATCCTGGATATAGTCTAAAGATGGCATTCCATTATATTTAGAAAATGATTGTTAAGTAAGAGAAAATTTCCAGTGCTTTGAAAACAACTTTTTCAATTTGTTCACAAGTTTCTGGGTTCATAGCCAATGTACAACATTCATGTCAATGATCTTAATTGATTATGATAATAAAAGATTAATCAATCAACTCATGTTTGTTAGTACTTACAAATGCTACTTATGAACTTATATCCTTAATTAATACACTTTAATTAAAATTAAAATACAGACTAGGTCAGAGATCCAATCACCTTTTAGACAAGTTACCTACAATCAACCATGCTTTCTTTGTGGCTAAGTCAAGATTACTTTCAGTCTTGATCTATGATAATCCTCTGCTTAATTTGAAACTGGTAACTCCTTTCCCAGTGGAATACTTCTCTCCATTGGCTCCCATAAAACAGCATACATTTTTGACAAACTACTCCATTCCTGTTGTGATCTCCTCCTTTCCATCTGTGCCATAAAATTCAGTGGTTCTTCGAGGTTCTGTTATGAGCCTTGTTCTGATACTTTTCTTTGTGTTCTATTAGTTTTCTATGCGTTCTCTCTATGAAACTAACCTACTCCAGCTGCTTTTCTTCAGATGACATGTATATGCAGGTGATGACTCACATATTTTCATGCTCCACCTGGTTCCTGAGCATGTATATTCAATTTATCATTAAACAGCTTCACTAAAAACATCTTATTATCACCTCAAACCTAACTTATCCCAAACCAAATCCATTGTCTTCCTATTCTTCACTCCATAGTCCTCCATTATTCTCTATCTTAATGACATCACTGTCCTCCCAAATCCTTGAGAGTCTTCCTTGATTTCTTTATTCTGTTCTCCCACTGCAACCAATATATCTATTAATTATTTATTCTCAAATATGTCCTCTTCCTTCCTTTCCCACTTATTCAAAGTCATGATTCAGGCCACACATTCTCTCCTGGATTTTTACATTCAATGGGTTGTAGTTTTGCCCTTTCAATTTATTTATCCCAATACATATTAAGTAATCTTTCTAAAATGTGATGTGATCATTTCCCTTGCTTTAAACATGACGTCAACTCTGTTTGTTATCTCTGACATGGAGTAAAAAGATTTTCATGATTTGGCCCCTGCTTATAGCAACAGCTTCATCTGTTTCTCCTCTCTCTCCCACTCTAGGTTCAGCTAAAGTGAAAACTTTGAAGTCTCATTAACAAGCATACCCTCTTTGGCTTCCTGGACTTTGTATATGATCTTTTTGTCTAATTGAAATGCCCATTATTCCATTTATCCCCATGGCTAATTCTTACTGAATTTTGAGTTTTGGGCTTGAAGTGTGACTCCTCTAGGAACCTAGATTGCTTCTCTTAATGCCCCCCATGGAATCCAGGAAGTGCTGTAGAAGCTTATTATTATTTCTGTTAGCCACTGTCACACCATTTAGAGATTGGCTTTTTATTCATTTTTTTTTTTTCCTACTCTAAACTTGTGGAGGGCAAGCACTCTTTCTTCTTCATGGTGGTAATTCCAACACCAAAATACTCTGTAACATACTATGAGTATAATAAATGTTTGTTACATAACATAGGTACCGTGATTCATTATTACAGAACTAAACCCAGCAATTCATGTTAACACAGATAAAACGTATGTGAGCTGTTAAAACAAAACGTCAGCCAAATTAAATTTAAAAGAGTTTAGTTGACTAATGAACGATTTGCAAATCAGGCAGCCTCCTGAGCCAGAGTAGGTTCAGGGAGACTCCAGTGCAGCCAAGTAGTGGAAGAAGATTTATGGACAGAAAAAAGGAAAGTGGCATACAGAAAACAGAAGTGAGGTACAAAAAGAGCTGGATTGGCTACAGCTCAGCGTTTGATTTATTTGAACATTTGGTTGGCCAAAACTCAGTGATTGACACATGTGTAGGCTGCAGCCTGTCTACACTGCCACTTGTTAAAGTTCATGATGTACGGAAAAACCTTTAGCGTGAACTTAAAATACATAATGAGGCAGTTTTAGGCTAAACTTGATTTAACAGAACATTAGAGGAAAGACTGCATCCTTGGGGCCTAGGTAAGGCTGTGCCAGGGAGTTTAGATATTAGAGCAAAGTATGAGATAGATTTCAGTCCCTATTCCCTACCTCTCTCCAGGAGTAGTGTGGGGAACATCCCAGGGCACAATTGGTACAACCAAGCACAAGTTTCAGACCTTCTAATTTTGTCTAGAACTAGTTGAAGTCATGAGGATATCAGTGCACAACTGCCATAAAATGCATATTTAATGAAACGATAGAGCAACTAAGGTTAGCTAAAGGATCAGTCTAATTTTGAAACTGGCACTGAGTAGGTTTGGTATACATTTTATTCATTTTTGTAGTGATCTGAGTTACTTTTATTGTCAGTTCAGGTTACCTTTGGTGTTTCTTCTATCAGATTCTACAAATAAATAATCTGAAATTTAACTCCACTAAGATATATATAACCAATAATCTCATCTATTTTAAAATGTTACTACCTCATCAATATTACTGTTGATGGAATGTATCTTCTACCTTCCTAGTATTATTGAGTGTTAGAAACCCTGTGAAGGACAAGCACTTTGGGAAGCCGAGGCAGGCAGATCACGAGGTCAGGTGTTCAAGACAGCCTGACCAATATGGTGAGACCCCATCTCTACTAAAAATACAAAATGAGCCAGGCATGGTGGCACATGCCTGTAATCTCAGCTACTCGGGAGGCTGAGGCAGGAGAATTGCTTGAATCCAGGAGGGGGAGGTTGCAGTGAGCCAAAAAACAATAACCAAAATAATATCTTTACAACATTTGAAACAATGCCATTGCATTAGTTTCCAAGGACTTCTTTAACAGTGTTCCATAAACTGGGTGTCTTAAAACAATAGAATTTACTCTCTCACAGTTTGGAGGCCAGAATTCTAAAATCAACCGTCAGTAGGCCATGTTAGGGAACAAAATTCTCTTGCCTCTTCCAACTTCTGGAAGTTGCTGGTATTCTTTGCTTGTGGGCCGCATTAACTCTCATCTCTAACTCCGTCATCACATGACCTTCTTTCCCCTGTCTGAGTCTGTGTCTTCACATGATCTTTTATAAGGATACCAGTAATTGAATTTACAGCACACCCTAATCCAGCATGACCTTACCTTAACTTGATTAATTCTGCAAAGACTGTTTCCAAATAAGTTCAGTTTCACAAGTATGAGGCAGGGTTAAGGATTTAAATGTATCCTTTTGGGGAACAAAAGTTAACCTACAACATCCACATGTACTAGAGCATACTCTATCACTCTACAAGATTCACTCTGCAATCATACTCCTCCTTCTAAAAATGAAATATTTGTATTGGAGGACAATGGGTCTGGAACAGTATGATTCTTTTACTCCACAATGTGCTTTGCTTCATTTCTCAGCAAACTTCCCCACTTATAATGTTATGTATCCATAAAAAACAATCTCTTTTCTCTCTGAGTAATCGCTCCTCAATCCCCTTTTCAGCTTCCCACTGCAGCTTTTCTCTCTTTCATAATTTCCAGTCTCCTTTTTTGTTGGAACCTGAAATATGTAGTTGTTTTCACTCATTGTTAACATTTTCTTTTAAACCAATTTTCATCAGGTTTTTGTCCCCTACAACTGTAATTGGTGATCTTGTCTCAAGGTCAAGAATGACATTTATTTTGTTATTTCCAGTGGTCGATTCTCTATCCTCACTGTCTACTTCCCCTTAGAAGGATTTGTCACAATTAATTGCATGTCTTGTTTTCTCTCCTACCTCAATGGGCACTCTTTAAAATCTCTTTTGCTGTTTTATTCCTTGACTTTAATGTTACAGGGTTTAGACATTGGTCTTTTTTCCTCTCTATCTAATTCACTCACATGGTGTGTTTTATTCTTCCAGAGTCATAGCTTTAAATACCAGTTACATTCTAATAACTCTCAAATATGTATATCCAACTTAGACGTCTCTTCTGAACCCTAGACTTGTTTACTCAACTATCTACTGGATATTTTAGCTTGGATATGTGTTAAATATCTCAAGCACAGTATTTCTGAACTCTCAGATTGCACCTATTTTTCTCTCTCACTTCCCTCTCCTTAAAATAAGAATCCACAAGTCAGCCTGCTCTCACTGCATTTATCTGGGGTCTAATTTATGGTGAGTTTTTACAAGTGGTGAAGTCCAAGTATTTTGAATCATTGGAGACTCTTCTATTTCCCTCACAGCACACATACTGTCTGGTAGGCAACCGTGTTTAATTTACATTCAAAGCATATCTCAAAACGGACCCTGTCTCTCCTTGTTATCACCCTGGTTGGGCCATCAATGTCTCTCTCCCAGAGTACTTCAGTAGCCTCCTAACTGAAGCCTCTTGCCTCTTACTCCTTAGTTTGTTCACAGCACAGCATGCAGAATTATCATTTAAAAACAAATATGATCTTCTCACTCCTCTGCACAAAACCCTCAAAGTTTTATTTGTTTTACTGAGAGTAAAATCCAAGGGCTTTACAATGGCAGCAAAGGTGGTAGCCAGTCCTGGCTTCTTACCTTTCTGTTTTCCTGTTCTCATCTCATACTTCTCTTTGCCTTGCTAGTTCAGCTGTAGCTGCACTTGTCTCTTTGCTGCCTTAGGGTCTTTGTATTAGCTATTCTTGATATGAGTAGCTCAGGGTCACACTTCCTTCAAGTCTTTGCTCATAATTCACCTTTTCAAATAGATGTACACCTTATTTTAAATATGTACTATTCCCCATTCCCTGTCCCCTTCATCCTGATCTTTTAATATTTGCCCATATCATCTCTCTCCTTCCAATATGATTTATTATTTATTAAATTATGGTCTTGATTTAATAGTATCTGGTGGAAGGTTAGTTCCATGAGAAAGAAATCTGTTTTAATTACTTGTGTACTCCAAGTACCTAAATTAGAGTCTAGCACATAATAGATGCTCAAGTTCATATTTTTTCAATGAATGAATAAATACATGATGTAGTTTAGTAGTAGTTTCACAGTATATGCATGGAATAATGATATTTGTTCATTTTACATTTACTAATGAATAAGATTTCAGAGAACAAATGTCATCACAATAATCTGCACCACTATTGTTGAAAGAGTTTTTCTATGTGCCTAGAGATTCTTTTACATAATTCAAATTGATATTCTTCCATATTAAAGGCATCTATAAGTAAGACAACTGAGGCTTTGCAAGATTAAGGGACATGATCATGTCTAAACAGCATGTACAGTGGTAGAACTCAGAGTCAACAACAGCTCTGTGTAGACTGAAATTCCACTTTCATCATTCTGCTCTATTTCCACTTTCATAAACACTCAGGGAGCAGAAAGGAAAATTCTTTTTTTCCTGAAACACATATGCACTCTCATATGTTGCTGACTGGCATTTATATGTGCACAGGCAGCTGCTGCTCATCCAGCCCTGAATTTCTTAGCCCAGAATTGCTAAAACTATCACTGATATTGTTATTGCTGTTTTTTCTATTGTCATCGGCTTCTTTTTTAAAGCAATCCGTGACACATTGAGAGATGCTTCTAGGAAATAGCTTTGCAACTCAAGAATGGCACTTCAGAACTAAGTAATTTAATATTTCACAGAGAAATGTACTGAATGCATCAATTTCCTCAGGGCTTTGGTTGGACTTACAGAAGTGACAGTGTGCTACTCTGTAATAGGTCTTGAGCTTTCTTTACAATAGGTGTTTTATGGAGGTGGCCAAGAAATCATTGTGGCATTCACCTAAATGAGGATTCACTAACAGTGCCTTATTTATCTGTTGCCTTTTTGGCTTTTTTAATCACTTGCGTTATTGTTACTTGAAGCTGGCTTTGTTAACTAAATAATTTTCTTTTCTATATATTGGGATGGTATTACTTTCTGAAATAAATAATTTCCTTTCCCATAAATGGCTACAGTCATACTTCTTATGACTTTGGACTCTGATTCAGTTTCATATTCCATTCACAAAAGTTATTTTAGATATGTCTACATGGCTTCAAATTCTTGGATAGAAAAGAAAAGTCTAGTATTAATCTAATACAATACCATACACTAAACACAATAAAAAATAGGTAGAAATTCCCTGCAGTAAGACAAGAATTAATAAGAAAGATTGAAGAAATGAAACCATCAATATGATTTTATTTCAAATGTTTATATTTTGAACTCCTCAAATTAAAAAATCATTTTACATGATGACATATGCTAATTATACCTTTCAACAATAAAGAGAAAATGATAGCTCAGTTTGGGCATTGACCTGTCTGAAGGATATTGCATAAGGAATGAAGGTTGGATAAATACACAATTACTTTCCATAGTGGAACTGTTTACCAATGATTTATTATGATGTTGATTGAGAAGTCTCTATATTAAGTTTAATTATCCAAATCTGAATCTGAATGTATATGCCGGTGTCAAATGAAAGGCAAGAACTGAGGTTGAAAAGTTAAATAAATGATATTTTTTCTCAGGTGAGCCAAAAATTTGAAAGTTGTTAAAATATTTTTATCAACTAAGGTTCATGTATGAAGAGCTGTGACTTTTTATAAATGAAATTATATTACTTTAAAAAATTTATAATGAGAGTTCATATACTGCCCAGGAAACTTGAGTCTCTTATGCATACAATGTTTGGGCTCTGATATCTGAAGACACTGGAGACATAATTAATTTATACATGCAGAATTTATTCTTTAATTAAGGATTCTGTTATTTGGAATAAATTGTATAGTTGGTAAAGAGTAATTTGTGTTGAATAGCTCTATCTGTCTATTGACTCACGTCTCACACACAATAAAATATGGAATTAAACACTAAAATTACACATATTTAGAGAACAAACTGAAAACTGTAGATCCCTACATATTTGTTATCTTCCTCACCCACAAAACTTCCCCACAAAATAAGTAGTTTTCAATGAATATAACTATTTTATTTACTAAGATGTTCCAATTATTTATTATACCAATAAACATAAGGATTACTGAATGCAGAAATATTTGATTCTTATGCTTAACCTACACACACCTGTATTCCTTTAAGTCTTAAGGCTTCAGTATAGTTACTCTGTAGTCAAAAAATAAAATGGTTAAGAGAACATTTCTGGATATTTTAAACCCAGAGATCAATGTAAAAACTTATAATAGTTTTAAATAGAAATTTTGTTAAAGTAAACACAAAGTTATTAAATGGGTGAAAAGTAGTTTGAAAAGTTGGGTTGTGATCACTACTAAGGAAAGAAAGAAGGCAGGTGAGTTGGCATAATCTTGTAAACATCTTAATAACTGAACCTCGTAGTAGTAGACAAATGATGCTAGCTAGAAGGCTAGCGCTTATCTCTGGATGGATGTTTCTGGTTTGCTTGTGGTAAAGAAATGTGTATTCTAAGAATTTTTGAGTCACCGCTTCTTAGAAAATATCATATAAATCAGCAGTCCGCAGCCTTTTTGGCATCAGGGACTGGTTTTGTGAAAGAAAATTTTTCCACGGACCAGAATGTGGGGGATGGTTTCGGGATGATCAAGTGCTTTACATTTATCATTAGATTCTTATAAGCAGTGCATAACCTAGATCCCTAGCATGCACAGTTCACAATAGGGTTCGTACTCCTATGAGAACCTAATGCTATTGCTGATCTGGCAGGAGGTGGAGCTCAGGCAGTAATGCTGGCCCGCTGCTCACCTCCTGTGGTGAGGCCCAGTTCCCAACAGGCCACGGATGACTACTGGTGTTGTGGACCCCTGATATAAGCCATAGAAATATCTGTGACTATAAAATTGAGATGCTTCATAAGCTAAACTCTCCCCACTGCTTGAGGTGTCCTGTAAATCTCACAGGAAACCTCTTACATTACTCTGGACCAGAGAGGAAATGCCATTGCTGACCAGAAAGTCATGGAGAGCCACACAAAATGCTCCTGATCTCTCCCTAATTGACTTATGCAACTTGATTGCTTATATCTTTGAAATTACTAGTAATAATTGCTACTGAGTAAGAACTGTGATTTGTGTGAGTCTGACTTTCAACAATGTGATGCTAAACATTAGATAATTAATCCTCAGCATCCATTTCTTCATTCAGTACTAGTTCATGTCTTCTATTGCAGATACACGGTATTTTTAAATACAATGCTGAAGTTATAAGAATTCCAAGAAAGAATAATGTAATATAAGCCTGTAATAGACCTAGTGCCTTTGTTCTTACTATATATTTAGGTACTCAATGTATCATAATTCATAGAAAATGTTTATTGGATAAAAATGAAACACTTCATAAAGGGGTTTAAGGTCCACACAAAATTAGGATGCTATTTTGATGATCATTTAATATTTAATAATACAATAGTGATTTGAATAAGCTAAAGGTCTGAGAAACTTGTTCCTTATAATACAATTACAACTTATTTTTAGATAGTTTAATTGCATTTTCTATCTGCATAATTTTGTATATTTAAAGCATCTAAAAAGAATTGAAATCCCAAAATTTTAATTTCCAACTCATTAAACATTTTGATACATTCTCTTACAGATTTTGGCTAGTTTATTTGTTGGAGCCAAGGCTAATCAGAAGGATATGGGCACCTATTGACGAATAAAGAAATAGTCTTTCAATTCTTTTTCAAAATTTCAGTGAACTCTACAACCCAAGGAAGAAAGAGAAAGGCCCAATAAATATGACTTCAGTTCCCCGCAAAGAGGAAATATTTAACTACAGACCATGCATTAGTTCATTTTTATGCTGTTGATAGAGACCTACCAGAGACTGGGAAGAAAAACAGGTTTATTTGGATTTACAGTTCCATGTGTTTGAAGAAGCCTCAGAATCATGGCATGAGGTGAAAAGCACTTCTTACGTGGTGGCAGCAAGAGAAAAATGAGGAAGAAGCAAAAGCAGAAACCCCTGATAAACCCATCAGATCTCATGAGACTTATTCACTACCATGAGAATAGTACGGGAAAGACTGGCCTCCATGATTCAATTACCTCCCCCTGGGTCCCTCCCACAACATGTGGGAATTCTGAGAGATACAATTCAAGTTGAGATTTGGGTGGGGGCACAGAGCCAATTCATATCATTCCACCCCTGGCCCTTCCAAATCTCATGTCCTCACATTTGAAAACCAATCATGCCTTCCCAACAGTCCCCCAAAGTCTTAACTCATTTCAGCATTAACCCAAAAGTCCACAGTCTAAAGTCTCTTCTGAGACAAGGCAAGTCGCTTGTGCCTATGAACCTGTAAAATCAAAAGCAAGCTAGTTACTTCCTAGATACAATGGAGGTACAGGTATTGGGTAAATACAGCCATCCCAAATGAGGGAAATTGGCCAAAACAAAGGAGTTACAGGATCCATGCAAGTCTGAAATCCAGCAGGGCAGTCAAATTTTAAAGCTCCAAAATGATCTTTGACTCCATGTCTGCCATCCAGGTCACACTGATGCAAAAGGTCGATTCCCATGGTCTTGGGCAGCTCTGCCCCTGTGGCTTGCTGGGTAAAGCCTCCTTCCTTGGTGTTTTCATGAGCTGGAAATTGAGTGTCTGAGGCTTTTCCAGGCGCATAGTGCAAGCTGGCAATGGATCTACCATTCTGGGGTTTGGAGGATGGTGTCCCTCTTCTCACAGCCCCAGTAGGCAGGGCCCTAGTAGGAACTCTGTGTGGAGTTCCCACCCCACATTTCCCTTCCACATTGTTCAAGCAGAGATTCTCCAATAGGCCCCTGCCTCTGTAGCAAACTTTTGCCTGGGCATCCAGGCGTTTCCATACATCCTCTGAAATCTAGGTGGAGGTTCCCAAACCTAAATTCTTGACTTCTGTGCACTCTCAGGCCCAGCACCACATAGAAGCTGCCAAGGCTTGGGGCTTCCACACTCTCAAGCAACACCCCGAGCTCTATGTTGGCCCTTTCAGCCATGGCTGGAGCAGCTGGGACACAGGGCACCAAGTTCCTAGGCTACATAAAACCACTTTTTCCTTCTGGACCTCTGGGCCTGTGATGGGAGGGGCCGCTGTGAAGGTCTCTGACGTGGCCTGGAGACATTTCCCCTGTGGTCTTGGGGATTAACATTAGGCTTCTTGCTACTTATGCAAATGTATGGCTGGCTTGAAATTCTCTTCAAAAAATGGGTTTTTCTTTTCCACTGCATCTTCAGGCTGAAAATTTTCTGAACGTTTATGCTGTGTTTTCTTTTAAAATGGAATGCTTTGAACAGCACCCAAGTCACGTTTTGAATGCTTTGCTACTTAGAAATTTCTTCTGCTAGATATCAAAAATCATCTCTCTCAAGTTCAAAAGTTCCACATATTTCTAAGGCAGGGGCAAAATGCTGCCAGTCTCTTTGCTAAAATATGAAAGGAGTCACCTTTGCTCCAGCTCCCAGCAAGTTCCTCATCTCCACCTGAGACCACTTCAGCCTGGACCTTAGTGTTTATATCACTATCAGCATTTTTCTTAAAGCCATTCAACAAATCTCCCGCATTTTCCTGTTTTCTTCTGAGCCCTCCAAACCATTCCAATTTCTCTGCCTGTTACCCAGTTCCAAAGTCACTTCCACATTTTCAAGTATCTTTTCAGCAACTCCCCACACTACTGGTACCAATTTACTGTATTAGTTCGTTTTCATGCTTCTAGGCTGAAATTGGGAGGAAAAAGAGGTTTAATTGGACTTACAGTTCCACACGGCTGAGAAGGCCTCAGAGTCATGGCGGGAGATGAAAATCACTTCTTAGATGGTGGCAGCAAGAGAAAAATGAGGAAGAAGCAAAAGCGGAAACTCCTGACAAACCCATCAGGTCCCATGAGACATAATCACTATGACAAGAATAGCACGGAAAAGACTGGACCCCATGATTCAATTACCTCCTCCTGGGTCCCTCCCACAACATGTGGGAATTCTGCGAGATGCAATTCAAGTGGAGATTTGGGTGGGGACACAGCCATACTATATCAAACTGTCTTTACTAGCCATGAAATTAATGGGAATGAAATTTCGTGATTACAGACAGTAAGAAATAGAAGTTTGGAAGGAGCATTAAAGAATACTAGTCTCACAGCTCGAATTCTAAAGAGTTTGATCCCTGTAATCTGTAATTTACTTTGTTGAATTTTGTTGATTAGAAGACAAGTCTTTTGAACTCAGGGTCTGACAGTTTGGACTCAAAACTGTAATCTAATTCCTTCCCTGGGTAAGACATTAAGTTGGAAAAACCTACATTCTTTACAACTGCCAGAAACTCATCTAGCAGTCATTAATATAATTTCTGTTATCATTACACACACTAGCTTATTGTTAAATGAACACTTATAAGATACAGACTAGCTAGCTCCTAGCTGATATAACAAGAACATATTAATCAGAAATATGATATATTGCTAAACCGACTTTTTGTATTACAATTGCTAGAGAGATTTCTTGACAGAATGCCTTATGTGAGAATGTAGAGAATGAATGAAATCTTAGACCTGTGCTTTGTAAAAATAGGAAGAGGACACTAAATTTTGAAGAAATACAAGTAAATTAATTTTACCAAGAAATTTAAAAGAATAAATAAAAATATTTTATTTGCTATAAATTATCAACATGATTACCTGTGCTATGGTTTGAATGTTTGTGTCCCTTCCAAAATTCACACTGAAACTTAACCCCCAATGCAACAGTATTAAGAGGTAGTACATTTAGAAAGTGACTAGCCCACAAGGGCTCCACTTTCACGGATGAGATTAGCAACCCTATAAAAGGGCTGGAATTAGCTAGCTAGGTCCTTTTGCTTTTCCACCCCATTTGCCCTACATTCTCTTCTGTCATGTAAGGACACAGCATTTATCCCCTCCAGAGGACACAGCATTCAGGTGCTATATTGGAAACAGAGAATAGGCACAAACCTATTGTGTTGGGCACAAACCCAACTTGTGTAACTGTGAACAATGAATTTATAAATTACCCAGTCTCGGGCATTTTGTTATAGTATAATTAATGGACTAAGACAGCCAGGGACTAAACAAATCTAGACAAATATTCATAACTGTACTAAATAATAGCATGAACAGTTATAGATTTTAAAAGTGAAACTCCAAATGTTAACTGCAACAAAAATTTTAAAAAATCTATGCAAGAAGTGTAACAATAACAAACATTATGGGCACTATAAAGATAAAAGAACTTACTTTTTTCAGTGATGTAATGAACACTTGTTAGGGAAATAGCTCTTGGATGGAAATTTTGATTATTATAAAGATTTCAAATCTTCTTGAATGAATCCATATTTAATATATTTCCAACCATAAGCCCTATAAAAGTTTGTGGTGGCTTAATAAACACATACTAAAGTTAATGGGGAAGTATAAATATTTTAGATGTGTTGAGGGGCACTTATGCTACTAAATATTAAAATGTATTTATAAAGTTACAATAACTTGAAGAGTATAATAAAGACTAAAAATTGACCAAAAATCAATGGACTAAAAAATCAATGTCTGAGACCCACACACACATCCACAAATATATTTTCATTGAGTATATGATTAAGGTGGCCATCATTTCAGTGGAGAAAAAAGAATTAGTTGGTAATCAAAGCTTGGAATTATAATAAATATGTATTTTTAAAATCACATTAGTTCCAAATCTCACCCCACATGCAGCTATGAACTGCAAAAGCATTAACACTGAAATGTAAATTTGGAGACATGGAATTTCTAATCTAAAATATTGATGACTATTTTGTCATCTTGGAACATGAGAGGTCTTTCCAAGAATACAAGCAGTGAAAGAAAGCACAAACAACAACAATCACAACAAAAGAGGTAACTTCAACTTAAAATTTTAAAAAATAACTTTATCAGTATGCATAAATAAGCTAGAAGGTCAAACATCAAAGCTAGGAAAAAATATCTGCTCAAATAAATCAAGGAAAAGGTTAAAATTCTTTCTAAATGAAATGTACCTACAGTGCAATAAGTAAAGCATTATATCCCCAACAGAAAAATGGAGAAAACATACTATATATTCATAGAAAGGGAAATGCCACCTTCTGTTTATAAAAAAATGACAATATGTGCCCACTGTTAAAAATAAACTTTTTATATTTTTCTTAGATTTCTTTAATGAGAATTAAAATTATCAGTGTAAAAATTATGAATTATAAATAAAATATAAAATTAATGTTAATTTTGAATTATTTCACTTTGACTCAGTAAAATACATTGCCTTCTTTACCCTTGATATTCACATTATTTTCTTTTTGAAGCTTATAAACCAATAAAATTCATTTGGCATGCTTTTCCTGTCAGCAATATGTTTTACTTTAGAAAACAAACAAATACATTCTTTGTAGCTATAATAAACTTTAAAAAATTGCAAAATGGCAATAGTAAGACCTTTGATGGAAATTTTTATCTCAATCAGCACAAGCTTGCTCTATCTTTAATTGTTTTGATAAAATCAGTATATCTTAATCATGTTTGCATATTTATATATTATGCTTGAAAACTTTAAATGTATGTAAAGTTTATGATGCTAATTAGTTATACACACTTGTTATAGAGATAGGTGTTAATCTAGAATCTGGCTTCTCTTTAGGACACTACATTAATATTCTTAACTATTTTGCAGGGTGAAAATAACTGGATTTATATGAAGTGTACATGTAAAAAGTACAAGTACAGTTTAATCTGCAACGTCTCTGCACTGCGTGCAACATATATGACTCTGTACCTTTCAAAATACAAGTAAGTCATAAGTATATACATTTCCTCTCCAAGAAAATATTAATTTGATATTGAAACAGTCATAATTATTCTTCCCATTTGTATTACGTGTGGCATCAGTGACCTTCCTAACGATTAACCTCCAGAATACGTGATTTGTGAGGTACAATTTCTGTAGTTAACAGATGAAAATAATACCATGAGAGTTATTTTATAATAAGGTCAGAAGTAACACAATTTGTTCTAAGTCACAAGACTCCTGGGTGATAGAGCTAAAACTCAAGCCTCCTTATTCTTAGTTTGGTGTGTCTGAGTCTGTCCTTAGTCTATTCAGGCTGCTATAACTAGATAACATAAACCATGTAGCTTACAAACAAAAGAAATGTATTTCTCATAATTCTGGAAGCTGAGAAGTCCAAGATCAAGGCGCTGGCAGATTTGGTATCTACTGAGGCCCTCCTTCCTCAAAGATGATGCCTTCTAGCTATGTCCTTACCTGCTGAAAGAGACATGAGGAATCTTCGTGGGCCTCTTGTATAAAGGTACTAATCCCATCCCTGAGGGTGCCACCCTTAGGCCCTGATCCCGCTATTTCCCCACGCCACCAAAGGCCCATTTCCTGATACCATCACCTTGGAAGTTAGGATTTTATTATATAAACTTTGGGGAAACAAAAACATTCAGACGATAGCAGAGTCTTTAGCCAATTTTAAATGGAAGTTATTGGTTATTAATCTTGTCATTCAATGTTGCCCTTGATAGCAGGAAACTTAGAAAGACTGAACATTACTGAACTGCAAATTGATAATTTTTTTCATTTTTTCTTGAGTATGCTTATGATATAGTTTGAATTTGTGTCCCCAGCCAAATCTCATCTGGAATTGTAATCCCCTGGTGTTGAGGGAGGGATCTGTAATCACCACGTGTGGAGGGAGGGAGGTGATTGGATCATGGGGGCAGTTTCCTCCATGCTGTTCTCATGATAGCGAATTCTCACGAGATCTGATGGTTTTTAAAGTGGCAGTTTTTTTTTTTTCCCTGTGTTCTCACGTCTCTCTCTTGCCACCTTATGAAGAAGGTTCCTGCTTTCCCTTTGCCATTTGCCACAATTGTTAAGTTTCCGGAGGCCTCCCCAGCCATGTAGAACTGTGAATAAATTAAACCTCTTTTCTTTATAAATACTCGGTGTCAAGTAATATCTTTAAGGCAATGTGAAAACAAACTAATACAGCTAACGCACTGACAAGCATTGTCATCAAGTTTCTTTGGGGTACACCCAGAAGTCTTTCTATAGGTTTTTATTTATACGTGAGGGGAAAGTATTTCTCACATTATTTATACTTTTAAGGATTTTTTATTGCATACCTACTGTTAGTGTGGCACTGTTTAGGCACAAATGATGGTGACGAACAATTCTCTATATTCTTAGATGTTAAATGTTGTCACTCATTCAGGCTTTAAGCAAAGAGTCACATACAAAATATTGACTATAATTATTACTAGTGATATTGAGGAGAAATACAGAATGTTATAAGAACATGTAATAAAAAGACTAGGTTTGTTTTATGATAAAAACTGAAAGTTGGTTGGATATAGTCTAGAACAATGGGGTTTGGGGCTGAGGATGGTGGGCAAGAGATGGAAAGAATATTCTATGCTGAAGAAAGATGTATAAAGTCCCCAGACGGAGTTTAAGTCACTGGAGAACAGTGACTTAAAGAAGCTGAGAAGCCAGCATGGCTCGGAATAATGAACGAGGGGAAATTTATGACAAAATAATGCAAGAGTTGTAGTCAAGGACAATGTCAGTTCGCTAATTATACCCTTTGATATGGGCAGAAAGAAATTTGAATAAAATTCAACTATTTGTTCAATGTAAGGGTTAGGCTGAATTATTCCATGACCTGGCAGGGCACAAAGTTGACAGTTACTATGAAAGTATTCTAAATGCACACCAAGTTCCTTGGGGATCATCTAGTTCTAAGTCAGATAGTGATTATGGGACATTTAAGAAACGAGGGCTCTGCCACAGTCAACAGGTAAGAGAAAAATATGCTAGATATCTCGTTCTTGCTTTATCGCAAATGACCTTGAACTTTAGCAGTGACCCGACTGTGGATATTCCCATAGATTAGTGTCAATCTCAAATAACCTGGAGATTCTTAAAAAATCGGCTGGGCATGGTAGCTCATGCCTGTAATCCCAGCACTTTGGGAGGCTGAGGTGGGCAGATCACCTGAGGTCAGGACTTCGAGACCAGCCTGACCAACATGGAGAAATCCCATCTCTACTAAAAATACAAAATTAGCCCAGCATGGTGGCACATGCCTGTGATCCCAGCTACTCGGGAGACTGAGGCAGGAGAATCGCTTGCACCCGGGAGCCAGAGGTTGTGGTGAGATGGCGCCATTGCACTGCAGCCTGAGCAGCAAGAGTGAAACTCCATCTCAAAAAAACAAAAAACAAAAAAAAAAAAAACAAAAAAAATTCTACACCTACTTTGTGTGCCTGGTATTTAAAACCCTCTTCCTGTGGTATGGTTCTTACCTCACTTGTTCTTCCTGGTGGTATGGTTCTTACCTCACTTGTTCGATTATGAATTCCTTTTCCTCCACACCCTAGTTTAAGGTTAAAAAATAAATTGGAATCTCAGAGCAGTGCTTAATTTGAAGGACTCTGTTCGGCAATTCTGAATTACTTGTTGTACATTGGCCATGCACTAGAATTTCACCCTGTCATATAGATGTTTTCTTTTGGACATCTAATTCCCCAGATACTCAATGTAGATCACAAAGGTGAAACAATTATTATTTGAAAGGAGAATGGCAGTGAGAAATGTTTGTCAGCTCTTTTAAAGCTGTGAGAAATAGCAGTTGCTATTTCCCCCACTTGACTCTGTGTCATACAGGAGGGTGAAGCAACAAACCTTAAAGATACGTTCTCTTGTAGCTTTTGTCTTCACTTCATTCCTCAGTTCCCTTAGGTCTTCCTCTTATAACACACAAGACCAATAGTTTCCAAGTCATTTAATATTTTAAAGGAAATTAATATTTTAGTTAGTGATAGATCAAACTACTAAATTGAATCTTGGCTTGTAGACTGATGGATTGAATAAATGTCCAGAGGAACAGTCACCAGAGTTATTGCTCTCCTGGAAAACAAAACAAAATGAAACAGGTAAAAGCTTCTATGTAAATTGAATCCCTGCTTATGATCTCTGTCACGCAGGCTAGGGTGCAGTGCCAAGATCAAGGCTCCTTGTAACGTTGAATATCTGGGCTCAAGCAATCCTCCTGCCTCAGCCTCCTGAGTAGCTAGGACTACAGGTGCATGCCACCATGCCTGGTTAATTTTAAAAACAACTTTTTAATATAGAGATGGCATCTTGCTATGCGGCCCCAGCTCCTCTTGAACTCTTAGCCTCAAACAATTGTGCAGCCTCAGCTTCCCAAACTGCTGGAATTAAAGGCATGAGCCACCACACGACACACTCACTTTCCTTTTTAAAAGGATCATTTATAACCATTCTTTTCCATGATAATGTGTTTATTTAGAAGAGGAATCAATTTCTTTCTATGGTTATTCTTTTGTGATAATTAGAGACATTTGTGAGACGGTGTTAACTGTACTCAAGACAGGTGTTATTTGTAGTGATACTTTCTTAACATATGTTGTATCTTAATTACTTATTTTCTTTTCCAACTTCAGGCTACAAGAGTCAGTAAAGCTAGAGTGAACAACAACAACATCAATAAACTAGTGTTTTTCAGAAAATTGAATCAATTTCCTTGACATATGTCTATATATTTCTCCAATAACCACAATGAAATTGTTTTCAAAAGGGAAGTCAGTTTCGGTGGCTTTATTTGATCATGAATTTGTTCCTTTCATGGTTGTTTTTTTTCATTGTGTTTGCATGTTGTTCATTTTTTAAAATTTTCTTTTTCCTTTGTTTTGCAACTTGTTCATTTCTTTGATTCTGTCAACCACTGTTTTTAGTCTGTTTAGTTATTGGTGATTTTTCTTTTTAAAAATTTTAAGCTACTTTAAATATCATAATTACAACAGTGATGCCAGAAAATTTCTCTCAGTTTTTATTTTTTTTTAATTTTATTCCCAACAGTTTTCCGTATAAGATGATCATATGTTGCAGTTTGTCTGAAATAAGTTCTGCTTATTCTTTCACTCAAAAGCATCCCAGTTTGGAAAAATAGGGAGCTCACCAAATATCTGAAAGTTCTAGACTTTCAGACTTGGCTGTGAACTCTAAAGCCAATATTAACAACAAAGACAGTGTAACAAAGACCCCACTGCCACCACAACTGGGTAAATCCATTGTTCCTGACTTGCTGAAGCTGAGAATCAGACACTGTTGCTAGCACCTATTCTGCTGCAGTCACTGAAAGCCTGAGTGTCTTGCTAAGCACCCTTTCCAGAATGGTTTCTCTGCTATACCTATTTCATCATGCTTCCAATCCAACTCTCACATGACTACTTCTGACTGACAGAGACTAGGGACAAGGAAGGGTGGAAAGTGAGTTTTAACTATGTTAAAGGTGTTTAAGAGCTGCAGTTCAACAATCACAATAGTTTACCATTAGAATTACTCTACCTTCATGTTTGTTTTTATATGTAGACAAAAAACATACAAAGACAAACATGAATTTAGAATAATAAAGTGTTTATTTCTGTGAAATTTAATTTCTTTAAAAGCAACTTGGAAAACAAAAATAAACAAAAACCACTGAAAACTCAGTAATAAATACAATGAGCAAAAATCAGAATTTGAGAACCCATAGAGCCCAGATCTAGTTTAAAGATGTAGATTTAAATTTTGTATTACAAAGACTGCCATTCTCAGGAAAATTCAGAGAAAACCGTAAACTACTCAGTGGAGTTCCTTAGAGTAATTGATTATATCATGTACCTAAAAATTTCTAAAACTGCCCTTGCAAATTGTTTCTCATGAAAAGAAGGAGTCCATTGAGACTGGTACTGTGAAGATTTTAAAATAGACTTTCCTCTTAACTCTTGTTGACAAGTCTTACTGGCTTTTCTAATTATTTTTCCAGGTTGGATGACTGGTGACATTTTTTTCATTTAGCACTTTTTCTTTGTGAAACATGTAGATAATGAATAAAATATTAATAATAGTAGCTAATGATTACTGAGACAGACACTGCCAGATGCCTACCCAATATCCATTTCTTATTCTTTTCATTATCAGAAGCTAATTACTATTCGAGATGGCTATCTACACAGCTTTAAGAAATCCAGTTTCCTGCCTTCCTATTAGGCTGGTCATGTGACACAGTCTTGACTTATGGGAAGTAAGTGGAAGAGGGCTTTTATCCTTCATGCCGACAGGTACTAAAGCAGAGCAGCTCTGGCTTCTTTTTCAAAAATAAATAATTTCCTCACTATAAGACTTGGAAGTTAGAGAGAAGCTGATGAGAAAATGAAGAAGCAAATATACAGATCTAAACTCTGCAGAGACAGATAGTGTCTTACACTGTCCATATAGAAGGAAGTAATATTAAATGAGTAACATTTAGGAATCATAAAGGTTTGTCTAAGCTATTTTTGATTAATTAAATCTTGCTTAGAGCTCAAGCTATAAACTAATATACCTTGCTCAGTTAAAAATGTGAATATCATATTCAAAATATTTGTTCAAACAATGAATATTGGAAAATGAAGCTAGCTGGGTGTGATCTTTCAAACTTGTAATCCCAGCACTTTGGGAAGCCAAGGCAGGTGGATCGCTTGAGGTCAGGAGTTCAAGACCAGCCTGGGCACCATGGTGAAACCCTGTCTCTACTAAAAATACAGAAAAAAAAAAATTAGCTGTGCATGGTGGTGGGCACCTGTAATCCCAGCTACTCAGGAATCCAAGGCAGGAGAATCCCTTGAACCCAGGCAGCAGAGGTTGCAGTGAGCCGAGATCGTACCATTGCACTCCAGTCTGGGCAACAGAGTGAGACTCCGTTTCAGAAAAAAAAAAAAAAAAAAAAAGAAAAGAAAAGAAAAGGAAAAAGGAAGCTAACGTTGCACTATAAATTTTTGCATCTCCTTTATAACAAATATTGGCAACAACTATTTGAGATCTGCAAACAGTAATGGCTTGGGGAATTTGCCAGCAGTTCTCAATATCAATTGCAGCTTTAATCTGGCTTAAACCATGAATTATTTTCCAGGTTTCAGCAGCTTCTAAATTATTGCTCCATTAAAGTTGTAAAGTTAATCCCACAGACATACTTTTACAACCAATAAATATGCTGTCCTGTGCATCATTTAAGACATTACCAGAAGCATTTTCTATTGATACAGTAGCAGAGAAAATATTTCATCAATATAAAGCAATTTCTTCCTAACATCTCTGGAAAATGTTTAGAAACAAAGAGAGCATATTGTTTATTAGTAGAATGCACTATCATGGTGCTATATAAATCATTTCTCTCCAAACACAGTCAATATTCCTACAGAATAAAAATTGTTATTTTCTTAAGTAAATTTGAATAATTCTAGTGCCATGGCATATAATTTGCTCCTGTCTTATTTTTA
The DNA here is from genome assembly GCF_049350105.2 of Macaca mulatta. Taxonomy (NCBI): domain Eukaryota; kingdom Metazoa; phylum Chordata; class Mammalia; order Primates; family Cercopithecidae; genus Macaca; species Macaca mulatta. Next base: position 29,670,839 of record NC_133410.1, on the reverse strand, counting down.
CATGCTGCTGTAAAGCTACATTAGAATTTAATTTGCTTTTGAAGAAATATATTTTAATGGTAACAACTTCATCAAAATCTAGATGAACTATGAAATTTTAATGTCTGAATACTCTTTCACTATATTAATGTTCAATTTATGCTTATAAATATGCTGTTGAACTTATATATAGTTCTTAATAGTAGTGTTTTTATTGCTTCTTAAGAATTATGAAACATAAAATAGTGACTGTTGATAACTTTCATATTATGAGTAATGTACAATATATTTTATTATTTTAGAATCTGAATATAGAAGCAAGGCTTTGAAATATAAAAGCATGATAAAGTTCATTTTCTATTATTATATTTTGGAATTGCATTCTGTACATGTGTATTAGTTAAGCTTGTTAACTTAGTTGTTCAAATTCTTTCTAGTTTGTTTATTGCCTGTTTGTTTAATTAATGTATCAACTTCTGAGAGAGATGTGCCAAAAATTTACTATGATAAATGTGTCAATTTCTCCTTGTAGTTCTGTTGATATTTGCTTTATACATTTTGCTATTTCATCATTAGCTTCATATAATTTAAAAATTACTACACTTTCCTAATAAATTAAACATTTTTATCTTCAGTAATAGCTTCTTTTTATTTTTTATTTTTTATTATACTTTAAGTTCTAGGGTACATGTGTGTAATGTGCAGGTTTGTTACATATGTGCAATGTTGGTGTGCTGCACCCATCAACTCGTCATTTACATCAGGTATAACTCCCAATGCAATCCCTCCCCCCTCCCCCCTCCCCATGATAGGCCCCGGTGTGTGATGTTCCCTTTCCCGAGTCCAAGTGATCTCATTGTTCAGTTCCCACCTATGAGTGAGAACATGCGGTGTTTGGTTTTCTGTTCTTGCAATAGTTTGCTGAGAATGATGGTGTCCAGCTGCATCCATGTCCCTACAAAGGACACAAACTCATCCTTTTTTATGGCTGCATAGTATTCCATGGTGTATATGTGCCACATTTTCTTAATCCAGTCTGTCACTGATGGACATTTGGGTTGATTCCAAGTCTTTGCTATTGTGAATAGTGCCACAATAAACATATGTGTGCATGTGTCTTTATAGCAGCATGGTTTATAATCCTTTGGGTATATACCAAGTAATGGGATGGCTGGGTCATATGGTACTTCTAGTTCTAGATCCTTGAGGAATCACCATACTGTTTTCCATAATGGTTGAACTAGTTTACAATCCCACCAGCAGTGTAAAAGTGTTCCTATTTCTCCACATCCTCTCCAGCACCTGTTGTTTCCTAACTTTTTAATGATTGCCATTCTAACTGGTGAGAGATGGTATCTCATTGTGGTTTTGATTTGCATTTCTCTGATGGCCAGTGATGATGAGCATTTTTTCATGTGTCTGTTGGCTGTATGAATGTCCTCTTTTGAGAAATGTCTATTCATATCCTTTGCCCATGAATAGGAAGAATCAATATCGTGAAAATGGGCATACTGCCCAAGGTAATTTATAGATTCAATGCCATCCCCATCAAGCTACCAATGAGTTTCTTCACAGAATTGGAAAAAACTGCTTTAAAGTTCATATGGAACCAAAAAAGAGCCCGCATCTCCAAGACAGTCCTAAGTCAAAAGAACAAAGCTGGAGGCATCATGCTACCTGACTTCAAACTATATTACAAGGCTACAGTAACCAAAACAGCATGGTACTGGTACCAAAACAGAGATATAGACCAATGGAACAGAACAGAGTCCTCAGAAATCCTACCACACATCTATAAACCTGAGAAAAACAAGAAATGGGGAAAGGATTCCCTATTTAATAAATGGTGCTGGGAAAATTGGCTAGCCATAAGTAGAAAGCTGAAACTGGATCCTTTCCTTACTCCTTATACGAAAATTAATTCAAGATGGATTAGAGACTTAAATGTTAGACCTAATACCATTAAAACCCTAGAAGAAAACCTAGGTAATACCATTCAGGACATAGGCATGGGCAAGGACTTCATGTCTAAAACACCAAAAGCAATGGCAACAAAAGCCAAAATTGACAAATGGGATCTCATTAAACTAAAGAGCTTCTGCACAGCAAAAGAAACTACCATCAGGGTGAACAGGCAACCTACAGAATGGGAGAAAATTTTTGCAATCTGCTCATCAGACAAAGGGCTAATATCCAGAACCTACAAAGAACTCAAACAAATTTACAAGAAAAAAACAAACAGCCCCATCAAATAGCTTCTTTTTAAATTCAAACTTACTGACTGATAGTAACACAGTTTTACCAGCTTCTTTATAGTCTTTTGCCTGCAGTACTGTTTTAAGCTATTCTATTTGAATATTCCTGTGAGTATACTTTTTCTGAGTTTTTGTTTGCAGTATCTAGCTTTATTAAAGCTTATTCAAGAAAAAATACAAAATTTAAATATATCTAGTATCTGTATCTAAAGCTACATATATAGTTGAAATTATTAACAAAATCTTCTTACAAAGAAAACTCTAGGCTGTGATGGTTTCACAGATAAACTCTACCAAAAGTTTAAGGAGCAAGTAACATCAATCTTGAAAAAGCCTCTCAAAAAATTTAGGAGAAAGGAACTTTTTCCAATTAATCTTATAAAGCCTATCTAATGATACCAAAACCTGATGACATTGCAAGTCATTATTCTTCAGCAACACAAATGCAAAAATGCTCAATCAAATATAAAAGAATAAATATATCATGAACAAGTGGGGTTCATCCCAGAAAGGCAGTTAATTCAGTATTTATAAGTAAAATAATGTGATTTACTGTCTGAGTATAATTTTATGTCAGTAGAGGCAGACATATTATTTGACAACTTTCAACACCCTTTCATGATAAAATATCTCAGCTAAATAAAAATTGATGGGAATCGCTTCTCGGCCTTTTGTCTAAGATCAAGTGTAAAAATTGATGGGAAATTTCTGAATTTATTAAAAGGCATCTGCTCTGGACTGAGCTGTAAACCTCCCACCCCCCCACAAATTCATGTGTTGAAAGCCTAACCCTCAATGTGTCTATATTTTGGAAACAGGGATTATAAGGAGATAATTAATGTTAAATGATATTGTAAGGATTGGACCCTAATCTGATAGGACTGGTGTCCTTAAAAGAATAAGAACAGACACCAGCAAACTCTCTCTCCCTCTCTGTCTACACACAGAGAAGAAGCCATGTGAGGATACAAAGAGAAGATGGTCATCTACAAGCCAAGAAGAGACTTTACCAGAAACCGATTCTGGTGGCACCTTGATCTTGCACTTCAAACATCCAGAACTGTGAGAAAATAAATGCCTGTTTTTTAGCCACTCAGCCTGTGGTGTTTTGTTAATGCAGCCCAAGCTGACTAATACAACATCAGTGAAAGTCTATAGATAACCTTATACTAAATGGTGATGTATTAAATGTATTCTCTCTAAAATCAGAAAAAGAGGCAGCATATTCATTCTTATACCTTTTTTCACATCAGATTGGATGGCACAGTCAGTACAATATGAAAAGAGAAAAAAATGAATAAAAGGTTGTTTTTATTTGTAGTTGATATGTGAATCTCCATAGAAAATTGTAAGTAATCCCCTATAATACTAGAAGTAAATTGCTAGAACTAATAAGCGAATTTAGCAAGGCTGCAGGATGCAAAGTCAATATACACAATTCTATTTTTTTTTATGATAGCAAGAAACAATTGGAAAAAGAAATTTAAACAAATGGTACAATTTGCAACAGCACTGAAAACTTCCATACTACAAAAATACAAGCTATTGCCAAAATTAAAGAAAGCCTATCTAAGTGGATACATACATTGCATAGCTCAGTACTGTCAAGATGTCAATTTTCCTCATATTGATCTATAGATTAAAAAGTCCAATCAAAATACCAGAAGCATTTATTTTTTAAAAAAATGAACAAATTCATTTTAAAATACATATGGTAATGCAAAGATCTAGACTGGCCTAACCATTTTATGTTAAAAGAATATATTTTGAGGACTTATATTACCTATTTTAAGGTTCATAATAAAGCTACATTATCAAGAAAAAGTGGTATTTGATTAAAGATAGACAAATAGGCCTTTACATCTGAGTAGAAATTCCAGAAATAGAACTCCATATATACAATTCAGTTGATCTTTTACAAAGTCACTGAGGTTAAAGATAAAAGAATAGTCTTTTCAACAAATGGTGCTTGATACATTGGCTAAACACACATGAAATAAGACTAACTTCAAATCACAGTTCAAACCAAACACAATTAATTTCCAAAACATCATAGAGTTACATATACAAGCTTAGCTTGTAACATTTATGGATTAAACCTAACCGAAAATCCTTGAAATCTTGAGATACACTAAGATTTCTTAGTACAACAAAACAAAACAAAAAAAGTAAAAGCACTAACCTAGCCATAAGTAATAAAAATACATGGATGGGCTTCCAGTCTGTAGAAATGTGATTCCCGCCAGCTGTTTTCTTGCACTACACATGGCTGAAATATTTACCTCATGTGGAGAAACTTGGAAGACTCAAATTCACATCTTCCTCATGATACGGACGAGATGGAAATACTGAGTAAAAGAGGGCGGTTCCCCGGCAAAGGCCCCACCCTCAAGCCTAAAAACCCGCAGCCCTCAATGGGAACAGGAATCCCTGTTTTCACACCCAAAAGTTGCCGTTTAGACTACCACGCCCCACATCCTGTGTTCACATAAGCCCCAAACCCCAGGCTCCATGAGGAGATGAAGAGAATGAGCAAAAGAATGGCAGGCCGGCCTGGCAGAGAGAAGAGAAGGAGTGTCTGAACACGGAGAGGAATTCGGCTGGGGGCAAAGTGGAGATCCGCTACTGAACAGCCAAACTCCAGGGGAAGATTATGTTTCTACTCCATCCCCTTTCCAGATCACCATCCAGCCCACTGACAGCCACCTCCACCACTCAGTAAAACCCCCGCATCCACAATCTTTCAAGTCTGTGTGCAACCTAATTCTTCCCGGACGCTGAACAAGGGCGTGGGTACCAAGTGGGCACTGAACTGCGCTGGTTAACACTTAAGCCGTCTGCAGACTACTTGGCTTCAGGAGTCGCAGGCATCTACCCCTAGGGGCTACTGTAGTGCCAGAGCCCAAAAAGCGCTCACCCTGGCTCCTGAACCTGCCCATCTGGGTGTTCCCACTCCTGTAAGGGGTTTGAGTGCACCTGGTGGCTGAACAGATGAGCCACACCTCTGTCGCACAACCTGCGAGGTGGGTATGGGAGGTCTCCCATTTCACTGATTCTGGACCCAGACCCAGTCAGCCTGTACCCGCATTCTCAGCTTACTCCTCTATGTGCCTGTTCCTCTTCAGAGCCGCAGAGATGCTATCGTGTTTTTGAGCAGAGCTAATTCTTTTTGTTCTTATTTTCAGATATCTTAGTGTTTGAAGTTGAAGAGGAAAAATAATGTATGAGCTTACGAAGCCGTTTTGACTGGAAGTCTCAGCAGTATTTTTAGACAAATTACATGACAAAATCCTAAATGAAACAGGAAAAAGGTGCATTCTTTTCTGTGGACAAAGGCACAAAAGCGGTGGGGCGTGGTGACTCATGCCTGTAATCCCAGCACTTTGGGAGACTGAGGCAGGCGGATCTCCTAAGGTCAGGAGTTCGAGACCAGCCTGCCCAATATGGTGAAACCTCATCTCTACTAAAAATACAAAAGTTAGCCAGTCATGGTGGGCAGGCACATGTAATCCCAGCTATTTGGAAGACTGAGACAGAGAATCGCTTGAATCTGGGAGACGGAGGTTGCAGTGGGCCGAGATCATGTCACTGCACTCCAGCCTGGGTGACAGAGCAAGAAAGACTCTGTCTCAAAATAAATAAATAAATAAATCACAAAAGCTATTTGTGGTACAATGGCATGGGTCTTAGAGGAGCCACAGAAGCAGTGATGTGAGGGCTGTGGTCCTTGGGCTGCTTAGAAACAGCTAGATCAAAGGGGACATGAGGAGGAGCAAAACAAATTCGTCAGCTTTGTAAATTGGTCCAGGGCTGTCTTTGGCCTTTTGGTCATTTAAGGCACTTTGCATGACTCAGCAGGTTGGATAACATCCCCATCAGCTGTCCTAATTTTGAATATACAAAATGAAAGCACAAATTATAAGGTAAAAACAAGTGGTAATAACCACCCCAAACTGGTGAATTCTTAAGCATCACTTTATACAAATCATTTTTAGTTACTCGAAAACTACACTTCTTAATTTTAAAATGTTTGACTTAGCCGAAAAGTAGAATTTCTTTCACGCCATTAACTTGTAATCAATGGAGTAATTTTTTAAAAAACATATAAAAAATATACTTTCTCCCACTTCAACAAGTCAACATGCTGTTTCTGCACTCTGTCAGCCTGAAACCAGTAGAAAGAAAAAATCTCTAAGCTTTCCGTGATCACAGGTTTTGGAGAAGAATGCTTCTAAACAACTACATTTTTGAAGTAGGCTAAAAACATTTCTACTTACTTACAACGAAATTTATATATCATGGTGAAGACAAATGTTACCAAATCACGAACTCATGCCTTTGTGTTTTTTAAAACACAGGTAATGAACTATATTTATACTTGGCAGGACTGAGAGCAAATTATACTCATTTGTTTCCCTTATCATTTTTATTCAAGCTAAAAATAATGATTAAAATGAGCTATGAAGGCAAGCTTGAAGGGAAAAGCTTTGTTAATGTTGTTTGCAGTGTTCTAGAGTGTTCCTATATATGTCTCAGTAGTGAAATTTTTCTTGTTGTTGGGGTGGTTCAATACTATTTCCAGAATACCTTTGTATAAATCTGAGTATGACTATTAGAAGCCCTTAAGATGAAAGGATTAAGAGTTTGTACTTAAACATCAGAGAAAACTTTAATCTCTCGCAATCTCTCTCTCTCTCTCTCTCTCTCTCTCTCTCTGTGTGTGTGTGTGTGTGTGTGTGTGTGTGTGTGTGTGGTTTTGAGACAGAGTCTTGCTCTGTTGCCCAGACTGGAGTGCAGTGGTGTGATCTCAGCTCACAGCAACCTCCACCTCCCAGGCTCAAGTGATTCTCCTGTTTCAGCCTCCCGAGTAGCTGGGATTACGGGTGTCTGCCACCACACTTGGCTAATTTTTGAATTTTTAGTAGAGAGATGGGGTTTCACCATATTGCAAGGCTGGTCTCAAACTCCTGACCTCAGGTGATCGGCCCCCCTAGGCCTCCCTAGGTGCTGGGATTATAGGCATGAGCCACTGCACCTGGCCGTGTGTGTGTGTGTGTGTGTGTGTGTGTGTGTGTGTGTGTGTTTTATGAAACACTGCATGGTGCTAAATATCCTCTTCCTTTGTTTTAACTTTTATAAGACAGGGTGTATTCATTTCCTATTGCTGAGGCAACAGACTACCACCGATTTAGTGGCTTAAATTATCACCAGTTTATTATCTTACATTTCTGGAAGTCAGAGGTCTAGTATGAGTCAGCTGGGCTACATTCGTTCTGGGAGAACTAGGAGAGAATCAATTTCCTTGCTTTTTCCAGCTTCTAGGAACCACCCACTTTTCGTGGCTCATGCTCCCACATCTCTCCAAATTCTTTTTGCCATCATATCGTTTTCTCTCATTCTGATCATCAAGCCTCCCTGCTATAAGGGAATCCTGTGATTTCACTGGATCCACCCAGATAATCCAGGATAATCATCCCATCTCAGTATACTTAACTAATTATATTTACAATGTCTCTTTTGCCATAGGATATAATAACTCTTTATAGATTCCTGGCATTAGGCCATGGACATCTTTGGGGGGCCATTTTTCTGTCACAAAGAGGATTCAATATTAGAGTATTTTTGACTTTTTTAAAAAACATAAAAACTATGTTTTTTTTTTTTTTTTTTAGGAAACCAATGAAGTATAGATACATGTCAATAAAGTAAAGAAAATTTAAAAATATCCTAGAATTTGACTCTCTAGAAATAACCACCATTGATGTATTTTAGGGTAGATAGATGCTCACAATTATCAAATTAATTAAAGCAAGATTATCAAGGTAGTCCTTCAGTTTTTATATTTTATTATAATGCCTTTTGACTTAATAATGGATACATCTAACTTTTGTGTTAATAAGTATTTGCCTCTAGGATTATTTTTACTAATGAAATAATAAGTTTCTCTTTGTATGTCTCTATACTTATTAATCCAGTGTATTAATGCTAAACTTTTGAGTTTGGCACATATTCATATCACTTTCTTATGATAAATATCTAAACAGAATTACTGGGACAAAGGTATGACATTCTATTACAAATTTATCTGTAGATACGTGTAACCAAATAATTATTCGCTATCAGTATTTAAAGTAGCTACTTTCCCAAACCTTCCTGTGTATTGGTAATATGATTTTATTTTGTCCTAATCAATTTGTTAGGAAATTATCCCTCACTATGATTTTAACCTTGTCACAACATGATACAAATTTTAATAAGTAAAAAGTATCAAAAAATTCATAACAGTGACTTTGATGTCAATTGTCTAATTCTTTTGAATAGAAGAGAGAATGAAAATTCCATTCATCCATTCTTTCATGTGTCTTCATTCATACATTTACTTTTTAGTCATTACAGATTCCTCAGTACTGTTAAGAGGTGGGAGAGCCAGTCGCGGTGGCTCAAGCCTGTAATCCCAGCACTTTGGGAGGCCGAGACGGGCGGATCACGAGGTCAGGAGATCAAGACCATCCTGGCTAACACGGTGAAACCCCGTCTCTACTAAAAAAATACAAAAAACTAGCTGGGCGAGGTGGCAGGCGCCTGTCGTCCCAGCTACTCAGGAGGCTGAGGCAGGAGAATGGCGTGAACCCGGGAGGCGGAGCTTGCAGTGAGCTGAGATCCAGCCACTGCACTCCAGCCTGGGCGACAGAGCGAGACTCCGTCTCAAAAAAAAAAAAAAAAAAAAAAAAAAAAAAAAAAAAAAAAGAGGTGGGAGAATTGGCAATAAACCACACTGTGAAGGTCACTATTCTCATTCCTGTAGTTTTTCATTTGTGTGTATGAAGAAAGGTCACAGACAAGTAAATATCTGAATGAATGAGATATTTTCATAAAGTGAAATGTGCTAAGAAGATGACACAACAGAATGGTGTGGAGTACACTCTACTTGAAATGGAAATATATTGAATTTAAAGTAGCCAGGTATGTGGAGATCAAGAGACTGAACTTTGGGCAAAGGGATTACCCTAACTTAGAAACGAGGGAACTGAAATGAGGTCAGTAAGGCTGGAGTATATTGCCTTAAACAGGTTAACAGTGAAGTTGAGCATGGTTTGATGTGGAACCTTCCAGACCATTATATTAAAAAGTTAATTTTCATTAACTGTAATGAGAAACATTGTAGGATTTTAAGCAGGAAATTATATGTTCTAATTTAGGGTCAAATCAGGTTACCTTGGTTGATATGTAAAAAATGGTGCATATGGTTTAAGGGAGGAGACCGGAAGACCTGTTATGAGGCTATTTCAAAGGGCTACTGGATTGGTTCAGGGTGGTAGCAGAAAAAATGGATAGTTTGGACATATTTTGGGTATATTTTGTTGCTCCTTTCTAGACCATGAGTAATACAATGACGAACAGATACAGAATATTGTCGCTTCTTCCACATCTTTCATATCCTCATATCCAATCTCAAGCTGGCCTTCAGTATTCATCTGACACTCATTTTAAGGACATGGAAACAGCTGTTCCCTGATCCAGTGGCAGTCTCAGTAAGGGCTAATAAAGTGAGTTAGGACCAAATAATTAAACACAAAGACTAAGGACAACGGTCCTATAAAATATTTATAAGAAAACACTTGTCTTAGTACATTTTGTGCTGCTATAACAGAGTACCTGAGAGTGTATAATTTATAAAGAACAGAGATTTATTTCTTACATTTCTGGAGGCTGGGAAGTTTAGGAACAAGGAGTCAGCACCTGACAGGGTCCTTCTTTCTCAATCATCCCATGGTGGAAAAAAAGGTCAAGAGAGGGGAACAGAGAGCGAGAGAGAGAGAGAGAGACAGAGACCGTACAAGAGATAAGATTCACAGCCTCAAGCCCCTTTATAATTGACATTAATCTATTCATGAGGATGGAGCCTTCATCACCTAAACACTTCTCCTTAGGCCCTACCTAACAACACTGTTGCACTGGGGATTCAGTTTACACATGCTTTTTGGGGGGATGCATTCAAACCATAGAAACACCCTTCATTATTAGTTTTTCTATTTTAGCCTACTTGCTCTGGGTGCCAAAAGGGACCACAAGTTTCTTTCATATTGAAGCTTTGTCACCAGAATCCTCCTGTAAAAGCAAAAATAACTTTTTTGACAGTAGTAACCCATTAGCATTCTCATATGTTAGCACAAATGAGATCATAAGAACGACTGAATTTATAGCTGAAAGGATCCTTGAAAGGTACGTTTTGTGAAACATGGGCCGTACAGAAGATCAAGGCGCTGTGTTATGGGTTAAGTGGAGGTTGCCCAGTGGAGACTGTTAAAAGGAAGGTATAGGTGGAAATGCTATATAAAATGTATTATTTTCGCAAGTCAGGAGTTTCTTCTGTTCAGCCTGCCTGCCACTGGACCTCCCTATTTGTATGCTTCATGCCCAATAAAACCCCATGTCTCTTTTGCTGGCTCTGGGTCTCTTCTGTGGTCTCTCAAACATGGCACCATCCCTACTCAGGTTAATAGGGGTCCAGAAGGATGGTCCACTGATAAAGATTCACAGATACAGGTTGTTGGAGAAGAAATCACACCAGAAACTGTGTGCACTAAGATGGCCAGATGATGTGAACATTGATAACACCCAGCTAGTGGGGCCAGGAAGTACTTTGACTGCCTGAGGGCTACAGAGCTGACTCTGTGGAAGGTATATTGTAGGAAGACCCCAAGGGAGTCATGCTCTGTATAATCTCTTATTCTTGAATGTGGGCAGGACCTGTATCTATGATAGATTAGATTATGTTCTATAGTCAAGGTGGGGATTTTGCAGCTGTCATCAAAGTTCTCAGACAATTGACTTTGATAAAAAAGAAGGTAATCTTAGGTGGCCCTGACTTAATCAGACAAGCCCTTGAATTCGCAGCAGATACTAAAGCCAGGCTTAAAGAAGCAAATTTCTGTATTGAGGAGGGGGCCAAATGGCAGAAAACTGTGGGCAGCTGCTAGTAGTTGAGGATCTCACTCCTGTAACTGCAAGGACCTACATTTCATCCAACAACCAGTGAGCCTGGAAAAAGATTCAAAGTCTCAGATGAGATTGCAGCTCTGTATTAGTCCATTTTCATGCTGCTGATAAAGACATACCCAAGACTGGGTAATTTACAAAAAGAAAAAGAGGTTTAATGGGCTCACCGTTCCATGTAGCTGGCGGGGTGGGGGGTGGGCTCACAATCAGGGAGGCAGAGGAAAGGCACTTCTTACATGGTAGCTGTAAGAGAGAGAAAATGAGAACCAAGTGAACGTAGTTTTGCCTTATAAAACCATCAGGTCTGGCCGGGTGCGGAGGCTCAAGTCTGTAATCCCAGCACTTTGGGAGGCCGAGATGGACTGATCACGAGGTCAGGAGATCGAGACCACCCTGGCTAACAGTGAAACCCCGTCTCTACTAAAAAAATACAAAAAACTAGCCGGGCGAGGTGGCGGGCGCCTGTAGTCCCAGCTACTCCGGAGGCTGAGGCAGGAGAATGGCTTAAACCTGGGAGGCGGAGCTTGAAGTGAGCTGAGATCTGGCCACTGCACTCCAGCCTGGGCGACAGAGGGAGACTCCGTCTCAAAAAACAAACAAACAAACAAAAAACCATCAGGTCTTATGAGACTTATTGACCACCAGGAGAACAGTATGTGGGAATCAGCCCCATAATTCAATTATCTCACACTGGGTCCCTCCCACAAAACATGAGAATTATGGGAGCTACAATTCAAGATGAGATTTGGATGGGGGCACAGCCAAGCCATATCAAGCTCCCTCCCACAGCCTCATAAGATCCTGACTTCAGGACCGTATTGTGCCGTATCCAGATTCCTGGCCTATGGAAACTGAAATAATACATGTGTGATTTATTAAGCTGCTAAGTTTTTGGTAACTTGTTAAACAGCATACCGGCTAATACATAAAATGATGAATACCTCAATTAATAATGAGCAAAAGATCTGAGCAGGCATCTCACCGAAGATGATATACAGATGACAAATAAGCATTTGAAAAGATGCTCCAAACATATGTTCCCAGTAAAGTGCAAATTCAAACAACAATAACACACCATTACACATCTATTAGAATAACGAAAATCTGAAGCATTGACAGTATGAAATACTGATGAGGATTTGCAGCAAAACAAACACAAATCCATTGCTGGTAGGAATGCAAAATGGTGTAACCACTTTGGAGAGATTTTGGCAGTTTCCTACAAAATTAAACGTATTCTTACGATATGAGTCAGCAATTGTGCTCATTGGTATTTACCCAAATGAGCTGAAAACTCATGTTGGAACAGAATTTGCATACGGATGTTTATAGTAGCTTTATTCATAATTGCCAAAACTTGAAAGCAACCAAGATATATTTCAGTAGGTGACTGGATAAACAAACTATAGTAGATTCATATGAAGAAATATTTTTCTGCCAGGCACGGTGCCTCATGCCTGTAATCCTACCATTTTGGGAGGCCGAGACGGGCAGATCACGAGGTCGGGAGATCAAGACCATCCTGGCTAATACAGTGAAACCTCGTCTCTACTAAAAATAAGAAACTTAGCAGGGCATTGTGGCATGTGCCTATAGTCCCAGTTACTTGGGAGGCTGAGGCAGGAGAATCACTTGAACCCAGGAGGCAGAAGTTGCAGTGAGCCAAGATCACGCCACTGCACTCCAGCCTGGGCAACAGAGTGTGACTATATCTCAAAAAAAAAAAAAAAAAAAAAAAAAAAAGAAGAAGGAGAGAAAGACATATTTTTCAGTGATACAAGTAAAATGAGCTATCAAACCAGGAGAAGACATAGAGATAACTAAAATGTGTATTTCTAAGAAAAGATGCCAATCCAAAAAGGCTATATACTATTTGATTCCAACTATAGATTCCAACTATATGGCTCAAAACAATGTAGACAGTAAAAAGATCAGTGGTTACCAGGGGCTCAGGATGGGGTGCAGGAGAGGGAGGAATGAATATGTGGGATACAGGGAATTTTGGGGACAGTGAAACTATTCTTTATTCTACCAGGACACTATAATGGCAGACACAAGTCATTGTACATTAGTCAAAACCCAAACAGAATATACAGCACAAAGAGTGAACTCTAATGTAAACTATAGACATTGGTGAGGCTCCTCAATAAAATAAGCCAAGGGAACATATGTTGTGGAGCATATTTTTAAATACTTATTCGTCATCTGCATATCATTTTTGGTGAGGTGTCTGCTCAGATATTTTACTCATTATTAATTATTTGTTGTTTTATGTATCAGATTTGTATGCTGTTTAAGAAGTTACCAAAAACGTAGCAGCTTAATACATCACATATTTATTATTTCACAGTCTCCATTTTATTGATGTAGTACATAAAAAGTGTACTATACTAATGCAAGATGTTAATAGTAGGTGAAATTTGGCAGTGGCGAGGAGGGATGAGGCATATATGGAAACTCTGTACTTTCCACTCCATTCTTATGTACTGCTAAAACTGTTCAAAAAAGAGTCTATTGATTACAACAGAACAAAGATCAAAATCAGAGTTAGGATTAGTACCCAGGCCATTCTATTTTAATGTTATTTTTCCCTCACCAAATTTTGCTGAGATTCAGTTTGTGTCCACAGCCTAACATGTGAGTTCATTTGAAATAAGTTGCATTGTCATATTTTTCCTTTGCATATATATGATACATATTCCCAACCTTATTAATTGTATATTCAGATCCCTTCTACTATTTATTATGTTTGGCCAATTTCCCCCCTGGGTTGAGAGAATTGAGGCAAAATCTGTAATTTTGTTACCTTAATATTCTGCTTGTATTTCTTAACATTTTGGCTTCAATATTTTGACACTACATGACTTGTATGCATAATGTAAAACATTATATGATTATATTTGAACTTGAGGGAAGGCTAACTCCTCTGGCTTGAATAGCTCACTAACTTTCCCTTGTACCCTGCTTTTGCCTCCTTTCCTATTCTTTTAGCTTAACTAGAATTGTTCTGAGTTAGTGTAGCAGAAGTGCTGTCTGATGCCAGCCACTGTGCTCCAGAGGCTCCCTGTTTATGATAAGACAATTTCCTAGACCAAGAATCTGTCATTATTAAGTAGTTCCCTATAAACATGTAGTGTTTTAGAATGAGGAATCTGTCCTGGAACCTTAGAGCCTGCATATAACTTATGTATTCAACCTAAAGTGTTAGTCCCATTCTTTTCTCATTTAGTAGTATCATATATGTATTTCTAATGTGTCATCTTATTATATATGAATTATATCTATATCCATGCATACATGCATACCTATATTTTATGTATATGATATATACTTATGTGATTTTAATGTATTAATACCTATGCTACATGTATTTGTGTTTACATACATGTTGTGAGATATATATATATATATATATATGGGTATATGTTTAAATAAATATATAGAATCTCTTCTGATAATCTATAAGTTTTAAAATCTGGTTTTGATTACAATAATTATTACATCCATAACACTAAATCATATTATTCATCCATATCTCAATTTATTAATTTCAGTGTCCAAATAGTGTGCTGTGAAAAAGATCTCCAATTTGAATGCTTTTGACTTCTCTGCATTTTTCTGCCCCCTTTTGAATATCACATGTTAAAGGGTAGGGTCAATCAGGCCATTTTTAGTTCCTTTATCTTTCCTCTCTCCATTCTACTCTACTGCGTATCCAGGCATAATGTTTAAATCATTGCTCTGATGTGTAGTTTAGGTTGAGAGGCTGCACATTTCTCATTTACGAGCCTTCAGTTAATTCTGTGTTTCAGGAGAACTAGAGGGTAAGTCAAATAGCTGTTCTCCTATACCCTGTTGTATCCTATTCTTTTTCCCAAAGGCAGAAGAGGTTAAAGGGAGTCTAGAGATGAGCATTATTTCCTCACTTTAGATTGAGTATGTCATCCGGCAGGAGTCTGGGTCAGTGTAAAGTTTCTTGGATCAGAGGGCTCTTTCTTGATGGATCATCTTTCATTTCATCTATCTTGTATTTGGACAGTTGCTCTGTGTCAAGTTCTCAGTTTAATGATTTGTGCATCTGATTTCCCCCTCACAGTTAGGAAGTGGTTGAGAAATACAATTTATATATTTTTACCTTGTCTTCCAGTGTTGTAGAAATGGTCCCCAACTTTGGTGCTTTTCACTTCCCCTGTATCTTTCGTTCTGCCCTTTTTTTGCCCTTTTGTTTTTTCTCCTTTCCTTTTTCCCTCTAAGTTAAAAGTTGTTGATGAGTCCTTTAGAAGTATTCTCTTTTCTGAAGTGTATTGTTCTCCCAGCAGGAAAGAGACATAGCAGACCATGAAGTATCTCTTGGTTGATTTCTAGAAGTCATTGTTTCTGTCACTTGTATTTTAGAGTTTACTTTATTATATTGCTTTAAAAAAAGTGGTAGAAGTTTTCTTCTTAATTGGAGTTTTTTTGTGTGTGTTGTTGTTTATTTCTGTTAATCTTATGTAAGGGAGTAGGACAAATATCCGTCCATCATTCTACCTTCAGTGGGAAACTTATGTAGACCAGGCAATGAAAGCCCCTGGGCAAGAGAAGTTAGTATGAGAGCAACAGCAATTCTGAAAGGCAGAAGTGGGGGAAGATTGGAAATTACTCAATTATTTATTGGGACCCAGATTATAACACACATTTTACTATTCCACTTTTATATCTTTTTCTGTGGATATATGGGGGGAAAAATGGAATACTTTCTGAACCTTCCCCTGCCACCCTAAAAAGCAAGAAGTGGGCTCTGTTTATACATTCTTGTACTTGTGCTAACTGAACTTATATTGTTTGAACACATACTATGCTTCATACACTGCGCTAGGTAGTTTTGCTTATCTAATGGGAATTTTAACCTTAAATAATATTTTTTGTTAAACATGATTATCTTGGTATGCATTACATGAGGGATACATACCACGGTGCCAAATGACCTAATTTGGATGCTAGGGAAGATGAGTTCTAGCTTTGGTTCTGGGTTAATCAATTTCAATACAAAGCATGTTAGAAGTGATGTAATTTTTAGGGAGCTTAAAATTACTTTATCCATGTTCTCCAACTATTGAATAATGGTGCCTTGTTAAAAGGCATAGAATTATTATTATGGGTGTGAGAATTTGTATGTATTTATTTTTTAAATCTGTTTTTTGTTTTATATCCTGAACCAATAGAATGCAAGTTTCAGGGTGATATATGTTCCATGGCACATAGGATTATACTTAAAACAAACTAACAAATATCTATTTAATTTAACTGATATAGTTAAATTAAAAATCTTACACCAAGATGCCTGCAGATGCATCAGAAAATCTCTCCCTACACATAAATATTACAAGAATATAATTTTTTTGATATGAAATAGTTGAGCACATTTTGGGGGAAGATGTGATATTTTAATACATGTATACAATATGTAATGATCAAATCAGGGTAATTGGGACATCCATCAAAACACAGACTTTTAATGGGTATTTGCGGTGTGATAGGCACCATAGAAAACATTGGGGGTTCAATAATGATCAAAAAATAGCATGTGCCATTAATTTAAATAAATACAGAAACAAATTTGAAATTAAAACTGTGAGAAGTGCTAAGGAGTCCTTTCCCCAACTAATATTTACTGAAGCATATATATGTGCTTATTTGTGTATCATCTATTCTATATTGCCTCTCCCAACTATGCAGAAAGAGCTTCAATCTATTTGGTTTACTGCCAGACATATTCCAACATATAGAACAGATTCTGACACATATGTTCAATGAAAAAGTGACAGTCAATTAAAGACTTCTTTGAGCTATTCAAGGCAATCAGCACAGGGGATTCGAGGATAGCTATGCTAAACTGAGTTCTGAAGAATGGGTAGGCCTTATTTAGATGCAAAGGAGATGAAAGAGTGTGTCAGGCAAAGGGAAATGCTATGAAAAAATTAGGAATAAGCACAGTGAATATGAAGGATTTGAAAAGGCCAGTGCAGACATGAAGGGAGGAGAGCAAGCACACTGCTGGAGAGAAAGGTGGCAATAGATCTTCTCCAAGGCTTTTGCAGACAATGCTAATCAAATTTTTCTTTTTTCTTAGAGCATTGAAATCACTGAATAAATGTAAGCAGTGGTGTGAGATAATCAGATTTGTGCTTAAAAAAGATATTTCTGTTGGTAATTGTTCATAATGAAAGTGGCACGAACACGCATAGAGAAAATATAGATAAAAAAGAGAGGTCCTAGTATAAAGCTTAGATAATTTTATCATTTATGTCCATTAAAGGAATATGAGATAGTAAAGGAGCCAGAAAGTGCAACCAGTGAGATTGGAAAAAAACATCAGTGTAGTAGTATAATGAAAGTTGGGTCAAGAAAGTGTTTTAAGGAGGGGACTCCATAGTATTCAATGCTTCAGAAAGGTTAGTTCAATTGTAGAATTAATCAAGTATCTACTGGATATAAAGACATGGAGAATATTATTGATTTTAACAAAAGAAGATTAAGCAACCATGTATTACATACATGTGCACACACATAATCCTACAGCTAGTGGATAAGAAAAATAAGCCTTCTTTCTAAAATATGTAACAGTCCAGAGGAAAGTAAGACTACTGTCAGGAGCCAAATTTAAGTGGGACCAGAAAACCTTAAAATCTAAACCATCAGCATGAGTTAATGACAGTAGTTCTGTGAGATAATTTGTCTTTAATGAATTTAAAGCTTTGGGTTTTAGCAGCTCTGCTGCCTAAAGGAGACAAAGCGTTGTGTTCATGCAAAGTGGTGAAGTAGAACTGAGATCCTTTTATAAAGGCTAGACAGTCAAATAAGTATGCCTTCTGAGAAAGAATGAACAAAACAAATAACAAACAAAACTTTCACGCTACAGAAAAGAGAGACCACAAGGTATATTGCCCTGTCATATTCTGCTGCTACTGGGAAAATAAGTATACACTAAAAATCAGAAACCAGAGTTCTGCTATCATTTAAGTATATATGTATTTATGTATGTATATATGAATGTATGTATGTATGTATTGGAGACAGGGCCTAGCTCTACTGCCCAGGCTGGAATGTAATGGCATGGTCATGGCTCACTGCAGCTTTACACTTCTGGGCTCAAGGGAGCCTCCCACCTCAGCCTCCCAAAGTGCTGTGGTTATGGGTGTGAGCTACTCTGCTCAACATCTGCTATCATTTATATAAGGAATGTAAATATTCACTCCTTTTGGAGCCTGGAAAAACCCTAGCCAGGAAATTCTGTTTAATGGTATCACAATCATCTTGGGACAATAAATAGCATCATTGCAAATCCTTTTTGGAGAACAAAACACACCAGGTTCTCAGAATTTTCAGAAATCATGAGCATCAAATATGGGCATAATAACAAATTAAACCACATATGAAGAAAGAAGCTGCTATGAATTATAGCAAAACAACAAATAGCAGTATTAAACTTTGAAGGGTGAACGATACTGGAATGATTAGATACAGTAAATTAATTATGTGAAATGTTTCATGACTTAAAGGAAAAAGAGGGAGGTAAAAAATAACAAGGCAATAATAGACCACCAAAACTGAATAGACAACTTTAATCACCTTGATATAGTTTGGATCCATGTCCCTGCCCAAATCCCATGTCAAATTATGATCTCCAGTGTTGAAGGTGGGGCTTGGTGTGAGGTAATTGGATCATGAGAACACAGTCCCCATGAATAGGTTAGCACCATACCCTTGGTGTTGCTCTTATGATAGTGAGTGAGTTATCCAGATATTTGATTGTTTAAAAGTGTGTAGCCCTGCCCCAACCCTCTTGCTCCTGCTCCTGCTGTGTAAGATGTGTTTGCATCTCCTTCTCCTTCTGCCATGATTGTAAGTTTCTTGAGGTCCCCCCAAGAAACAGAAGCCTCCAAGCTTTATGTAGAGCCTGTGGAACCATGAGCCAATTAAACCTCTTTTATTTATAAATTATGCATCTCAGGTATGTGAGAAGGGGCTAATACATAAAACTGGTACTGAGCAGTGGGGCATTGCTATATAGATACTTGAAAATGTAGAAGCAGCTTTGGAGCTGGATAAGAGGTAGCGATTAGAACAATTTGGAGGGCTCAGAAGAAGATAGGAAGATAAGGGAAAGTTTGGCATTTCCTAGACAGTTGTTGAATAGTTGTGACCAAAATGCTGATAGTGATATGGAAAGTGAAGGCCAGGCTAATGAGGTCTCAGATGGAAATGAGGAACTTATTGGAAACTAGAGCAAAGGTCACTTTTGTTACATCTTGGCAAAGAGCTTGGATGGATTTTCCCCTGCCCTAGGGATATATGAAACTTTGAACTTGAGAGAGATAATTTAGTGTAACTGTTGGAAAGTATTTCTAAGCAGCAAAGCATTTAAGATTTGGCCTGGATGCTTTTGACAACCTAACTCATATGCAGGAACAAAGAAATGACATAAAACTGGAACTTATACTTAAAGAGGAAGCAGAGTGTAAAATTTGAAATATTTGCAGCCTGGCCATGTGGTAGAAAAGAAAAGTGCATCTTTGGGAAGGAGCCAGCTGGAGAAATTTGCATAACTAAAAGGAAGGAAAGTACCGATAGCCAAGACAATGGGGAAAGGGCCTCAAAGGCATTTCAGAGATCTTCATGCCAGCCCCTCCATCACAGGCCCAGAGGCCTAGGAAGGAAGAATGGTTTTGTGGGCCAAGCCCAGAGCCTGACTGCCCTATGCAGCCTCAGAACACTGCTCCTTGCATCTCAGCTGCTCCAGCTTCAGCAATGGCTAAAAGAGGCTCAGGTATAGCCAAGGCTGCTGCTTCAGAGGTTGCAAGCTGTAAGCCTTGGTGCCATCCATGTGGTGTTAAGTCTATGGGTGCACTGAGTGTAAGAGTTGAGGCTTGGGAGCCTCTGCCTAAATTTCAGAGGATACATGGAAATGCCTGGATGTCCAGGCAGAAGCCTGCTGCAGGGGTGGAGCACTCATGGAGAACTTCTACCAGGACACAGAGTCCCCACTGGGGCACTGCCTAGTAGAGCTATGAGAAGAGGGTCACCGTTCTCCAGACCCTGGAATGGTAGAGTCACCAAAAGCTTGCACCTTGCACTTGAAAAAGCTGCAAGCACTCAGCACTAGCCCATGAGAGCAGCTGTTGGGGCTGAACCCTTAAAACTACAGTGGCAGAGCTACTCTAGGCCTTGGAGGGCTACCTGTTGTGCCAGTGTGCCCTGGATGTGAAACATGGAGCCAAAAGTGATTATTTTGGAACTTTAAGATTTAGTGACTGCCTTGCTGGAATTTAGAATTGCATGGGGCCTATAGCACTTTTTTTTGGCTGACTTTTCCCTTTTGGAATGAGAGTATTTACCCAATGACTGTATCTTGGGAGTTACCAAATTGTTTTTCTTTCTTTTCTTTCTTTCTTTTTTTTTAATAGTAGAAGAGACTTGCCTTGTTCTGAGTGAGACTTTAGACTTTGGACTCCAGAGTAATGATGGGAAGAATTAAGATTTTGGGGGACTGTTGGGAAGGCATGCAATGTGAGAGGGACATGAGATTTGAGAGGGGCTGGCCAGAATGATATGGTTTGGATCGGTCTCTGTTTTCTTCTAGTATCACTATGGATGTAAAGCTATAAAGATACTTACAAAATCATAGGAAAAACTGGAAAAACTCCTCTGGACTTTGGTCTAGGCAAATAATTTATTACCAAGACTCAAAAGCACAGGCACCAAAACCAAAAGTAGACAAACAGGATTTAATTGAACTAAAAAACTTCTGCACAGCAAACAAATAATTAATTGAGCGAACAGATAGTCTGCAGAATGGGAGAAAATATTTTCAAAATATGCATCCAGCAAGGGTCTATTATATAAAATATATAGGGAATTCTAACCAGTCAACACACACACACACACACACACACACACACACACACACACACACACACACATATAACCTCATTAAGAAGTAGGCAAAGGATATGAATAGACATTTTTCAAAAGAAGATGTACAAATCACCAATAGGTATATGAAAAATACTGAACATCATTAATCATCAGATAAACACAAATTAAAACCACAGTGAGATATACTCTTACACCAGTCAGAATGGCTGTTTTTAAAATGTCAACAGATAACAGATATTGGTGAGGATATGGATATAAAGGTACTCTTGGAGGGTGTGTAAACCATCTCAACCTCTATGAAAAGCAGTATTTATCAAAAAAACTACAAAGAGAACTATCATTTGATTCAGCAGTCCCACTACTGGGTATTTACCTGAAAGAAAAGAAATCATTACATACAAATAATACTGGCACTCATGTTTATTGCAGAACTATTCACAATGGCAAGACATGGAAGCAACCTACGTGTCTATTAACAGATGATTGAAAAAGAAAATATGGTATTTTGATATGTAGTACAATGGAATGCTCTTCAGCCATAAAAAAAAAGACTAAAATCATGTCTTTTGTGGCAACATGGATAGAATTCGTGGCCATTATCTTAAGTGAAACAAATCAGACACAGAAAGACAAATATCACATGTTTTCTCTTATAAGTGGGAGTTAAATAATGTGTACGCATGGATATAGAGTGTGGAATGTTAGACAATAAAGACTGGGAAGGGTAAAGGTATGGGAGCAGGGTGGTTGATGAGAAATTACTTGATCACTACAATGTATATTATTTGGGTGATGCATACCCTAAAATCTCTGACTTCACTGCTATGCAATCCATGCATGTAGCAAAACAGCAGTTGTGTCTCATAAATTTCCACAAATAAAGAAAAACAAAATTTAAAAATAGGTGATTTTAGAAATGAGACAAAACTTCCAGAAATGTAAAATAAAATTATTTTAATTCAAAATAAATAAATGCATTAAATAATATAAATAGCTCAAGGGAAAATGGTCTAAAATACATTATATATAAATTTAAAAAGGAACAAAGAAAGACAACATTATAGATGAATAATCATAGATATGCAAGTAAAATAAGAAAGTCTAAGATGTATTTAATTGGAATCCCAGAGCAATCCAGAGGGTTCAAAGAGGCAAAATTTAAGGTAATAATTTAATGGAATATTCCAGAAGAGGTGAAAGACGTAAATGTTCAGACTGAACCAAGCACAAGCAACACAAACATGAAAATCAAATATAAATGCAAATTTAATTAAATTTTAATACAATTGAAAATTATTGAAGACCAAGTAAAGATCCTAAAAGTATCCATAATGAAACAAAAAATTACCTACTAAAAACAAAAAACAAAAAATAAACAAACAAACAAACAAAAAAACGAAGCCCGCACAGAGGCTTACATGTGTGATCCCAGCACTTTGAGAAGCCAAGGTGGGAAGATTACTTGAGATCAGAAATCAGAGACCAGCCTGGACAACATAGTGAGACCTCTAGTCTACAAAAAGTAAAAAAATTAGCCAGACATGGTGGGACGCACCTGTAGTCCTAGCTACTGAAGAAGCTGAGATGGGAGGCTTGCTTAAGCCCTAGAGGTTAAGGCTGCAATGAGAGATGTGATTGTGCCACTACACTCCAGACTGAATGGCAGAACAAGACGCTGTCTCTTAAAAAAAAAAAAGAAAAGAAAAGAAAAGGAGAGAAAATAAAGGAACACTATCAACAGCAGACTTCTTCTGAGAACCAAGGGAATTTAGAAAATTCTTCACAGAGTAATAAAGAAGATAATTTAAATAATCATCAATGTATGGCTTTTTTGTAGTTTAAATAGCTACATTTATGTAGTTAAATTTAGCCATCATTCAAGAAAAAGGACAGAATAAAGTCATTTTTACATAAATTTTAGAAAGTTTATCAATAATGTATACTCACCAGCAGAATTTCTTAAAGGTGTATTTTAGAAACAAGTAAATTGGCCACAGAAAAAAGACTTCAAACCAGAAATGAATGGTAAAATAAAATGGTAAACAAATGCAAAAACAAAACAAAACAAAAATGTTGAAATATACAACAATATTAACCTCCTAAGATTATGTTGAGGATTAAAAAATAATTTTATAGAGTTTAAAACAGTGATTTACATGTGGTAAACATTTATGATTGTTTGTTAAATAATTTTTAAAAAGTGAAAATGCTAACATAAACCTGAAATATTTGACAAAGAAAATATGCACATTAGGCATTGTTGGGTGCTCTGTGATTGCAGTTGAAATATACTATACTTCTGGATTGTTTGGGGGCAGTGTATGGATAATGCCTCACTTTAGAATTTTAAAAATAGATTTAAATACAAACAACCACTAAAATGTATGAATAAGTCATTTGATATAAAAGCATATGCAATAAATGGAAAAATAATCATTTTTAAAAATGGCAAATTATATACATAGAAAAAAAAAACAGAAAAATCAGTAGTAATAGAAAGCAAAGAGTTGAAACAAACACCTGTAGAGATTATAAAATTTATTTTTAAGAATCAATTTGTGTTTAATTCATGAGAAATTCATATAAAGCTCAAAGAGCTAGGGACATTAAAAGAAAAGGAATAGAATCACCAATCAGGCTAGAGCTGAGGTTGAGACAAAATTGAACTTAAAGCTGAAACCATTCTTTGAGATAAAAACTTTCAATTAATATGAGGAATATAGAGCAATTCTACATTTTCGTACTAATAACATTCAAAGATACATAAAAAAACAAATGATAGGCAGAACTTAATAAATCTACCAGTACATGGAGAGGTTTCATTCTAACTATTAAGAGATCTAAAACTAAATTTGCTGAATGTATGGAAGATCTGAACAATACAGTTACTAAATTTGCTCACGTGAACATATATTGAACCTGGAATTGCAATACTGGAGAACAGGTAATTTATTTTCCAAGCACACATAGGATATTTATAAAAATTGACCTTGAAATAAACTGTAATATACATCTAATCAAGTTTCAAATAATTGGCAAGGTAGCAAATTATGCAAATTACTACAATATTAAATTAGAAAAAATAATTTTAAATACTAAATAAATATATTCAGAAATCTTATACTTCCAAACAACTAATGGGTTAAAAAAGAAAATACAACAAAAATTTGAACATGAATCAAACAATAATGAAAGTATTCCATATCAAAATTGAACTAAATACTTATATATAAAAATAAAAAGCTAAAAATCAAGGAGGTAAGTATCCATCTTAAAAGGTTAAAAAAATACAGCAAAAGGAGTCCCCCACAAAAGGAAAGAAAAATAAAGATAAAATGTACATATAAAAATCAAATGTAAAATAAAGAAGATAGACAAAATTAGAAATCAGTACTTTGAAAGAACGGTAAACAACAAAGCTCTATCAAGATTGCTTAACACAGCGGGGCGTGGTGGCTCATACCTGTTATCCCAGCCCTTTGGGGGGCCGAGTCTGGTGGTTCACTGCAGGTCAGGAGTTTGAGACTAGCCTGGCCAACATGGTGAAACCCCATCTCTACTAAAAATACAAAAATTAGCTGGGTCTGGTGGTGGGCGCCTGTAGTCCCAGCTACTTGGGAGGCTGAAGCCTGATAATTGCTTGAACTTGGGAGGCAGATGTTGCAGTGAGCCAATATCATGCCACGGCACTCCAGACTGGGCCATAGAGCAAAACTCCATCACAAAACAAAAACAAACGAACAACAAGAAAAGATGGCTTAAGACAAATGAAGAAAAAAATACGCTCAAATATAAATGTGGAAAGATACAAAGGGTCATAATAATAGAATATAAATTTATTTATTTTTTATTTTTTGAGACAGAGTCTCATTCTCTTGCCCGGGCTGAAATGCAGTGGCATAATCATGGCGCCCTGCAGCTTCAACCTTTCCAGGTGATCCTCCCACCTCAGCTACTCCTGAGTACCTGGAGCTACAGGTGCATGCCACCATACCTGGGTAATTTTTACATGTTTTTTTGTAGAGATAGGCTTCCCCATGTTGTCAAGGCTTCACTCAAACTCCTGGGCTCAAGCCATCTGCCTGCCTCAGCCTCCCAAGAAATTAAAAATTTATATCAAAAAAATTTAGTCCAAAATTTACATTAGAAAACATATAAAATTACTTATAAAAACCATAGCCTACCAAAACTCATTCAACATGACACAGAAAGATTAGTAGTACAATAACTTGAAAATTTTGAATCTGCTCAGTAAATAACACCAGGTACAAAAAAAGTGTTAGTAAATAATTATTTGAAATATTTAAAGCATAGATAATTTAAATTCTATACAGTGTTTTTAAGAAAAAACAGGAGGAATGTATTTTAAGTGATAGACAAGAAGTTATATCAAAATGATTTGAAGAATGAATGAGGAACGTGAAAATGGAATCAGAGTAGTATCTTGTGGTTTAAATGAGGTTGTTTTGTAGTAGGAGAGACTTGAACAAATTGAAAGGTAAAACTTTAACTTTTATACAAAGTTAAGGGACTTTTACACAAAGTTAAGGGCCTTTTTATACAAGGAAAACAAAGAAAAATTCCCCTTATTTATGTTGCCAGATATGGTAAAATTAGAGAACTGAGATTAAATGGTATCTATTAATAAAACACATTTGAAGACATACTCAAAATGAAGAAATGCATGTCTCTTTTAACTATATTGATGGAATATAGAATGGGTGTAGAGCAGGGTAGGTTTATAGTTTTTCATATTAGTAAAAAGAGGTATTTCCTATTTGCATGGCTTCTATTTTCTCCAAAAATTAGGATTTGAGGTCATATTTTAGAGTCATTGGAAGGAAAAGCAGTGAAGGGCTGGAAGTTTTCAGTTAGAGAGTTTGAATGTTTGTGAGACACGGCAAAGTGAGAGATTCTCATATTTGTAATAGGGATCCTGAGTAGGGTTCAGTACACATTTGAAGTAGGTGATGACCATAAATGGGAGTCAGCTGGCCCTGTTTTATGACTTGCTGGCTGGGCATCAATTGACATCTTGGTTCCAAGTGGAAAGAAAATTAAGCTTCAGAATGGGTGGAATGGCTCATGCCTGTAATCCCAGTACTATGGGAGGTCAAGATAGGAGGATTGCTTCAGGCCAGAAGTTGGAAACTAGCCTGGGCAATGTAGTGAAAATTTAGCCTCCACAAAACTTAATCTCCACAAAAAATAAAAACATCGCCAGCATGGTGGCTTACACTTGTAGTCCTAGCTATTTGGGAGGCTGAGTCAGGAGGATCATTTGAGCCAGAAGTTCGATGCTGTGGTGAGCTATAATCACACCACTGCACTGCAGCCTGGGCAACAGAGTGATACTCATCTCCAAAAATAAAAAAATAAAATAAAGATAAAACATAAATGGAAAAAATCAAGCTTTGGATTTATAGTTGTATAATAATTAATAAAATATACATTATTTAAGAGACTTACAAAGCACATGTTAGTATGCATTTTTTCAGTCTTGGGCAGTTCTTTATAGAGCATGAAAAGGAACTAATAGGCATGTGAGGGAATCCTATTTTCCTAACATTATTAGAATTTGCTTTAAGTTATAAATGTTAGCATGATTTGAATAAACTACTTAGTTTTGCTTAGTAGAATTCAGTAGATGTTGAAGATATAGCAATTCTTTCATCAGAAATGTAAATGATGACATTACATAAAAACTTGCTAATCAAACATAAAATTAAACAGATATCTCTCTTCCATTTCTAGTCAGGAACTGCACTTTCCAAGTTTGTAACATTACTTAGACTGTTAACTTTCTAGAGAAACACACAACTGTTTTGTGTGTAGTCAGGCACTTGGAAAGAGGATTGTGGAGGATTTTTAATGATGATAATGCAATTGTGATGAAATAATAAACATGTCTATTTAGCTCAGTGAATGATGGTATCGATTGAATGGTAAATGGACTACCCGTATTGTGTTTCAGATATGGACTTCTTATATATTATAAGCCCAAATGTGCACAGAATGTTCTGCATTGGTGGAATGGGCAATGAGCCAACTAACCCCAGACTCATCAAACTGTGACAGGGAAAGCGTATCTCTCTGGCTGGGGAGAAAGAGAATTCTGAGCCATAATGCTCATTCTTTAGTATAAAATGTGCACTAATAGGCTGCATTGAGCTGCTGACAGTTTCTATGAAGAGTCTCTATTCTTTCAAATGCAAATATTTCAGAAACAGTCAGGTTCCCAGCACATGGATTTTAAAACCGAGTCATTCTTCACTGTGGACTTACATAATTGCACACTGGGGACATTATATATTTATACAGATAATGGATACAATTCAAGCAGCTGCCTACTGAAGTTAATGGAAGGCCTGTCTTCTGAGAAGAGAATGTGAATATATACATATACGCATATATATTTATACATTTTCTTCCTTTTCTTCCCACTCAATCTCTGACTAGCCTTATCGTAGAATGCCTTTTTTCCCCAATAATTTGAATTCCTTGAGTTTCAACTTTACATGATCAATCTTGATTTCTATGTATTTTTAAAATTTGTTATTTATGGAGAGTAGAAAGAGTTGAAAAATTACACATATGTATCTGAAACTGTAAATCATATCTCTCTAACTGGGGTGAAAATGCTGTAGGGTTACAAGAGTTATGGATATTCCATTAAAGGGAATAGATTTTTGGAGTCAAACACCTTATGTTTTCATCCTGGTTCCACTGATTACTAATACATGTCTTTAGGTTACTTAATGCCTCTCAGGTTCAGTTTCCTTATTTCTAAAATGATATTTTTCTTGCTAAGGACTTATTGCATATTAGATACTCAAAAAGTTAGTTTGATTTATTTACTTTTGTTTTCTCAGGGTATGTTATATGAGAGTGTTAAAAATGCAATTCCTGGTGATAATGCATTATGAGTTTTTCTCTTTTTTGGGGAGTTTTACAAAACAGTATTTATTCTTAAAATATAAGATGAGTTCTGATATCTAGTCTATTTCTTCTTCTTTTTTTTTTTCCTTTTCTTATTATACTTTAAGTTCTAGGATACATGTGCAGAACGTGCAGGTTTGTTACATAGGTATAAACGTACCATGGTGGTTTGCTGCACCCATCAACCCATCATCTATATTAGGTATTTCTCCTAATGCTATCCCTCCCCTAGCCCCCCAACTTCTGACAAGTCCCACTGTGTAATGTTCCTCTCCCTGTGTCCATGTGTTCTCATTGTTCAACTCCCACTTATGAGTGAGAACACGCGGTGTTTGGTTTTCTGTTCCTGTGACAGTTTGCTAAGAATGATGGTTTCCAGCTTCATCCATGTCCCTGTAAAGGACATGAACTCATCCTTTTTATGGCTGCATAGTATTCTATGGGATATATGTGCTACATTTTCTTTATCCAGTGTATCATTGATGGGCATTTGTGTTGGTTCCAAGTCTTTGCTATTGTGAACAGTGCTGTAATTAACATACATGTACATGTGTCTTTATAATAGAATGATTGATAATCCTTTGGATATATACCCAGTAATGGGATTGCTGGGTCAAATGAAATTTCTGGTTCTAGATCCTTAAGGAATCACCACACTGTCTTCCATAATGGTTGAACTAAATTTACAGTCCCACCAATGGTGTAAAAGGGTTCCTAATTCTCCACATCCTCTCCAGAATCTGTTGTTTCCTGACTTTTGATGATTGCCATTCTAACTGGTGTGAGATGGTATCTCATTGTGGTTTTGGTTTGCATTTCTCTAATGACCACTGATGATGAGTTTTTTTTTTTTTATGTTTCTTGTCCACATAAATGTCTTCATTTGAGAAGTGTCTGTTCATAGCCTTTGCTCACTTTTTGATGGTGTTGTCTGATTTTTTTCTTGTAAATGTGTTTAAGTTCTTTGTAGGTTCTGGATATTAGCCCTTCGTCAGGTGGATGCGTTGCAAAAATGTTCTCCCATTCTTTAGGTTACCTGTTCACTCTGATGATAGTTTCTTTGCTGTGCAGAAGCTCTTTATTATAATTAGATCCTATTTGTCAATTTTGGCTTTTGTTGCCATTTCTATTAGTGTTTTAGTCATGAAGTCTTTGTCCATGCCTATGTCCTGTATAGGATTGCCAAGGTTTTCTTGTAGGATTTTTATAATTTCAGGTCTTACATTTAAATCTTTAATCCATCTCGAGTTAGTTTTTGTATAAAGTGTAAGGAAAGGGTCCAGTTTCAGTTTTCTGCAGATGGCTAGCCAGTTTTCCCAACACCACTTATTAAATAGGGAATCCTTTCCCCATTGCTTGTTTCTGTCAGGTTCGTCAAAGATCAGATGGTTGTAGATGTGTGGCATTATTTCTGAGGACTCTGTTCTGTTCCATTTGTCTGTATATCTGTTTTGGTACCAGTACCATGCTGTTTTGGTTACTCTAGCCTTGTAGTATGGTATGAAGTCAGGTAGCATGATGCCTCTAGCTTTACTCTTTTTGAGTATGATTTTGTGGGCTATATGGGTTCCTTTTTGGTTCCATATGAAATTTAAAGTATTTTTTTCTAATTCTGTGAAGAAAGTCAATGTTAGCTTGATGAGGACAGCATTAAGTCTATAAATTAATTTGGGCAATATGGCCATTTTCATGATATTGATTCTTCCTATCTATGAGCATGGAATATTTTTCCATTTGTTTGTGTCCTCTCTTATTTCCTTGAGCAGTAGTTTGCAGTTCTCCTTGAAGAAGTCCTTCACATCCCTTGCAAGTTATATTCCTGGGTATTTTATTCTATGTAGCAATTGTGAATGGGAATTCACTCATGATTTGGCTCTCTATCATTGGTGTACAGGAATGCTTGTGATTTCTGCACATTGATGTTGTGTCCTTAGACTTTGCTGATGTTTCTTATCAGCTTAAGGAATTTTGGGGCTGAGACGATGGGGTTTCCTAAATATAAATTCACTATGTTGTTACCCACAGAGAATTATCTGCCAGCCTGCTCACCTTACAAGTGCACAGTCAAAGGCATTTTTACTTTTTGCTATAGAAGCAGCTCTAATGTATGGTGTCTTGTGAATGCAACTAATCAAGTCTGAAAAGATTTAGTTAGGACAATTGAATCTTTAAGCAAACCAGAAACTCTTTTAGCCTCCTTTGAGGTGCTGGGCTCCAGGCGAGGATCCTCTCATAAGCATCATGTCTCTTGTCCATCGAGCTTCGGTGCAATTTGAGAAATAACAGAGAGAATAAGGAGTCTAAACATCACCTTTACTACTGATAAATTTAGGTAAGGGTACACAACTTAGTGTAAAAAGTAAATGGGACTACTATATGAATTTTAGGTATAGGGAAAGTTGCTCAGTCAATTCTAGGCAATGCTGATCTGGGGCAGGCTCTTGCCGTGGTAGTGGGATAGTGACAGTGGGAGAATGTGTGTTCCCTATAGTCAATAAGAGGAGAAAAGGTAGAGGTTTTAAGTGAGTGGAGAAAGGCCTAGGAAAAGACATTCCTCATCATGGAAATCAAGAAGGAGCAAAAGGCACTTACTCCCTTCTAATAGTGAGATGATTATATTTTCATCAAGACCAAAATTCGTATTCACACTTGTTCCAAGTGTCTAAAGGTGTGAAAATACCTTTTCAAGGCTAACGATACAACATTCAACTTTTCTTTAAAAAGCTTACATTTCTGCACCGCAATGTATATTGTCAAATACATTTCCAGTTCACAGTGAATTTCTCAAGAGGGTATTTCAGTGATTCAGGAAGGGTTAAATGCAAAAAGAAATGATCCAAGGGTGTTTGGATGACTATTTCTTTACCATTGTCCAACCCTGTTTGTCAGACACTGTGTTAGATGCTATTATTATTTCAATCTGTAAAACAACTCTCTGGTGTAAGTAATATAAATTCAATTTTATAAATGAGGAGAATGAGGCACTAGGGGTAATTTGAGACCATTTTTAGGTAAGAAATAGCACAAACAAGACATGAGTCTGATTAACTCCAAATCTTTACCACATTCCACTGCACTGTGGTATCATTATATCCATTTAGGAATCCTGATTGCAAGCAACGGAAACTGATTACTGTTATCTTAAATAGAATAGAATGGAAGAAAAGAAGTGGCTCACTGAATAAATAGCTGCCTAGAGAATTAGACTTGGAAGTCTTGCAAGAACCAAAGTACCTCCACAGGGCCAAGAACAGGAAGGACAATAAGCATTTTTCAGCACAAGAGTAGACCAGGTAGACCAAGTCACTGCTTCTGGTCACCACCACCACAGGATGTAGCTATCACAAGTTGTCCTCCAGACAGCACTACTTCACATAGTCTTGCATAACTAAGGAGGAAGGATTCATATTATGGAAAAAATCAAAGATTCCCTCCAAATTGATTTTAAAATGCTTCTTACCAGGCATCTAGCTGTTTTGTCTCCACAAACTTCATGATCTTTATGTTGCAGTCTCAGACAGCATGTTGAAATCTGTGAATTCTAACAACCTGATTCAATGCTAGTCATAGAATAGAACATATTATACTTGGAAAATGACTTTCTTAAAAGTATTTGATATGTTAGAACAGCAATTTTCTCCCATAGTTTTAATTGGGGAATTAAACTTGTTCTTTAAAATTCAAATGATTTATTAACTAGGAATTAACATTTTTAGCTAAAATGTAACCTTAATTCCAAAGCCAATTGCATTCAGAATAGCTATAGATTAGATTTACATAGTATAGAAAAGATAGGAAAGTTTAAAAGTAAGGCATATTATAAATTTTTAATACAACTCAGGTCAGTCCCAAGTAAAAATTTTGAAAACTCTAATTCTGCCTTAAAAATATGTGTTTTCAAATGTTGGAACTATGTTGATAATTTAAGTAGAAAATAGTTTTATCAACTAATATCTTCAATTTACAACTCAAGTGTGTAAGTTTGAATTGAATTTAAACCAAATAAAAAGATACAAAATTGTGATTTTTTTTCTTGTAAGAAAATGTGTGTTTTCTAATAAATTGGTTATTTATAACTTCTATGTTTATTGTATAAAATGTTTTATCATGTTAATTTTTTCACATCCTAATTTTTCTATTCTCTTTAAGGTTGAATTAACAATCAGACCTCACATATTCTGAAGAGCTTTATGCAAGAAACTCTGAAACAATGTTGGTCAAAAAGCAGAAATAGGAAGCACATATACGACAGGTATTTTTCCAGTCAAAAGTTGTGTTTTGAGAGCATTCAATGAACTGGGCATATTGGCTTGTGCCAACCTCAGCTACTTGGGAGATTGAGGCAGAAAGATTTCTTGAGTTTAGGAATTCAAGATCATCCTGGACAAATAGTGAGACTCTATCTTTAAAAATAAGTAAACAAATAAAATGTAAAGGAAATAAAGAAAAGAGTTGAAGAGAGTTAGCATATAAAAATGTAAGCATGAAAAATAACAATCCAAGCATGAACTTTTACATATACAAAGTGTTGGCTAGAGCCTCTATATATTGAATATATGATAGGTAATATGTAAATAATAGCTAACGTGTATTGAGGTCATACATTATAAGCTGAATACTAGGTTTATAAGCTGAATACTAGGTTTTTTGCATATGTCCAATTTATAGAACTTTACATATACTTAATTTATTAAACAACTTTATGAGGCAATTCTTCATTTTAAAACAAAATAAACAGGCATAGAGACGTAACTTGCCCAAGGAATCATTACTGTAAGATTTGGATGTAGGCAGTCTGTTCCAGAGCCCAAGCTTTTAACACCACAGTAAGTTCCCTCTCAGGTGAAGAAGACACAATACTGACATTTTCATAAATCAATAAGTAATGATTAGGCAATAGGCAATGCATAGACTCACTGATGCTACCATTTATTAATTAATAAATTAAGAAATTTATAATTGTCACCATATTTCCATGTATATTATCTCACTGGATGAAACAAACTTATGAGATAGATTGGCAATATTATGATCATGTAAAAGAAAGGAAGAAAAGAACATGTTCATTGCCTTCTCCAGTTTATTTAATTGATAACAAAGTTGAAACTATAATGAAAAATGATCTGAGTTTGAAGCTCTCCTCCAGGGCTCCTGGCTGCTACAAATAGCCACTGCCTACTGCAGAGCCCAAAACTCATGACCAGGATGTCTTTCAGATTCACTGATGTTTGATAATTTTTACTTTTAATTTATTCATTCACTTATTCAACATGTGATTAAAGAAATATTGACTCTGTGATCTTTTTCAAGGTGCCAAGTTGTGCTAAGGGCTTGGATAAAAAAGCGATTGACATAGTTTTTTCTCTTGTTGAAGTCTGAGTCTAGTGGAATTATAGTAAGTATCAAATATATTCAGCACTTACTACATACAAAGTGCTGAGTTTACTATTTTTTTTAAATTTATTCCTCATGGTTCTACAATATAATAGGTAGAAATGTAGACAGGAGATCTATATACATATATATAGATACAATATATACGTCTAATTGTACTAAAATCATTAAAACTAAACAAAGAAAGAAATACAACATTCAAGGGTTGAGAAGTAGAGGAAACCAAAACAATGCAAGTAGGTGGATGAGCGAGCTGACTTAGCAGATCGCAGATCGAATGAAGCCTAATCCTTATCCAACAATTCCAGTCCCAGGGACCCTCAAGAGGATATTAGGTCAGGATAAGGAGCTGGGGAAGTTAAAATAAGGAGGACAAAAGGGAAAGACAAGATTCCTGGGTTTCCTCTCCTCTCCATGTATCTGGATGGTGATTCTCACTTCTTAGAGCAAAAGTCTGAAGACTTATTTTTGGAAATAAAGAGTGTCCATTCTGAACTCAGAAGTTTAAATTAATTTATGCACACTTATGCTGAATGACAGACTGTCTTCTCTCTTCTCACATTTGCTTCTTCCATTTTCTTCCAAGTTTAACATATTGACTTCTACCCTCCAGACAAGAAGCTAGAACATTTCTGTTGTTGGAAACCTGAACATATTAAGGAAAAAGATTAAAGATTTTGCTATCTGGTGTACCCCAATAACTTACCTTCCTGAGTCATGCTATGTGGAAGCTCAAATTTGACAAGTCTCACCCATTCAAAGCTTCCAAATTATAACTAGCTCCACAACCTCTATCATTAGCAACAACCTAACAGACAAGTAGTATAAATTTAAGGTGAAAGTTAGAATACAAAATAAGCAAACAAACAAAAAATCAACTTGGAGGAAAAATAAATAGAAAAAAACTAAAAGAAAAGTTACTGTTATTAATATAGTCAGAGAGAAATGGGAGAATATACATATATAAAGTAATATAGGATGTGCTAAGAAAATACACACTCTAGGAATAAAAAAATGCTGCTTGGAGGTTAAAAACAATAGTAATGGTGAAATATCTGTGGAAACATATAGAATCTTTGGGAGGTAATGGAAGGAATCGTTCACAAAAGGAAATGAATGAAATATATACCTTCTGGGAGGTATTTCCCAGAAGGTGCAGCATTTGAATAAGACCCCTGGAAAATAACACATGGGAAGAAAGAATTCATTATTTAAATAATTCAAGAAAATTTCTCAGTATGTAGTTTAAAAGGTGCCATCAAATGCCCTGTCCATGAGATGAAAAATCACCCCATTAAATGTCAGACTATCAAGTATAAAGAGAATATTCTGAAATATTTTAAGGTAGGAGAAAATAAAACAAACAAATTACAGATTACATGCAATGGAGCGGAACCAGATGACTTCGTATTTATTAACAACAACCCTAGGCACTAAGAGACAATGTAGCAACGTCTTCAAAATTCTGAACAAAAATTACTCCTTTCTTAAAATTTTATACCAAGTCACAGTATCATTCAACAACGAAAGCTGAAAAAAAAAAAAACAAACCCACATTTCTTAAACATGCAAATTTCTTTTTTTTTTTTTTTTTTTTTTTTTTGAGACGGAGTCTCGCTGTGTCTCCCAGGCTGGAGTGCAGTGGCCGGATCTCAGCTCACTGCAAGCTCCGCCTCCCGGGTTTACGCCATTCTCCTGCCTCAGCCTCCCGAGTAGCTGGGACTACAGGCGCCCGCCATCTCGCCCGGCTAGTTTTTTGTATTTTATTAGTAGAGACGGGGTTTCACCGGGTTAGCCAGGATGGTCTCGATCTCCTGACCTCGTGATCCGCCCGTCTCGGCCTCCCAAAGTGCTGGGATTACAGGCTTGAGCCACCGCGCCCGGCCTAACATGCAAATTTCTTTTTAAAATTACCTCCCACATTCCCTTTTCCAGAAAGATGTGGAAGAGCATAAAAGACAATGAATGAATTCACATTGTTACACTTAACATTGGGGCTGAGGACAGAACAATGTTGTCTTTAGTGTCATTCATTGTGCTCTGCATCTAGCTGGTAGTAGGGAGAAAAAGAAGATGGAGGAAGCCTGCATACTCCTTAAAAGTACTTCCCCAGAAGAGACATATAACTTATTTTCACATTATATTGGTAAGACCTAATCGCATGACCACTAGATTAAAAAGGGTCTTGGACATATAGTCTCAGGTTGAGCATCTACTACCAAGTAATATATCTATACTATGAATGGGAAAGCAAATATTTAGATAGACACCTAGTTATCTGTTATATAGAGAAAATTGGAAAAAAGAAAGACATATTTTATTAAGTAGGTACACATAATAAAATAATATGCAACCATTAAAAAGAGAAGCTTACTACAAACTAGATATGATCTGATTACTAGGCTAAATTCACTGAAAAAAGTGCAAAGTGTAAGAACCTGCAAAATGCAAACATTCATGCAAAAAAGAAAAATATATATACTTTATATACACAAAATGTCTCTGGAAACACAAAGACAAGACTATAATCCATATGTATTTTATATTAATCAAGGTGTTACTTTTATTTCTGGAATTGTTAGGTTCTATTTATTTTTCAAGTTTTCTTTTTACACGCAAATGTAATTGGAAGCCTAGCTGTTTCATTAACTGTGTTCTCCTTGAAAAATGGTAATGTCTCTTACAATAAAGAAAAAAAAATCTATGTGTGTATGTATAAGCAATTACAAGTTTTAGACTCAGCAAATTATCCAAATAAAGTAATGGTAGTTAAAGAGGATACTATATGCTTAATGGATCATGAAACACATTAAAAATGTCTCTTACCACTTCTAATATGTTCCCCAGGGATGGCAGTTGTATCTCAGACTGTCTCCCTCGTTCTTTATTTTCTACCCAAACATCTATTTCTTGTAGTCTACATATGGCCTCTTGTTTCTCTCCTTCTCCATATGTACTAGTCAAGATTCTCCAGAGAAACAGAACCAATAGGAAATTACATATATGTTACAAATGTGTGTGTATATAAAATAAGATACTGGCTTATGCTATTATGGAGCCTAAGAAATCCCACCATATGCCATTTGCAAGCTGGAAACACAGGAAGGCTGGTAGTATAGTTCTAGGGCCTAAGAGACAGAGGGCTGGTGATATAGACTCCAATACATGTCTGAAGATCTGAGAACCATGACTGCTAAGGGCGGAAGAATATCAATGTTCCAGCTTAAGCAAGTAGGCTGAGGAGGGCAATTTTGAACTTTTTCCACTTTTGTTCTGTTCAGGCCCTCAATAAGTTGAAAGATGCCACATTTTTTTCGTAAGTGGAAAAAATCCACACTCACATTGAGAAGGGCCATCTGCTTTACTCACTCCATATCCATTATTCAAGTGCTAATTTCCTCTAGAAACACCCTCACAGAAACACCAAGAAATAATGTTTGATCAGATCTGGATACATTGTAGCCTAGTGAAGTTGACATGTACAATTAACCATCGCAAGTTTACAACTTACGAACTTGGCATCCATACACATACCCTTAAACCACACTTAATATCCAAATAAAGGCACTAACAAGGTCATGATTTCACTTAAAATAATATGACCACTCTGCTTACAACAAAAAATGCACTAACCCTTTTCCAAGAAGAGGAGGTAAAGTCTTTGAGTGATGTTTACTCTTCTTAATATTCTGTAACATAAATACTAAATACTATGATGTAAAATAATTAATGATTGTAATATAAAATATTTAAATAGATAAATTTAAATACTTAAATAAGTTAATACATTTTATGGTACAAAAAATGATAAGAGAGAAAAGAAATAAAAAGATATTTCACACACACCCATACACACACACACACACACACACACACACACACACAAAGTATTCATCACACATGAAGGAAGAAATGCTCTTGACAATTACAGTCTATTTTTTTTTAAACTGGTCTTGGAATTGTAGCTAGTACTTATAACTATCTTAGTTCACTACTCATTCTATAGTTCCTTTGCCTTCAGCAAGCACCTCAGGCAGTTGTAGTTTGCTACATTTTTGGACTCTCCATACTTCTGAATCAACAGCCATAGGAGGAAACTACTGGGATGGCTGAAGCAATTGATCCTGACTATCAAGAGGAAATTGAACCACTCCACAATAGAGGTAAGTAGAAGTATTTCTGGAATACAGGATATCTCTTAGGATATCTCTTAGTGAAAACATGCCCTGTGACTAAGGGCAGTGGAAAAGTACATGGACCCAATCAGGGTAGAACTACTGAAAACACAGATCTCTAGTTAAATTGAATGATTCTTGTGTCTCCTGGTAGAAGCAGTACCTCCTTTGGAGCTAAGACCTCTAGTGTAGCAGAGCATAAGGTTGTTGAAACAGAAAGCAAAAATTTTGCTAGTGAGACACGAGGGACAATAGTGAGTGGTGCCACGAAGTAAGAGCGAGTGGTGCCAGTCCCATTACCACCTTTGATTCCTGGACCTGTGACTCCCAGCTATGGGAGAAAGAGCACCATATATTGGATGTTGATTCAGAGCATATACAGCTTTCTGGAGAACCTTATTCCAACCCTGCAAGGTATTGCTATTCAGCTAGCACTGTAACTGAATCTTCAAAAGGCCATTTGACCTGTTAACAAGACAGCTGTTTCAGGAAGGTAAGGAACATGGTAAGACCAATGAATGGATGAACATGGATCCATTGCTCACTTCTTTTGCTGTGATATCAGTTTCTTGATCAGAAACAATGCTGTATAGAATATCAGGATGGTGGATTAAGCATTCTGTAGGTCCACAGGTAGTATTTTTTGGTAGAAGCTCTGCATGCAGAGAATGCAAATTTGTAATCAGAGTAAGTGTCTATTCTCATGTAAACAAAACACTGTTTCTTCTGGGATGGAAATAATCCAATATCCAATGTGATCTACCTGCCACCAGGTAACTAGCTAATAAACCTGAGGAATGGCACTACATTTAGGGCTAAGTGGTGGTCTCTGCTGCTGACAGATTGGGCACTTAACAATGGCCATAGATAGCTAGGTCTTAGTGAGTGGAAGTGAATGTTGCTGAACCCATGCTTTTAACCTCCGTCCCTGCTATTGTGATGCTTTGTGCATTAGCCCTTTGGGCAATGACAGGAGGGGCTGCGGAAAGAGTGTTGCTTATATCCATAAAAAGGGTCATCTTATCAACTTGATTATTAAAATCATCCTCTACTGAAGTCAGTCTTTGGTGTGCCTTCACAGGGGATATAAATATCTTCTTTTTTTTAACCCTCTCAGAAATATCTATCCACTTACCTCTCTCCAAAATTACTTTATTGTCAATTTTTGAATAATGTTTCTTCCAAGTCCCCACCCATTCAGCTAAATCACTGAAACAGCCCATAAGTTGGTATATAATTGCATGTCTGGTCATTTCTCCTCCTAAGGAAAATGAGCAACTAGGTACATTACTAAAAATTTTGCTTACTAAGAGGATTTTCTTTTATAACCAGCTTTCAAAGTCCCAGAGAGGGTCTATAGTGCTATAACTGTCTACTTTAAGGTGGTGCCTGCATATAATGCACAGCCATCTGTAAACCAGGCTCAAGTCTTCTCTTCCTTCAGTTGATCATAGAGAACTTGCCATGAGGCTACAGGTACAAGATCTGAGAGTTAAAACAGCATAGCAAGAGTTAAAACAGCAGAGAGGAACTAGGGGCATTCCAGACCTTCAAGTAACTTAATTGTGCCTTCAGGGCCTCCTCAGGTCCAGTCACATACCACTTCCATTTGATCAAGAAGGATTGCTATGCACAGTCAACTTTATGATTTAATGAGTCAAATAATACCCAATTTATGGTGAGTAGCTCAGGTTGCATGGTTACTTGGTAGCCCATGATTGAGCATTCAGTCTCTACTAACACCTACTAGCAGGCCAAGAGCTGTTTCTGAAAAGGAGTGTGATCATCTACAGAGAATGGCAGCATCTTGATCCCAAATCCTAAAACCCTGCATTGTGATTCACTTATAGAGGTCTGCCCAAGACTCCATACATCATCCCTATTTACCACTGACACTTTAAGCACCATTGGATTTGCTAGATCATATGGCTCAAGAGGCAGAGTAGCATGCACAGCAGCCTGGACCTGTTGCAGAGCCTTTCCTTGTTATGGAACTCACTCAAAACTAGTAGTGTTCT
Organism: Macaca mulatta; assembly: GCF_049350105.2. Taxonomy (NCBI): domain Eukaryota; kingdom Metazoa; phylum Chordata; class Mammalia; order Primates; family Cercopithecidae; genus Macaca; species Macaca mulatta. The sequence goes on along the minus strand of NC_133410.1, from coordinate 29,631,161 downwards.
GGGAACTTGGCGAATGATCCAGAGTAACCTACTCAAATGAGAAATATGTTGCCTCCAAAATTGAAAGAGACCCACTAGGAATTCTGCATTTTTTTTTTTTTTGGTTGTAGGAGGAGCTAGCTGCAACTAATCCTTCATGTTAGAAGGAATATCTAGAAATGCTTATTATCACTGGATCCCTTAAAGTTTCACTGAGATATAGGTCTGTGAACTTTAGTAGGATTTATTCCCCACACCCTGACACAGAAATGTCTTACCAATAAGTCAAGAGTAGTTGCTAATTCTTGCCCACTAGATCCAAACAGTATAAAATCATCAATGTAATGGATCACTATGATATCTTATGAAAATGAAAGGCAATAAAAATTCCTGCACACTTTTATTGTATAATTGCTTTATATTGTCTGTGGGTTATTGCTTGAGCGTGTTTTTGTGGTAGCAGGTATCAATCTTTTGTTTCCGTGTTTATCACTCCCTTAAAGACCTCTTGTAAGGCTTATCTGGTGGCAACAAATTGTCTTAGTGTTTGCTGGTCTGAGAAAGATTTTATTTCTCCTTTGCTTATGAAGCTTAGTTTGGTCGGATATGAAATGCTTGGTGGGAATTTCATTTCTTTGGAGGTCCCCTATCTCTTCTGACTTTTAAGGTTTCTGCTGAGAGGTCAGCTACTAGTCTGATGGAGCTCCCTTTGTAAGTGACATGACCTTTCTCTCTAGCTGCCTTTAATATTTATTCATTTGCACTGACCTTGGTGAATCTTATTACTGCATGCCTTGGGAATGGTCATCTTGCATAGTATCTTACAAAGGTTTTCTGTATTCCTTGAATTTTCATATCCACCTCTCTAGCAAGATTGGAAAATTTTCAGGGACTGTATCTTCAAATGTGTTTTCCAATTTGCTTGCTATCTTTTTCTCTCAGGAATGCTGATGAGTCATAGATTTGATCTCTCTACATAATCCCACATTTCTCAAATATTTTGTTTATTTTTATTTTATTTTTTATTTTTGCCTGAGTGATTTGATTCAAATGACTGGTCTTGGAGTTCTGCGATTCTTTCCTCATCTTAGACAATTCTGCTGTTAATACTTCCAATTGTATTATGATATTCTCATAGAGAAGTTTTCAATTTCAGGAGTTCAGTTCAGTTCTTTCTTTTAATGAATATTTTGACTTTAGCTGGAACAATCAGGCAAGAGAAAGAAATAAAAGGCATTCAAATAGAAAAACAAGAATTCAAACTATCTCTGTTGCTAATGATGTGATTCTATATGGAGAAAACACTAAAGACTCTGTGCAGTGCAGCTTATAGATCCATTGCTATTCACATCAAACTATCAACATCATTATTCACAGAATTAGAAAGCACTAGAATAATGTTTTATAATAAAACACATACGAAACTAAAAAAAGAGCCCAAATAGCCAAAGCAATCCTATAGAAAACAAAACAAAACAAAAAAAACCACCACCAACAACAAAAAGGAAACAAAGCTTGAGGCATCACACTCCCTGACTTCAAACTATATTATTAGGCTATGTAACTAAAACAGCATGATACTAGTACAACAACAAACATATAGACCAACGAAATAGAATAGGAAATTCAGAAATAAAGCCACGCAATCTTTTACATGGTCCACAGAAACAAGCAATGGGGAAAGGACTCCCTATTCAATAAAAAGTGCTGGAAAACTGGCTAACCATATGCAAAAGAATGAAAGTGGACCCTTACTTTTCACCATATACAAAAATCAACTCAAACTGGATTACAGATTTAAATGTAATACCTCAAGCTATAAACATCTCAGTTTATAGCTGTGAAGTACCTGTGAAGTACCCTTCTTGACACTGGTCTTGGCAAATAATCTTTGTCAAAGTCCCTAAAAGCAACTGCAACATAAACAATAATTGACATGTGGGATTTAATTAAACTAAAGAGCTTCTGCACAGCAAAGGAAACTATCAACAGAGTAAACAGACAACCTACCAAATGGGAGAAAGTATTTGCAAACTATACATCTGATAAAGGCCTAATACCTGGAATCTATAAGCAACTTAAAAAAACGAACAAGTAAAAAACAAATAACCACATTAAAAAGTTGGCAAAGGATATGTATTAGTCTGTATTCATGCTGCTGATAAAGACATACCTAAGACTGGGCAATTTAAAAAAGAAAGAGCTTTATTGGACTTACACTTCCACATGGCTGTGGAGGCCTCACAATCATGGCAGAAGGCAAGGAGGAGCAAGTCACACCATACACGGATGGGAGCAGGCAAAGAGAGAGCTTGTGCAGAGAAACTCCCATGTTTAAAACCATCCGATTTCATGAGACACATTCACTATCATGAAAACAGAGTGGGAAAGACCCACCCGCATGATTCAGTTATCCTCCACCAGGTCCCTACCACAACATGTGGGAATTATGGGAGCTACAGGATGAGATTTGGGTAGAGATACAGAGCCAAACCATATCATTCTGCCCCTGGCTCTTCCCAAATCTCATATTTTCACATTTCAAAACCAATCATGCCTTCCAAACTGTCCCCCAAAATCTTAACTCATTTCAGCATTAACTCAAAAATCCACAGTCCGAAGTCTCATCTTAGACAAGGCAAGTCCCTTCCACCTATGAACATGTAAAATCAAAAGCAAGTTAATTACTCCCTGGATACAATGGGGGTACAGGCATTGGCTAAATACAGCCATTCCTAATGGGAGAAATTGGCCAAAACAAAGGGACTATAGGCCCTATGCAAGTCTAAATCCAGCAGGGTGGTCAGATCTTAAAACACCAAAATGATATCCTTTGACTTCGTGTTTCACATTCAGGTCACACTGATGCAAGAGGCAGGTTTCCATGGGCTTGGGCAGCTTCGCCCCTGTGACATTGCAGGGTACAGCGTCTCTCCTAGATGGTTTCACAGGCTGGCGTTGAGTGTCTACAGTTTTTCCAGGTGAACGGTGCAAGGTGTTGGTGGATCTACTATTCTGGGGTCTGGAGGTTGGTGGCCCTCTTCTCATAGCTCCACTAGGTGGAGTCCAGTAGGGACTCTGTACGGGAGCTCTGACCACACATTTTCCTTCTGCACTGCCCCAGCGGAGGTTATTCATGAGAGCCCCGCCCCTGCAGCGAACTTCCTCGTGGGCACATGGGTTTCCACACATCTTCTGAAACGCTAGGCCAAGGTTCCCAAACCTCAATTCTTGACTTCTGTGCACCCACAGGCTCATCCACATGGAAACTGCTAAGGTTTGGGGCTTGCACCCTCTGAAACCATGGGTCGAGCTATTCCTTGGTCCCTTGTAACAATGGCTGGAGTGGCTGGGATGAAGGGCACCAAGTCCCTAGGCTGCACACAGCATGGGGACCCTGGCCCCAGTCCGTGAAACCATTTTTTTCTCCTAGACTTTTGGGTCTGTGATAGGAGCAGCTGCCATGAAGATCTATGACATGTCCTGGAGACTTCTTCCTCAAAGGGACGTAACCTCATCTTTACTCAGAGTTCTGAGTTTATAAACTGACTCAAGTCTGAGAATTGGATGAGGGGCCATGACTGTTTTTATAACTTAAGTTAGTCTTTTGTTCACTTGACCTAGAAATTTTGTTTATACAGATCAGGTACGTGTTTATTAGGTTTCCTATGTATTTCATTTTAAGGAACACCATAATCAATTAGCCAATGCCATGAGTTTGTAAGAGTCTGACTGTTCTAATTGATGCTTTGACTCTATGATGTATTATGGCAACCACATCCATCTTACTATTTGTATTTGAACACTACCACTAAGCCTCTGCCACCCACAGATCCGATTACTTCCCTTCCATTTAGGTTTCCTAATTCAGTGACTATAGTTCTCACTGTAAGGTCTGCCCTTCAGAGAAGAGTAATCATAGAGTTCTTCAGGGATACTGGGGCTCCCCTCACAAATTTATTTATCATATTATCGGTAAAAGATATGATTTTTAGACCTTCCTAGTATGGATGAGTACATCCTAAATGACAAATCTACCCTAACATTCCAATCTCCATAAGCTGTTAATTTCTCCCTCTATATGAAACAAAGATATGTCCTGAATATTTGGTTTACTCACTGTTGGCCATCTTTTGGTCTGTATTTCAGCTAAACGATCAACCAACAAATCAAACTACTCCAGCCCTTTGTAGCTTCCAAACTGTAACATTAAGTGTAGAACCTGCATAGTGAGCCCATGTCAATAAAGTTAGACCTGATCCAACTTTATGACTTGTCCATCATTACTGCACACATTTAGTTTCCATTTCTACACATGTTCCCTAGTTTTCTATCTGTATTAGTTAGAAAACTCAATCATTTCCTTTGGAGTGTAATGTACTTTCTCATGGGTCAAACATCATACCTCTCTTTTAAAGACCTGCTAAGACTTGAGTCTAGTTATAGGTCTAGAAAAAAAGTAGTGTGGGTGGTAAGTCCCAAGAATTAGCATTGTCTTGCATGGCAGCTGCCTCTGGCAGGAAGGTATTAGTTTTTTTCTCAGGTAATGCAGGATTACTCTTCTCAGATGAGGTAGAAAAGCTGATACTACTGTGGGTGGAGACTTCTGCTGGGGATGAATAGGGAGGTCAATTCTGCTGAGGGTGGGAGAGTCACTCCACTGGGGTAGGGAGACTTATTTACTGGTGAAGAAGACTCATCTAAGTTTGAGGGCTCAATACCCTCAACTTCATCATGGTCTTCCCAAATGTCCCCATTTCAATTGATAGAATCCCATTCCCTTCCAGTCAATGCTGTCATATTAACATTATACACTCTGGGAGGCTGGAAGTTTCATTTGTATTGTATTTCAGCCAGTCAAGTTGATGTTCTGTGTTTCATTTTCAGGAATTTTAGCTCTGCAGCTACAGGAAATAAATGTCTCCTTCAGGGTATAGATAGAATCTCTTGTGTCATTTAGGGGGCTCTTCAGCTGGGAATTTGAATCCCTGAGCTCATCTTTTTCTTTCCCCACTTTGCCCAGGGACATTAAGAGCAACCAACAATTCCATTATATTTGTTAGTGTTCCAAAAATGTTTAAAGGCGTATACAGTTACCTGGCTCCTTTCTTCTTATAAGTCATTCTTATAAGAGGTTGATTAGGAGCAAGCAATACAGATATTTTGTATATTTCTGTAAACAGTTCATAATTCCATGCACTATCAATGCTCTCTTACTACTGAAATTAGAGTCACTAGTGTCTTTAAATCTAATCATATTAGAAAGCCAGTTCCAGAAACCCAAGAACCAATTCAGAAAACTTATCCTTAAAGTCTGTTTCTCAAGATTCATTTTTGCTACCAAAATATTTATTAGTAAAGGTTCTCCAGATAAACAGAACCAATGAAATATATGAATATGAGAAATTGGCTCATGGATTATGGAGGCTGAGAAGATCTGCAGTTTTCAGTCTGTAAGTTGCTAGAGACTCAGGAAAGCTAGTGTTGTAATCTAGTCCTGAGAACCAGGGGAGCCGATGATGTCAATCTCAGTCTGAGGGCAGGGGAAGATGAAATGGCATTTCCCAGTTTATGCAGTGAAGCGAGGGTGGGGAGTGGGAGGGAAAAATTCTCTTTTTCCTGCTTTTTACTCTATTCAGAACCTGAATGGATTAGATGATGCCCAATCACAATGGGGAGGACAATCTAGTTTACTGAGTCTATTGATTCAAGTATGAATCTCATCTGGCATATGCAGAAACAATGTTTCATCTGGGTACTCTGTGGCCTTCTCAAACTGACACATGAAATGAACCACCACACTCTGCAAACAAAGGTGACACAGACAGAATATTTATTGAAGGTCAAGAAGAGAAAAAGAAACAGTTAGTACAACAGAATTCCCTTTAAAGGATACAGCTTAGTGTGAGGAAGACAGACTGTTGAAACAACTCACACTTTACCTTAATATCTTTTGTCTGTGTTTCTGCTTGGTATGTGTCATTAATCTCAGCTGGGCACAGTCTATGTTCCACATCTTTGTACATTTGGCTGGAATATTTGGCTGTTTTGCAAAAAATTTATGTGACCTATTTGAGCAAAATGTTTTGTCTTACAATGTCTTAAATAGTTGGAGGCACATAATAGAAAAAAATAAACTAGATTTTGTCAAGCAGCCATGGGTCATAGCATTAACTGGGTTTTTATTAGCCCTATGTCCTTTCCACAGGATTCCTGCATCAAATGTCTTGGCTATGCAAGGGTATATAAACCCAGTCCTGTCCCTCCAACTTGAGGCAATTCTAGAGGGCCATTACAGCTTCTTCCGCAGGAACAACTGAGGCCTTATTGTGACTGCACTGAAGTTCAACGACCCCATCTGTCCAGTCGTGCTTGTTGTACCCTCTCCCTCAAGTATTAATCCTGGCAGCAATCTTGCATACTAATTTCTGTTTCGGAATTTGCTTCCCAAGGAACTCAAAATGCAACACTATAAAACTCAGATGGTTCCATAAATGTTGGACTACACCAACCCGTATTTTTTGTTTTCAAAATTAAAGTTTTCTCCCTCTTTCATTAGGATTGATTTTGTGGCAAATATTTTGCTAGGTAATAAAATTTCGGAAGCTATGGTCTCTACTCTTAAAATATGGGGTATTTTAAAGTGTCATTTTTCAGCCTAAGGCTAAAGATTCAATTCAGTCTTCATAGTACACTTGGGTGCTTCTCATTGGCCATGGAGGCTCATGTGCACCACTGTTCCTTCTCACTGCTGGATTTAGGCACGCTTTCTGCCTGTATGATTTTTCTGGTTCCCTGATTTCACAATTATGAGTCTTATTTCATATTTGTTGCTAATATCACATTGACTATTTTTTAAATTTAATTTAAAAATTTTGGATTATTCTTATTCTCAAGTTTTAGAGCTGTACAAAGACATTAGTAATAACATAAAAGAGAGCCCTGAATTTGGAAGTTAGAAATTATGGAATGGAATTATTCACTAATTAGTTATCACTTCACTAAAGGCTGTTAATCTATAAAATGACAATTATGTGAAACATATGGCTGTGGGAAATGAGATGTTAAATCTTTTTGTTAAGTAGGCATGTACAAAGCACAAATCATAGTGGGAAACAGGATAGAGAGCATATTAGTCTCTGAATTCCCAAGGACTTCGTTTGTAATAGGTTCTGATGAGCAATAGCATAGGGTAGTAGTGACAATATCTGTGGAGAAGCTTGGATCAGTTCAACCACAGCTCCCCTCAGCCACGTGGCAGCTGAAGCATTTGCATTGCTGCTGTGACAAGCAGAGGAGTTACCCAGGGACCTCGGTAAGTAAAGGATCTACCACTGACACTCATATTCAAGTCTACTGTGGAAACTTGGATGACCAAATTATATAAATCTATTAACTATTCAACAAATATTTAGTGAGATCCTACAATGTGCAGGCCTTAGTTAAGGTGGGAGTTATACAGTGATGACAAAAAACAAATGGGAACTTGTCTTAATGAGATTTCCTCCTCGTGAGGAAACTAGTTATTTTTCTGTTCTTTCCCCTCCACGAATTCGATGGGGCTATTGATGCTACATAAATAGAACAAATGGTGATGGATAATTTCTCTGCAGAGGCCTGGTGACATACTGACTGACTTGAAAAATAAGCAGGTTTTTGTGCCAGAATGTTTTCCTTCTCTCATTTCTAAACTGCTCCTTTTTATCCAGAGCTAGCGGGGTTAATGGCAAGCAGGTCATAGTATGTAAAAGCAGCAACAGTCTTTCTAACTACTCTCATCCCAGTTGAAATTCCAAAGTCTACTATTTTTTTCTTTCACATCTCACTAAGAATCAGTTAAACTTACATAGAATATCAATTTGTATACTTTTAAATCAAATTTACTAAGAAAGCAATTAATATGATAATCATTACATTTTATGATTCTGAATTTGATTCCCCTGGATTTGATGACTATAATGTTTGGGTTAAATGTTCATGGAAAAAGAGATGAGAATCTTTTAATCTCATTCTCCCTGAAATAATCACTTCTCTTTGCAATTATTTTTGTTATTTTCTAATTATTTAAATATTTATTCTCTTTAATTACTCCCTTCTGGAAATTGAGGGGATGTCCTGGGTATGCAATTGCCTTTCTAGACTACCTCTCGACCTAAGAACACACGCTCCTCAAATTTCTTCAGTATCAGTTTAGGAAAGAGGATTTATTATTTTTGTACTAGCCATAGAAACACTGTTTCCCTTCTTTCCCTCTCTAGTATCTTATATTGCCAGAAAAAAACAAAATTTAACAAAACAAAACAAAATACTGCCTATTGGATATTCTAGGAACTTTTAGAATAGAGAATTTAGTTGGATATTACATCACTCTATGACAAGATTCACATTTATGCTGAGATCTCAATAGTTGTAAAGAGCTCCAGAGAGGAGTTACTCAAAAATGCTTATAAGTAGTAATACTTACTGCTGAGGTAGGTTGTAAGGTACAGTTCTGTGATTGTTTGCAAAACCAGAAAGCAATTCTCTAGCTCAGCCATTCTGCGATTGGAGCCAGGAACCTTAAAATTAGAAGGCACTTTATTTTCCTGGCACACTCCTCCATGACACTTATCGGTTACAATACAAATTTTCTCAGAAATGGGTGTGGCAGTGGCAGCAGGGTTCCACCTGTCTGCCATGTTACTGAGTGGTGGATTCATAGTCATACCCTGTCAACTGGAACTGAATTCTGGACAGCTTTTCCCAGACAGCAGGGGTTCCTGCTGGAGGGGGAAGCAAAATTCTGGGGTGACACCAGGAAATTGAATGTCTGGGTCTGGGGCATGGCGTGGCATGCTATGAAATGAATATTGATAGCTCCTCAAAATTCATATGTTAAAGCTCAAATCTTCAGTGTGACAGGATTTGTAGGTGGGTACTTTGGGAGATAATTAATTAATGAGGGTAGAGGCCCCATAAATGGAATTAGTGCCCTTATGATAAGAGACATGAGAGAGATGATTGCTCTTTGATTTCCTCATATTAGGATATAATGAGAAGATGGTCATCTGTATATTAGGAAGTGGTCTGCACAAGACACCACATTTGCTGGCATGTTGATTTTGGACTTCTCAGCTTTCAGAACTGTGAGAAATGAACATTTGTTAAACTACTCAGTTTATGTCATAGTTGTAATACCAGCCCAAACTGACTAATACACAGCCCAAGTAGACTAATATAGTATACATATATATATACACACACACACGTGTATATGTATATACTCACACAAACATATACATACATATATATACACATATATCTAGAATTTTCAAATACTCAAAATGTTATCCATCGAAGTACATCAGCAAAAAATAAATCCCCTTTCCCTATATTTATCCATTCTATTTCCTTATCCAGAGATACGACCAATCTTTTTTTTTAGTTTTTATTTTTTTATTATACTTTAAGTTCCAGGGTACATGTGCACAACGTGCAGGTTTGATACATAGGTATACATGTGCCATATTGGTTTGCTGCACCCATCAACTCATCACCAATCTTATAAGTCTTTTCAATGTTCTTTCAGCTACTTTGGAGGTATGTTTTTGATTTTATATTGTTGTTATTGTTTACACTACAATATTAAGTGATGTCAGTCAGTATTTTCAGAGAAATACCAAATTCCAAAGAAGAGATTCATTAGAAAAGACCTTAGAGTAACATGGATGAAAACAATAAATTTATGTTCACAATTAAATAAAGGTTACAAGAGTCTCTGTGTTATACTCACAGAAGAATTTAAACCTATCATTCAATTAAGTTCAATATCATATATATTTTGAATCAGGTTGAAGAAAATTCCAGTGAAATTAAATGCCAACATTAGTTTGGAGCAAATTCCCTGATACTTGGGAAAAACTTTTCTCAAGTCCAAAGGGAGGAAATAGTTCACACTGGCTTATTTCTGGGAGATGAGTGGAATGTACATTTTGTAGTGAAAGGACAGTAAAGTCATTTATACTTCATTGTAGAGTTTAATCAAAGACAAGTCCAAAATGCTCAAGTTCTTATTCACAAAAATATTGCATTGTTCCTTGGTCCAGATAATCCATTCTTCTCAGGAAGCACCTGGCAAGTCTTATGTAATTAATTGATAAATAGCATTATATTTCTTGGAATAAATCCCCAATCGCATAGTTTAATGTTACTATTCCCTTTGCCCCATTAATAAACCCTTTAAAACAAAACCTAAGTTATTCCAGTTGGGGTTGGAGAGAGGCAAAATAGAAACAGCATGGGTACACAAAATGGTGGTATAAGGAGATTCTGGTCATCTTCAGCTAATAAACTTCAGTTAACTTAATGCCAAGTATTATGTCAGTTGCTGGACAAAGACCCAGATCTTGCTAGTCTTTTTAACAGAAGGGGCATTTATTAAACAAATTACAATATAGTAATTAGATTTATAATGGGCTGAGGTGAAGAAGGAGGAGAAACTTAACAGAAGGGGCATTTATTAAACAAATTACAATATAGTAATTAGATTTATAATAGGCTGAGGTGAAGAAGGAGGAGAAACAGGGGAAACTGGTACATTGTGAACCATAAGATCAGGGTCCTCAGCCAGGATTAGAAAAATGTTCTTCTCCTGGTCCTCAAATACTCTTTCTGTTCACCTGAGAGTTGGTGGGAGGCAGGATCTGGGAGACAGCAACTCCAGGACTGGCTGTATGACCAGAGTAATGTGGTGAGGATTCATACGTAAAAAAGAAAAACACTCTTCCTTTTTGTATCTAAACAGATTAATTGATCTTGGAACCTAGTCAGTTTCCTGTGAATATAAAAATGAATGTATTAAAGATTTTGATTTTTATAGATATTTGACTTATTAATGTAATTAAAATCTTACATGAGTGTGCCAAATTGTTTATAGCACTGTAGTAACAAAAACATTTAAAAATGTGAATACATTGCAATTAATAAAAGGCAGGTCAATGAAGTGAACAAACTCCAGGATAAGATCCCATTCACACTGGGTTCCAGTCATGGCTGCGCTAACTTGAACAGCTGTGGATCCTGAACAAGTTCCTTAATCCTTCTGCATCTGAATTCCTCCATCTGTGAGAATGGCATGCTCACACCTGTCCGTATCTAATTTAGTAATCTTAAGTGGCTCCTACAGTCTGACGGAGTCAATTTCCTCGCCCTAGGATGTGGTACATGATGTTGTTTGGTTTGGTATTTTAAGGTTTAACAGTATGAATATTTTAGCACTTTAATTTTAAAAGTTTAAAAATGTATTATGCTTGTTCTCATTTTACTACAGTATTAAAAATTCAGTTAATCACTAAATTGATCAGTTTAAGACTATCTCTTTATTTGTACTCAAACTCTTACCTTTCAGGACAGGAGCTGTAAACTAGTTATAGATCTTTTTACAGATCAATTGGACACATCAATATAACATGCAAAACCATTCACTAAAATAGATAATTATAATTTATAGCATTTAAAAATTAAGTTAAATATATATCTTATTTTTGATTAATATACCTATATATGTATATGTATACATTTATATATGTGACTATATTAATATTGATGAATACTTATATATACACTTGTGTAAATACATATATATAATTTTCAGTTACACAAAATTTTATGTGAACAATTAATATCTCCAGATTAGTTTAAAACATATCTAAATTATCACAATATCTATTGTCTAGCTGCTTGCTTAAAAAAGAAAAACCAAAACCAAAAGAACCTCACCTTATCCCAGATGTCTAAGAATTGACCTGTCACATTTATAAATAAATAGTTGTGTGTTGATTGCTGTCTAGGAAAAATTCAAGAATGATACTTATGTAACAGAAGTCACAAAATCATTTTGTTTTATCATGACCATAAATAAAAAATGCCACATTTATGGAACATTGTAGTTTTCAAGAGAACTGAAAAAAAGCCCTGAAATATGTATTCCTTTACTTTTGCTCAAAACTAGAGCAGAACAATAACTTAAGTCAAGGTAGGTCATAGTTTGCTTTAATTTTCATGATTTATTGGTAGAAAATCTTTTTGGAATCTAGGTAATCATTAGGTTTGGTTTCGTAGACTTTCAGATGTCCTCTACTTAAGAAAGTTTTGCTTTGGAAGAGAAAGAACATATACACTTACACTGTATATATGTGTATGTAGTACCCCAGTAATTCTTTCGTATTTATCAGTGATAAATTTGAAATTGCAGACTGAGGTTTTTCTCAACCTAGTATCTGTGTATCACATAAAAACCCTTTGGAAAGGTCATGCAAATTGTGATTTGTCCCAAGAAAAGCATATTTAAGAATGCAAATATTCAGAGAAAAAATGGAGTCATTTGTCTTTATTACACTTCAAAAAAATAGTATAGCAGAAGATAATCAACTTTTATATTATACATTCTCATCAGTGGTTTCAAACATAGAAAACACATGGAAAATAAGAATAAAACCAATACTTTTGTTTCTTTAGGTGTGAGAAAAAAACATTGCTTTAAACAAAAATTTTCAAGATTTTTGTATACAAATATTTTTTCTTGTAATGTGTTGATAAACATCTGAATAAAAGACCATGGAAAATTTCAGATACATTCTGCAAAAACTCTCATTTATTCAGCATATAAACTAGGACCAGGGAATAATTGAGTGGTTTTAAAAAAAAAAGACCAAGTAATTACTTTCCCCTAGAATTTTAGAATTTTCTGCCTAATAAGACATAGAAAGCAAATGGTGCAGATACAAAGCTCATATAGACACACTTATTAGAGTGACTAAATTCAAAACATTGACAACAGCAAATGCTGAAGATGATGTGGGACAACACAAACACTCATTTATTGCTGGTGCGAATTCAAAAGGATAGAGCCAATTTGGAAGATAGTTTGATGACTTCTTACAAACTTAAGCATACACTTATCATAAGACCCAGTGATTGCACTCACTGGTATTTTAGCCAAATGAGTAAACACATATATTTACATAAAAACCTGTACATGTTTGTTTATAGCAGCTTTATTCGTAATACTCAGAAGTTAGAAGCAACCCAGATGTTGTCAGTGGATTGCTGGAAAAACCAAGTGTGGAACATCCATATAATGAAATGTTATTCAACCACAAAAATAAGTTTTCAAGCCATAAGAAGATACGGATGTACCATAAATCATACTGCTTAGTAAAAATAGCCAGTCTGCCAAGGCTACAGACTATGATTTCAACTACATAACATTCTAGAAAAGGCAAAACTATGAAGACAGTAAAAATGTCAGTGGTTGCTAGAGATCTGGAGAGAGGGAGAGAAGGATAAATAAGTAGGGTACAGGTGATTTTTAAGGCAGTGAAACTATTCTGTGTGATATGATAATGGATATTAGTAAACATTTATCAAAACACATAGAATGTGCAATACAAAAAAAAAGTGGACTTTAGTTAATAATAACATATCAGTGTTGACTTACCAATTGTAACAAGCATACCACAGGAATGCAAGATGTTATTAATAGACAAACTGTTCTGGGGAAGAGCAGATATATGGAAATCTTCTTTTTACTCAATTTTTCCATAACATTAAAACTGCTAAAAACAAAACAAAACAAAACAAAAAAACAAAAAACAAACAAACAAAACTCTATTAAATAAAAGTACCATAAATCTTTTCTTTTCTTTTTTTTGAGACAAAGTCTGTCTCTGTTGCCCAAGCTGGAGTGCAAGGGCACGATATCGGCTCACTGCAACCTCCGGCACCCAGGTTCAAGCGATTCTCCTGTCCCAGCCTCCTTAGTAGCTGGGATTATAGGTACGTGCCACCATGCCCAGCTACTTTTTGTATTTTTTTTTAGAAGAGACGGGATTTCACTATGTTGTTTAAACTGGTCTCAAACTCCTGACCTCAAGTGATCCATCTGCCTCAGCCTCCCAAAGTGCTGGGATTACAGGCGTGAGCCAACATGCCCGGCCTGACTATTATTTTGAATTGTCTACTTCTCTTTTTAATTCTATAAGTTTTGCTTCACATATTTTGGAATTTTGTAGCTAGGTGTATGTATTTTATAGTTGTTATATCTGTCTGATGGATTGATCCTTTTTTCATTATAGATGTGTCTCTTTATCTATACTAATATATTTTGTTTTAAATTATATTTTGTTTGATATCAGTGTAGCCACTCCAACATTATGGTTCCAGTTTGCATGGTGAATCTTTTGCCATCCTTTTACTTTTAAATTAGAAGAATGAGTCATTGTCCTCTTGCTGCTCTCAAGATTTTATATTTGCCTTTGTCTTTCAACATTTTGACTATGAGGTGGCTGGGTATGGATCTCCTCATATTTTAGCCTACTTGGTGTTGATTTTGCTGTTTGGATGTTTAGACTAATGTTTTTTTTTTTTTTTTTAAATCACATTTTGGAAATTTTTTGGCAATTATTTTCAAAAACATATTTTCTACTTATTTTCCTTTCTCTTCTACCAATCCCCTTACATATATGTTTGTGCAATTAATTGTATCCCACAATTCTCTGAGTCTTGCTTGTTTTTCTTCTTTCTCTGTTTCTCATATTGCATCATCTGTATCACTCTATTTTAAAATTTGCCAATTTTTATCTGTCAATTTGAATCCACTGCTGAGCCCCTCTCCTTAGTTTTTCATTTCATTTATTTTACTTTTCATTTCCAGAATCTTATTTGCTTTTAAAAGCAATTAATTTTATTTTATTCATGTTCTTTATTTGATGAGAACCTATTATTATACCTCTTTTTAATTTTTAAAGCATTATTTCTGTTAGTTATTTGAACACAATTATATTAGCTAATTTGGAGTCTTTATTTGATCAGTTCATACTGGGGTCATCTTAAATTTGGCAGTTTCTGTTGCATTTTTTTTTCTTGTTTGTGGGTTCCTCATTTCTTTTTTACTCCTACAGTTGTAATTTTGTTAAAAAATGGACATTTGAGATATTTTATCAACTCTGGATATTGGTTCCCCAACTGGAGCTTGAATTTGTTGTTGTTCTCTTTCTTGTCTTTTGTTTAGTGATTTGGCCAGAATTGTTCAGTGCAGTCAATTTTCCTGCCAGTGTGAAGCTTCTGAAACCACTTTTCAGAGAGCATTTCCCTGGGCCTGGACACGGTCAGCCTGACCACTTCTCTTCACCCTCACTCCAAGAGAGTGAGATATTTCAGATAAGCTCTCTGACTTTCTTTTTCTCCTACGTGTCTACTACGTTTGTGGCTTGTCAACCTTAATGGATATTATACACTAATTAATAGCTGATTGCTTTATTGTTTTCAGCAATGAACTGGGGCATAAATTGCTCCACAATATGATCCAATTAGTCAGGGCCCTTTGCAGGAGTGGACCTTGAGGCTAGTCTTTGAAGCTTTCTCTGACCACAGAAGGTTTCTCTTTAGCTGTATCTTTTCCTACTTCTATTAAACTTCCTTTTGGGCTACTATTTTTACTTCTTGCTATCTTGGAACCAACAATCTCCTCTTAATTGTTCACCACCCAAATCTCCATTATTTTTGAGATATCTCTTAGGCTGAAACTTTCCATTCTCTGGTCCAAAGAAGTTAGTTCCCTTGGGAAGGGCAATAGAGTTCTCTGTTCTTACTACTTGTTTCTTTTCCTGGACAGACATTCTGTGCCAACTTTCTAGACCTGGAGGACTGAACAAAGGTCTGCTTTTCTTGGAGTGACAACCGTCACTTCAGGCTGGGAGTGGAGGAGAGGAATCCCCATCTACTTGACCTCACTCCCCAAAGTAGAACTTTGACCACACTAAGCTAAGGCGGATGGTGGAGGGAGTGAGTAATAGCTCAAATGCTACAAACTGTCATTATTTCTACAGAGATTAGTAGATTTCTTGAATAAATGTTTCTTTCTTTGCTGTATACCCTTAGGGTGGTTACCAGAGACTTTAAATGGTTGATTTGTATTTTTATCCTGAGTCATGGTTGATTTGCTGGGGAGCAGGTTCGTGGAATACTTCACATCATGCGGAAGCATTTCACCTATTTAGATACATATTATAGGCTTTATTAAAGAGAATAAAATGAGGATGTTGCCATGTCTGCAATTTTCTTTAAATTACTTTAGTATATAAAGTAAAATATTATATGCATTACTTAAGTTAAAACTGAGTCTCAATCAAGAAGAAACAGTCAAAGGGTTGCCAGTGGACATCCTATCAGAAAGGCAACAGTTCAACAGCAGCTACTAAGAATCCTCCTGTTTTGCATATATCCAACAACTATTAATACTTCACTATTTTGCATGCCTAATATTGCATAATTTGATTGTGCTTTCATTATATTATGGTGTTAAAATTTAGAAAAGTTGGTGATTATCATTATCTATCTAATACTTCTTTGATAGTTATTTATAAAAACTAAGAGCTATCATTAATAAATAGGTTTAGGTCAGTTTGCAGCAATAGTAAATGAAGACAATGATTAATTAATTTATTCATTCAATAAACCTGTCTACAGGCCTCTGAGTAGATCATGATATAGTGGTGGCTCACGCCTGTAATCCTAGCATTTTGGGAAGCTGAGGCGGGTTGAGATCAGGAGTTCGGTTCGAAACCAGTCTGGCCAGCATAGTGAAACCCTGTCTCTACTAAAAATACAAAAAATTTGCCGGGTGTGGTGGTAAATGCCTGTAGTCCCAGCTACTTGGAAGGCTGAGGCAGAAGAATCACTTGAACCCGGGAGGCGGGGGTTGTGGTGAGCCGAGATCACGCCACTGTACTCCAGCCTGGGCAACAGATCGAGATTCTGTCTCAAATAATAATAATAATAATAATAATAATAATTCCCTTTGATTACAAAATAAAATAAATATACCCCAAGCTGAAAATAAAACTTCTTTGTGTTGGATTTTATGCAAGTGATAAAGAAATACACTTCAGCAAACCAATTGATTCATTCTGATCATTCTATGCTGCAGTGTAAACATTTTCATAACTCCATGTGTAACTATATACTGTATTCAATTTATAGTAAGTTCTTAATTATTCTTGAATAGCCTAGCTTTCCATTCTTCAATGTTATGACAGATTATTGAGCAAAAAGTCATCTATGCTGAAAATATAATCTCATTCAATAATCAATTAGCCAGTAAGTATATGAAATGTCCAACATAGTGGTAATAAAAAAAGCTTATAATCTAGCTTGGAATATAAAATCAATATATTTTATCAGTACAATCATCAAAGAGCTATTAAATATTAAATGTACAGACTCCTATGCATAGAACCTTGTATTCAAGAGGTATAGTTTATTGTACAGATAAGTCTTATAAACTACCATTCACAATTCAAAAAGCAAAAAGATACTACATGCAGTAAATTTTCCGTATATGTGTTCATTTTTTATAGTATTATCCTCCACTAAATATAATGTCAATAATTTTATTGAATTTCATCACTTTATCTCTAGTTTTGGAAAAACACTGGGGTGAATCATGTTTGCTAAATTAGTAATTATTTAATAAAGAAGTGAACATGTGTTTTTTTTCTCTCTCTCTGTCTCTATTATATTTATATATTTATACATGTACTTTTTATGCACTCTTTTGGCCTGGTGCAGGTGTATTCATAAACAGTCTTTGTAGTAGTGAGCAATAACTGCAAACCTAGATGAGTGTTTATGTGTGCTTGATCAGAAAAAGCTATTAATCCCTATTGATCTTTCCATGCTAACAGGCATGCATAGTTAGTGACTTTTTAAAGTTTTACTAGTATTCTTTAAGAAGTTTTGGTGTTAAATGCTCCAAGACATACTGCATTGATATTTTGAGGGATTTATTGTTACTATCTTCAAGAAATAACATGTTAATACAGTGTTCCACTATGGAGACATGAAATTATCTTTGGATGACGTTATCTTATGGTAGAATTTCCAACATGTCCGACAATCCATCCTACCCTGTCCCAATCATGTTAAACTCAGCAGACTTTTAAAGAAGCAGTAGTTCATTCTTTTATTAATGGGGAATTATTTTATATTCTAAAAAGTTCTGCTGGCACAATAGGCCCAGTAGTGAAACTTAGGAAGCTGAAGATTCAGTGTCCTTCATTTTCCCAGAAACCTTTTAAGGACCTCAGAGAAGGCCATGCAAAGTGTCCATAGAGTCATAGTATTTTTCACAATTTGAAAAAGTAAGATACTTTAAGTATAATTAATTCAGAGCCTAGCCTATTTTTATTCCAGCTTTTGTTTCTGCAACACCATCATTTCTGAGAGCAGGTGAATGAGAAATGAGCTAAGCATACATTTAGTTTGTGCTTAGTAGTATATACATTTCTGTGGATCCAGAGTGACTTCAGATATATAATTAAACTATTGTTGTCCATCTGAGTGAAAGTGTGACATCTGCAATTATCCTACAATTCATTACATCAGCTCAATTGGTATCTGCACGCAGAAATGTAGAAACTGGATTCACATTGCCATTTGAACTGGGAGTATGTAAATAGGTGAGAAGACACAAGGTTTAAAAAGCATGAAGCCAAAAGATCACCTTTGGAAAACTCTTCTAAATGTTATAGCTCATGTGTGAAAGTTGAAAGAGTTTCCCCTGGAATTCCACTTATTAGCAGTAAATTGCAAAGTTGAAACTTTCTAAACTATTAATAATAAGAAGAAATATTTCTACTAGCCCTGTAGAAAATATTCTCTAATTTTCTCTAAGAAAAATGAAATAATAAAGGTTATTGTTGTGTAAGAGGTGATAAAAAATATGGAGCCAAAAATGCGGTTGCTCCTGGGAGTTAATTGGTTAAATATGTTCTCTTTCTAGACTTATCTGATGTTTGTGATAGTTTTTCGTTTACTAAGCTGTGTATCACGCAATTTATTTTTTCACTCTAAATTGATATTCTCTTAGATAAATGTAATTTTATGTTTTTTTTAAAAGAACCAACTAAATTTGAAAAATAAATTTTAGAGAGTACAAAACTATGATTTTTTTCATTGGTAAACCAAAGTATTGTAGTTTTGGAAGAGATTACTAATTCTTTAAACAGAAAAATACGGAGAAGAGAACAGGTTAAAATACATTCTTTCTGTAATACATATATTCTAGAAAAATTGCTTGTCACATTTTAGAAGTTCATTTTGTTTTATGGGATGGAGATAAGCCTAACTTCTGGGCAAGACTAAAGCTTGTTTGATTATAATATCATTATAGGCAAGGAAAAGATGAAAATAATACACTTTATCCATTAACTTTTGTTGATATACTCTTGCAAGCATAAAATAATCTTAAAGGTTTTGTGAAAATATAATTATGTATTAATGTCTCAATTCTACTGATTAGGCATCTCATGCACATTTACTGTATAATTGAGTTTATTTCCTCCTTAATTATATACATTTATTGTTTATGATATTATGGTCATTTTGCAATTTAAAATAATACCTTCTTTAAAAGAGAAGTTTAAGCAAATTAGAAAGAAATTAGTGGCTTTTACATTTTTTGTTAAATATTCAATTTTTGGTTAGAAACTATGTTAACATATCTTCTTTTTAACATAAAGCATTTTTTAAATTCTAAGATTGCCTTACCAATAGCTTTTTTTAATATGAAAAGGGAAAATTATTATTTTTATGGTGAAATTTTGTCTTTTGAAACAAAAGAAAACCATAGCATTGGACGTGTTCAAAAATTCAGGATACTAAACCAGTTCAACACGAATGAGTTAGTTTTTACATGAAGATCTTAACATTTTTCTCTATTTTACATCATATGGTTTATAAAAACCACAAGTCTTGCTTGACAGCTTTCTCTCTTTAACCATTCATATCCCATTAGTCACCAATAACTGTGAGCAATATTTAGTAGGTGCTAGACAAGGATCTATGCACTTTACATATATTAATTACTTTATTTTCTGTAATAATTACATGAAGTAAATACTTGCACGACTCCCAACATACTGATATAAAAAATATAGAGGTAGATTACTGTGGAAAGTTTTATGGTTTGTACATAGCATGGTCAAGATTTGAACATAGTTGGAATGGCTCACAGGTCCAGGAACTTAACTATACTGCTCTGATTTTTAGGTATTATGGATGTTACTCTCAAACACCTCTGCAATCCAATCACTTTTTGCCATCATTATTGTTATAGTACAGGTTTACCCCATATCTTGCTTCAAAAAGAATTCTGCTGAAACGTCCTTACTCAGCTCAGGCTGCTATAACAAAATACAGAAGACTGGGTGCCTTAAACCACAGATATTTATTTATGAAAGTTCTGGAGGCTGAGAAGTTCAAGATTAAGGTGCCAGCAGCTTTAGTTCTTGATGAGGGCCCTCTTTTGGGTTTACAGGGGGCTACCATCTTGTGGTATCCTCATATGATGGAGAGAAATTAACTTCTGGTTTGTCTTCTCTTCTTTTCAGTACATTCATCCCATTATAGTGACTCCCTCTCATGACCACATCTAAATTTAATTATGTCCAAAGCATCCCACCTGCAAAAACAATCGAATTGGAGGTTAGGACTTAAACATAAAAATTTTGGGGGACACAAACATTCTGTTCATAACACCCTCTTACTGGGTCCTCTTCATCCACTCTTTGTTTCCTTCAATCCATTCCCTATGCAGTGGTCAAATAATGTTTAAATAAATTAATTGTAACATGTCACTATTTTTCTTAAAATTTAGTATAAAGTCAAGAATCCGTAACATAGTTTGCAAGACACTGCATAACTTGGCCCTTGTACTCCCACACTCTCATCTCCTGCTTTCTCCCTGTTTCCTCTTCTCCACTCACTTGGGGCCGTATCGTAATCATGGGAGGTGATCTGTTCATTACTTACAGGTCCTGCTCTAGGTGTTTACTGTATGTAAATTTCAACCACACACCCTAGCTAGGAGTTCGGCATGATTACTTACAGATCTGGAACTGGAGATTAGGAACTGGGTAACTTGACTATATGTTTATTGACTTCAAATTGTTTCTTGAAACAGACCATTCATTTTCCCTGGAAATTTTTCCCCCATGAACTTTCTATAACTCCTGGATCATTTCTCCTGAACCAGTCTCAGAAAGGAACTAAGTTAGCTCTCTTTTTATGTATCCTGGAAATGTTTCACACTTGCCAGGCAAAGTTGCTATTTGTCTTTCGCTTTAAGTTAGGCACCTCCTAGGAAAAGCCTAGGTCTGTATTACTCATCATGTTTTCCTGACATTCAGCATAACATATGATAGATGCTCAAAAAGAAAATTTGCCAAATTATGAACTGAACAGATTAATAAAAATTGTATTAAACCCTGTAATTAACATACATATTTCTTTTTCATTTTTCAGAGAAACACCAATTCCCATCTTAACGGTGAGTAAAGCTGGTCATGGAGAAAAAGTTGTTGAGGTCAATGGTCAGATATTTATATGACCTGAAAGAGTATGTTCCAATATGCTTAGCAAGACATTAAGTGGCTGCATTTTATTAAAATAATGTCACAAAAAATAATTAAAATGAATATAATGCCCTAAATAGCCAAGGCAATCATGAACAAAAGGACAACAAAGGGAGAAGCATTATATGATCTGATTTCGAGCTATACTACAAAGCTATGGTAATTAAAACAGCAGGGTGCTGCTATAAAAGTAGACAGATTGATTAATAACACAGAATAGAGAGTCTAAAAATGAACCCATACATGTATGATCAATTGATTTTTGACAAAGGTGCCAAAAATACATCATGGAAAAAAAATAGTGTCTTCAAGAAATTGTTTGGGAAAACCTGGATATTCACATACAGAAGAATGAAATTGGACTCATCTCACACCACATACAAAAGTCAACTCAAATTGAATTCAAGATTTAAATATAGGACCGGAAAGCATAAACTATTAAGAGAAAACAAAGGAAAAAAAAACTACATGACATTGGTGAGGGCAATGATTTTTTGGATTTGATCCTCAAAGTATAGGCAACAAGAATAGACCAAGGAGAATATATTAAACTACAAAGCTTCTGTGCAATGAAGAAAACAATTAATATGTGAAGAGTCAACCTATGGATTAGGTGAAAATATTTTCTAGTCATATGTCTGATAAAGGGTTAATTTTCAAAATACATAAGGAACTCAAACAACTCAATAGCAAGAAAACAGATAACCCAATTTAAAATTGGGCAAGTTTTCTGAATAGACATTTCTCCACAGAAGACAAGCAAATGGCCAACAGATATATCAATAAATGCTCAGCACCACTAATCAAGAATGGCTATTATCACAAAGACAAAAGGTAACAAATGTTGGCAAAGATGTGGAAAAAAAAGAACCCATGTTCACTGTTGGTGGGATTTTAAATTAGTACAGCCTTTATGAAAGACTGTATAAAGGTTCCTCAAAAACTAAAACTAGAATTGTCATGTGATCCAGCAGTCCCTCTTTGAGGTATTTACCCAAAATGTTTGAAATCAGTATGTCAAAGAGATGTTTGTACTCTCATATTCATTGCAGCACTATGGACAGTAGTCAAGTAATAGAATTAACCTAGGTGTCTATCAATGAATGAATGGATAAATCAATATGGTACATATACACAATGGGATAGTATTTAGCCTTTAAAAGAAGGAAATTCTGTCATTTGTGACAACATGGATAGGATTAGAGAACTTTATGCTAAGTGAAATGAGCCAGACACAGGAAGACAAATATAGTATGATCTTACCTATATGTTAAGTGAAAAACAGTCAAACTCATAGAAGCAGAGAGTAAAATGGTGGTTATAGAGGCTAGCAGGGGAGGAGTATGAGGACATCATGGCCAAAAATCCAGTTAGACAAGAGGAATATTTTTTTTTTTTTTGAAATCTATTGCACAGCTTGGTGAGTACAGTTAATAATTGCATATTTTACAATTCAAAATTCCTTAGGACATATATCTCAAATGGCCTCACCACAAAAACTGCTAAACATTTGAGGTGATGGATATATTAGTTAGTTTTATTTAATTTTTTCACATTGCATTCATTAAGTTAGAAGATCATTGTGTACCTTGGTTTTGTTTTATTCTTCTTATTAGCAACATGCTATATTATGAGATATGAAAAGCTCCTTGGTGAATCTGAAAAGACAAAAACATAAAGGATTCAACTACTTGCCAATGGTAATCAAATGTCTTACTGTTGATTTGTTCTTATCTCCATTATGGCTGTCACTTTTTGTTATTCTTTTAATAGGCATTGAATAGTAAAACTTTATCTTGTGGAAGGAATCTTGGAATACCAAATGGATTGTTGTTTGAAACCAAAAGAGAAGCATTTCCATAGATGATAGAATTTATCTACAACTGTTCAGTTTGTCAAACAGAGTCGATTTTGTGCACATAAATTAAAAAAAGACGTGTAAAACAGAATATTAAAAGTTCCAGTCCACATTATCATGTTTATGCATTGAAAATATTATTTTTCATCACTTCTATTTGTGTAAAAATCAGATCATGATCCTCATTGAAACATTTACAGATTCTTCTCGCCCACTCTTGATAGATAAGACATATTTACATTAGGAACACTTCTTAAGTTACAGAAGGTTTACAGAAAAAAACATGTCAAGTGAATACTGTGAGTCACAGTGCTTTTGAGAAACGTGTGTTCAAAATTTTAATGTAAGACACTTATAGACTCTTTCTCACTAATGAAAGCCTGTTTATGGTAAAGTGTTTCAGAAATGTGTGTTCTATTTATTAAAAATTGCATTTTCTTAAAAAAATACTTAAATTAAAAAAAAAATTCAAGCGTCAGCAATGATCGTTGCTCTAAATAACCTGATTAGAATGCTTCAATATGTGTGACTCTTTTATGGTTTTTTTATGTTTTTGTCTTTGATGAGAGGGCCTCTTGCTGTTACAAGTGTGATAGTGGTATTTAGCTTACATAAAACTATTTTACTGGCTTCATCCTATCTAATTCTCATTTGTAACATTGGGGTATTCAAAATATCCCAAGTGCTGAGATGTGAAATACTTCCAAATTACTTGACACTATTTCCAGTAGTTTTTTTCTTTTTGCTTTTATTTACCATGAATAAACAGTAAATTTCAGCAGCGTTAGAGATAAAAATTGTTGATTTGTAATCTTCTACATGAGAACTGATTTGTGAGTAGATCACACAAATGAACAATTTTACATAGCAAAGCCATGGATTGATAGAGCTCACCTACTTGCCTCTTACCGTTTTTTGTTTGTTTGTTTGTTTGTTTGTTTGTTTGGAGACAAAGAAGTCTTGCTCTGTTGCCCAGGCTGAAGTGCAATGTCACGATCTCAGCTCACTGCAACCTCTGCCTCCCAGGATCAAGTGATTCTCCTGTCTCAGCCTCCCAGGTAGCTGGGATTACAGCGATGAGCCATCACACCTGGCCCCTCTTACTGCTGATTGGTACGCACCCACATGTGCCCTTTAGTGTGTGTCCTGGGCCCATCCAGGTCAATGGCTGTTGATTTAAATAAGACATGAACACATTAACCTAGCATCTGTGTTTTAAATGTGACATTCATTTATGGCACAAATAACAAATTTAATCCATAGTTAGCAATTGCTTGCAGTTGTGGTAAAGCATATGTGGGAGGTGAAGGTTACAGATCCATATAAAAACCCCTTTAAATCATAAACATCAGTGCTAAGGCTAAGCTCAGTTCTGGAACATGTGATGCAAACACATGCAAAACCTTTTTATATATAATTTCAACTTTTATTATAGATTAAGGGATACATGTGCAGGTTTGTTACATACAGGTGCAGGTTTGAGGTGATGGATATCTTAGTTAGTTTGATTTAATTGTTTCACATTATATTAATAAGTAAGGACACCATTAAACTAAAAAGCTTCTGTACAGCCAAAAAATAAAATACCAACAGTGTAAAAAGACAGGCTAAAGAATGGGGGAAATATTTGCATACTATGCATCTGACAAAGGTATAACTTCCAGAACTTATAAGAAACTTAAACCAACAAGCAAAATACAAATAACTCAATTTAAAATATTGGCAAATGCATGTGAACAGACACTTCTCAAAAGAAGACATTACAAGTAGCCAACAAACATATGAAACAATGCCAAACTTTTTATTGTTTATTTCTTATCTTTTGAAACATTTCTTCTTCTTGGGGTTAGAAAACCCTGAGGTTTGGTGAATATAAAATGACACTCTTCAGAATACTGTTTACTGCAAATCCAGAGGGAAGGATGGAGAAGGGATAAAAATGATCCCATCACACTGGTAGTCAGCATAGTTCCCAACAGGTGGTTTTTCAGACCTGTCCTCCTTTCTCCTTCTGCTGACTAGGAGTCCCCAGAGTCTGTTGTTCCCATCTTTGTGTCTATGTGTATTCAATATTTATTTCCCACTTATAAATGAGAACATGCAGTACTTGGTTTTCTGTTCTTGCATTAATTCACTTAGGATAATGGCCTCCGGCTCCATCCACGTTGCTGCAATGGACATGATTTCATTCTTTTTTATGGCAGCATCATCGTCTGTGGTGCATATGAACCACGTTTTCTTTATCCAGCCTACCATTGATGGGCATTGAATTTGATTTCATAACTTTGTTATAGTGAACAGTGCTGCAATTAGTATGCACGTGCATGTGTCTTTATGGTGGAACATTTTATATTCCTTTGGGTATATACCCAGTAAAGGGATTGCTGGGTCAGATGTCAGCTCTGATTTAAGTTTTTTTGAGAAGTAAGCAAACTGCTTTCTACAATGGCTGAACTCATTTGCATTCTCACCAACAGTGTATTGCCTTTTCTTTGCAGCCTTGCCAGCATCTGTTATTTTTTGACTTTTTAATAATAGTTATTCTGACTGGTGTGAGATGATATCTCATTGTGGTTTTGATGTGCATTTTTCTGATGATTTGTGCTCATATGGAACCAAAAAAGAGTACAAATAGCCTAAGCTATTCTAAGCAAAAAGAACAAATCTGGAAGCTTCACATTATCTGACTTAAGCTATACTATAAGGCTACAGTAACAAAAACAGCATGGTACTGGTACAAAAATAGAC
Source organism: Macaca mulatta (assembly GCF_049350105.2). Classification (NCBI taxonomy): domain Eukaryota; kingdom Metazoa; phylum Chordata; class Mammalia; order Primates; family Cercopithecidae; genus Macaca; species Macaca mulatta. Next base: position 29,605,124 of record NC_133410.1, on the reverse strand, counting down.
ACATAAATCAATGAAACATAATGGAGCACCAGGATGTAAACCCACACACCTAAAACCCTTTGATCTTTGACAAAATAGAAAAAAAAGCTTTGAGGGAAAGGACTCCCTATTCAATAAATGGTACTGGGATAACTGGCTAGCCATATAAAGAAGACTGGAACTGGACCCCTACCTCTTACTGTACAAAAATTAACTCACAATGGAGCAAATATTTAAATGTAAGTCCTCAAACTATAAAAATACTAGGATAAAGCCTAAGAAATATCCTCAATATTAGTTTTGGCAAATAATTTATGGCTAGGTCCCCAAGAGCAATTGCAATGACAACAACAATTAATTAGTGGAAGCTGATTAAACTAAAAAGCTTCTGTACAGAAAAAAAAAATACCAACAGTGTAAAAAGACAGTCTAAAAAATGGGGGAAGATACTTACATATTATGCATCTGAAAAAGGTATAACTTCCAGAATTTATAAGAAACTTAAACCAACAAGCAAAAAACAAATAATTTAATTTAAAACATTGGCAAATGCATGTGAACAGACACTTCTCAAAAGAAGACATTACAAGTAGCCAAAAAACATATGAAACAATGCAAAAGTTTTTATTGTTTATTTCTTATCTTGTGAAACATTTCCTCTTCTTGGGATTAGAAAACCCTGGGCTTGGTGAATATAAAATGAAACTCTTCACAATATGAATTGTTTACTGTAAACACAGAGGGAAGGATAGAGAACTGATAAATATGTGGACTTTGAAGTCAGTTGGAGTAGACTTGTATCCTGGCTTTATTACTTTTTGTCTTTGTGATTTTATAATAGGTAAGTTACTTAATCCCTGCAGACTTCTTTCTCTATCTCAAACAGGTGTAAAATAGTTGTAACTTAAGGAGATATTATAAATATAGATAACATCTCTAGAATGCAAAAAGCTCTCAAAATTAGAATATCTATATGCATTTTAACTTACTTGGTGACAAAAACTAAATTTATTCATTTTGTGTGGCATGATTATTAGCATGTCTCATTTCAGAAGTATTAGCATGTTTAATTACAAGGTGTCATTCCCTACCCTTGCATAAGGCATTGGAATTATGGTTCACACACTCTCTCTCTCTCTCCCTCTCTCAGAGTGTATATACATATTATATGTGTGGGTGTGAATGTGTATATATACACACATGCACATATATATACACACACATAAGCACATATACATATGAATGTACACATATATATGTATATATATCTCCTTTCTAAAATCTAAAATTTCTGAAATCCAGGGCCCTGCAGTTTGGAATAAATTATTGTGAATTTACAATAATCTAATGATCCTAAATTAATTAGGTAAAAGTCAAGAAGATACTAATTCTAACATTTGCCAAGCACTTATTCCAGGTCAGTCTCCTTTCATGGCAACCTAGCCTATGGGACTCTGGTTTCCATATGTATTCTGAATAGATGTGAGAGTGAAGACTGAAATAATGCCACTTTAGATGACATAGGGAGAGAAGAATCCAACATTTGTTTAATTTATACCTCAATTCTAAAGCTTTTTGAGCCCGATATGGTAAATAGAACACAGACTTATAATTTTAGAAATCAAAATGTGTAAAGCTTTATTATGGTAAAATGGAAACACTCAGTTTAATGGTATTTATTTATTTTTAATTTTTAATTTCATAATAATATACTTGCTATGTTGATTTACCTTCTTCCTCCCTCCCCCTACATATGATTTTTGGCTCAATTACAGTGGTGGAAATTGTGTAGAAAATCCATTCTCCTCAAAACAATTCTATTATAGTCAGTCTCCAGAAATGTTAGAAAGGGAGTAAAGTAGAAATTTGGGGATATTTATTAACTTTTTAAGCAAGTTAAAGTGTATCACTATTTTCATTAGCTTCATTTGGCTGCAGCAGTAAATGTCTATCTTAGTAACTTTTTACTGTGATATACAGACACACAATAATTACCTCAATAATTTCATGATTATCTAAAACCATCATTGCTTTTAACTCACTTATCATTTAATACTATTGTATTTTAAGACTACATCATAATGATATTCAAACAATTTTTGTAATAAAGGAAAGGAAAAGTACATTTTCATACTTAGGACCAAACCTGGAGTAATATAGAATATACAAAATTATTCATAACCAAGATATGATACTTGTTAAATATTTCAAAGTGGATGTCAGATGTGTTTGTTGTCACTAATAGCATATGTCTCTATTATAACAATGTTCTTTCTTCTGCAAAAGCAGTCACCTGTCTGTGATGTGGTAAAGGTTGTTTGTTATATCTAATTGAAGGATACAGATTTCAAGCTGTGTGTAGGTGATACATGAATTTTTTCACTCCTGCTGACAATCACATTGACTACTATGTAATTCTTTAAATTGATTCAATCAAACCCTGCTGTTTACGCTTTTAATTGATTGAATTAAAATAGCATTTTCAACTTTTAATCATTCCATTAGACAGGACTCCATTTGCTTGTTCATGCCCAAGCTAATGCAGATGGAGTGTAGCTTTGTAACTTGTGAAATCCTACCAAACTCTAGGGGGCGCTTCAACTTATTTGGAAGCAAATATAGGCTTTAGTATCATCACAAATCAAAAGGACACTTCTGCTTTCAGGTGTATATTTCAACTGTCCAGATGGAGATGAATGGAGTGTTCACTTTCCCTGACTCTTCCCAATGTACAGATCATCTGATATCACAGACCCCTGAAGTAGGGCGCTTCCTACTGGAGTCACAGATAGAAATTACTATTGATCAAACACTTCCACAAGAGACATGTAATGCCACTTAGAGACAATGCAAACATACACAGGATACTTTGACTGGAACTGGAGCTTTAGGTTCTGATTTCAAAGCATAGCAAGGGATATGGATTATAAAGGCCAACAACACATAGGTGCCTTATCTATAAAGGATTCCTGAACCAGAGTCAAACTCTGTAAAGATTTTCCTGCTTTTCATCATCACCATGTACCAGCAATTTTAAATAATATCAGAGCTAACTACGTCTTCTAAAAGATATTTTTCTTGATCTGAGTTTTAAACATTGCTTTGGTTATTGTGAATGTTAATACACACACACACACACACACACACACACACACACATTGAATTAGCCTATGTTTAATTACTTACTCTAACCAACATTGCACCATCCATGGACTTTAATTCAGGGAAACTTCAGTTATAGAGCTGGCTCTCTACACACTTGGACCCAGTTACATACATTTATTTGGAAACTAAGTAACAACTTGTAATGCTTCATGCTTGCTTCCAGTACAACTCTTGACTCTGGTCCATGTGCTATACCAAATCCTGTGTTTACACAGCAAATTCAAAATAAATAGTGATATTACAGTGAAGGTTATGATGAAGAAATAGAAGATTATGTCCTTCACTTCTCTTGTTCTATCTGACCACTTGGAGTTTTTATTTGTGTTTCAATTTTAACTCAGAAATGGAGTATAAAGGGTAAGGTGTAGTATTTTTATTTGACAGTCAGATTGTAGTTCTTGTATGAATTATTTTATAAACTTTGAATAATATCATTAAATTGGGATTTATCTTTTAAAATTGTTTAAATTAATAAATGAGTCAAGAAAATTGTTTTTGCTCTTGATTAGTGTATTAGAGAAAATTACTATTTGAAAGAAAGGGATTTTAAAAATGATCTCTGGGTGTCAAATATACGACACACACTACATTGTATCAAGGCTATAAATGAAATTAAAAAGGTGCAGAGAAGAACACCACTTTATAATGGAAACTTAGTATCAGTTAAATGCATTTTTTTTTTTTTTTTTTGAGATGGAGTCTCACTCTGTCGCCCAGGCTGGAGTGCAGTGGTGCAATCTCGGCTCACTGCAATCTCCACCTCCTGGGTTCATGTGCAAATTTTTTATTTTAATCACTATATAATATTTTATACAAAGGTGGAATCTAGATGAATTGAAGATAAAATGGTGAAAGACAAAATGCTTAGTTAATATAAGAAATGTTACAGAATATCTTTGTGATCTAGGGGTGAAAATATTTTTAAAATTCTCAAATACCATAAAGCAAAAAATGATTAAATTATATCTCACAAAATTAAGTATTTTGCAAAATGAAGAAAACAATGGTCAGAGGTAATAGGTAAAGAACAAGAAAAAATATTTGCAATGTTTGAAACCAAGAAAGAGTTAATATCTAAAATCTGTAGTTTATTCCTTCAAATAAAAGGTAAAAATACTCAGCCTCAATGGACAAACAGAAAAGGTTAAGAATAGGTAATTTACAAAAGAGGAAATAAGAAAAGCTTAAAAGTATTTTAAGAGATAGTCCAAATCATTAGGCATTACAGATATAGAAATTATAATAAACAATATCACTTACTTCCTTTTACATTAGAAACAGAAAGGTTTCTAATGTAAAGGTTTTTACATTAGAAACAGTGCCAAATGTTATGAGGATGAAGGAATATCTTTTCAGATAGGAGAGCAATTTTGGAATTAAGATATGATATTATGTATCTATTACATATATTATACATTATATAAATAAAAATGTGTGTATACACATAACCATTTTATAATAATGCATACAAATGAAAGACACATATTAAACAGAAAAACTATTGCCTTTAAGAAGGTACAGAATGAGAATGGAATATTTTGTATAGCTTATTCAGATAGTACTTATTGTATGCTAGACTATAGATTTTGGTTTAGCTTATCAAGACTGAAAAATTAAACTTATACATCTATTTATATAATTTTCATGTAACTCTCAGGTTAAATAACAATTAGGATTATTCAACGTTGAAAGTTTATCACCATATAATACCAATTTTTTTCTCCCACATAAGCGTTAAGTAATTGGTGGTGGGATAAGTAGAGAGATTAAGAGAGGGCAGAGATTCCACATCTCTCCAACCTTGACCAGGAGATCTTGAATACAAATTACTGAGGGGGACATGCAGAGAGAAATGATTTAGAAATGATCCTTCATTTATTAGTTTTTAGCAAAATGTCTTAAATTGACAAGTTTTTTTTTATCTCTAATGTCTAAATTTTCTTTAACATAATTATGAAGTTAGTGGTGGTTACAGTAGAAACACAAACCCTGAACAACAGAGTTCTTTGAAAATATATGTTTGGGAAATCCTATTAAAACTCTAACATAAATGGACATTTACATTGCATGTAATTGTATTAGAATCTTAATTGTCCTTAGATACTGTAATGTGTTAAGGTCTGTTCAACATTGTATTTCTTTTGTTTTGGTTTGGTTTTGGTTTTGGTTTGAGATGGAGTCTCGCTCTGTCACCCAAGCCAGAGTGTAGTGGTGCGATCTCGGCTCACTGCAACCTCTGACTCCTGGGTTCACACGATTCTCCTGCCTCAGCCTCCTGAGTAGCTGGGACTACAGGCACCCACCACCACACCCAGCTAGTAGACATGGGATTTCACCATGTTGGCCAGGTCTTGAACTCCTGACCTTAGTGATCCGCCAGCCTCAGCCTCTCAAAGTACTGGGATTATAGGCATGAGCCACCGTGCCCAGCTAACATTTTGTTTCTTAAATGTTGATTCATAAAACAATACCTTCCCTTTTTATTTTATTTCATTTTACTTGAAAATAGCATCAATATTCTGAGGAACAAGTGTTTGAGAAAGCACTAATCTGTCTTTGAACTCAGTGCTGTCCCATCTCAATGAATGGAGCTAGAATAACTCAGTTGCAAAGATTCCACTTACCTCCCTCAACAAAGAGGCTTCTTGACGCCTGTCACCTTAGCGACAATATACTGATAATATTTCAAATTATTACATTTATTTGTTTTCTTTTCTCATGTCCCTGTCAGTGACTGTTCCCTTTGTCAGATGAAGGCATCTGTATTATGTCATGAAGAATGAGGATATTTATACAATAGACTCTTGAATCCCTCTCCAGACACAGAATTGTTTAAAACCAAAATATTTGCTTTGTATTAAACCTTGAGTGAAAATAAAAAGGCTAAAAACAAAACAAAACAAAAAAAACAAAGGCAAATTCCTCAATGAAGTAGAGAATGGAGTTCATGTCACAACAAACTACTGCAATCATATAGAGAAAGATCCAGATTATCTCAACCACAGGGAAGACTAGAGAGGATGACTTTACCTGGGAAAATAGAGGAAAAGAGTTTAATAGAGTAGTTGTTAGAACCCAAAATTAGTTCACTGGGACCTGACATGAGAAATTTAGTCTTATGGAACCATATTCAGTTGCCTGGAGACAGCGCTGTGCTGTAGACTGTGCCTGTTGTAGTTGATGTTACTACTAGGAATCAGGAAAGGGACCCAGCCAATGCCTCAGGCCGTTTGTAGCCTTCTGTGTGTACCACGAATACTGTTTGTCCCCTTTTGATGTCATCATCCAGTGGTTTTCTAACAAGAGGGATGTCTATGTCCTATGACTTTGCTGAGGCACAGCACAATGTCTACATGGGAACTTCTCTTTACAATACTTAAATCGTACCTTCCTGCAAAAAAAGAAGAGGCTATGGAAGAAAGGGAATCTGTTTCTGTGTGAAATGTGCCCTTCTTATTCACTCTGTTACACTTACAGTGTATATACAAATACACATTTTGGGAGAGGGCATTATGGGAAAATCCCTCTCCTTGATGCCAAGAAGATTTACACTGAGTTATCTACTTCATGTCCCTTTTCTCCCAGAAATTACACTGTTCCTCATTGTCGTAGGAGGGATGAAGGAGACCCAAGATTGAAAAGCATAGGGTTTTAGGAGATAAAGCCAGTGAAATGCTAACTAAAGAAGATATCAAATGTCCAGAGACAAAGAAATGACAAAATATATTTTAACTTTTTTTTAAACTCTTCCCTTTAAGTTTTCATTTTGGAGTATTGAAATTATATCTTTAGTCCTGGACTTCACTTCTTAAAGTGGTGTGATGATTCAGAAGCAACGAATGGGACTAAGATTTCCCTAGAGAGAATACAGTGTGCAACTAACAGACAACTATTGTTTCAAGACTAGAAATAAAAACCCAAAGAAGACCTAAAATATTTTGCTTAAGGCCAAACTGGAAAAAAGATAAAAAAGAAGAGAAGAAATATAAAAGAAATTTCAGAAAAGCAAAGAATGAAATTGTTATTACTAGAGATAAATCAAGCTGTTAAAAAACCAAGATCTAACTGTGAACTCTTTTGAGCTTCTGAAAGATACTTTATTATATCGATTGTTGCTGATGTTTCCAAAGCATCCTTTCAGTTTCAGATAGATATCAAAGATAATGGTTGCAAAATCTGTGAGGAAATAAAGCAATCAACACCATCCTCAAGTTTGCTAATATCTATCTACTGACAGAAAAGAAAGAAAACTACTGAAGATAGCTTGGTACATCTGAAATTTTTGCTTTTGAGATATAAAAATAAAACTTGTAGAAAGAGGACAACAGAGAGGCGGAGCAAGATGGCCGAATAGGAGCAGCTCCAGTCTCCAACTCCCAGCGCGAGCGACACAGAAGACCGGTGATTTCTGCATTTTCAACTGAGGTACTGGGTTCATCTCACTGGGGAGTGCCGGACGATCGGAGCTGGTCAGCTGCTGCAGCCCGACCAGCGAGAGCTGAAGCAGGGCGAGGCATCGCCTCACCTGGGAAGCGCAAGGGGGAAGGGAGTCCCTTTTCCTAGCCAGGGGAACTGAGACACACAACACCTGGAAAATCGGGTAACTCCCACCCCAATACTGCGCTTTAGGAAACAGGCACACCAGGAGATCATATCCCACACCTGGCCGGGAGGGTCCCACACCCACGGAGCCTCCCTCGTTGCTAGCACAGCAGTCTGTGATCTACCGGCAAGGCAGCAGCGAGGCTGGGGGAGGGGCGCCCGCCATTGCTGAGGCTTAAGTAGGTAAACAAAGCTGCTGGGAAGCTCGAACTGGGTGGAGCTCACAGCAGCTCAAGGAAACCTGCCTGTCTCTGTAGACTCCACCTCTGGGGACAGGGCACAGTAAACTAAGACACACAGACACCTCTGCACAGACGCAAACGACTCTGTCTGACAGCTTTGAAGAGAGCAGTGGATCTCCCAACACGGAGGTTGAGATCTGAGAAGGGACAGACTCCCTGCTCAAGCGGGTCCCTGACCCCTGAGTAGCCTAACTGGGAGACATCCCCCACTAGGGGCAGTCTGACACCCCACACCTCACAGGGTGGAGTACACCCCTGAGAGGAAGCTTCCAAAGCAAGAATCAGACAGGTACACTCGCTGTTCAGAAATATTCTATCTTCTGCAGCCTCTGCTGCTGATACCCAGGCAAACAGGGTCTGGAGTGGACCTCAAGCAATCTCCAACAGACCTACAGCTGAGGGTCCTGTCTGTTAGAAGGAAAACTATCAAACAGGAAGGACACCTACACCAAAACCCCATCAGTACATCACCATCATCAAAGACCAGAGGCAGATAAAACCACAAAGATGGGGAAAAAGCAGGGCAGAAAAGCTGGAAATTCCAAAAATAAGAGCGCATCTCCCCCGGCAAAGGAGCGCAGCTCATCGCCAGCAACGGATCAAAGCTGGACGGAGAATGACTTTGACCAGATGAGAGAAGAAGGCTTCAGTCCATCAAATTTCTCAGAGCTAAAGGAGGAATTACGTACCCAGCGCAAAGAAACTAAAAATCTTGAAAAAAAAGTGGAAGAATTGATGGCTAGAGTAATTAATGCAGAGAAAGTCCTAAACGAAATGAAAGAGATGAAAACCATGACACAAGAAATACGTGACAAATGCACAAGCTTCAGTAACCGACTTGATCAACTGGAAGAAAGAGTATCAGCGATTGAGGATCAAATGAATGAAATGAAGCGAGAAGAGAAACCAAAAGAAAAAAGAAGAAAAAGAAATGAACAAAGCCTGCAAGAAGTATGGGATTATGTAAAAAGACCAAATCTACGTCTGATTGGGGTGCCTGAAAGTGAGGGGGAAAATGGAACCAAGTTGGAAAACACTCTTCAGGATATCATCCAGGAGAACTTCCCCAACCTAGTAGGGCAGGCCAACATTCAAATCCAGGAAATACAGAGAACACCACAAAGATACTCCTCGAGAAGAGCAACTCCAAGACACATAATTGCCAGATTCACCAAAGTTGAAATGAAGGAAAAAATCTTAAGGGCAGCCAGAGAGAAAGGTCGGGTTACCCACAAAGGGAAGCCCATCAGACTAACAGCAGATCTCTCAGCAGAAACTCTACAAGCCAGAAGAGAGTGGGGGCCAATATTCAACATTCTTAAAGAAAAGAATTTTAAACCCATAATTTCATATCCAGCCAAACTAAGTTTCATAAGTGAAGGAGAAATAAAATCCTTTACAGATAAGCAAATGCTTAGAGATTTTGTCACCACTAGGCCTGCCTTACAAGAGATCCTGAAGGAAGCACTAAACATGGAAAGGAACAACTGGTACCAGCCATTGCAAAAACATGCCAAAATGTAAAGACCATTGAGGTAGGAAGAAACTGCATCAACTAATGAGCAAAATAACCAGTTAATATCATAATGGCAGGATCAAGTTCACACATAACAATATTAACCTTAAATGTAAATGGACTAAATGCTCCAATTAAAAGACACAGACTGGCAAACTGGATAAAGAGTCAAGACCCATCAGTCTGCTGTATTCAGGAGACCCATCTCACACGCAGAGACATACATAGGCTCAAAATAAAGGGATGGAGGAAGATTTACCAAGCAAATGGAGAACAAAAAAAAGCAGGGGTTGCAATACTAGTCTCTGATAAAACAGACTTTAAACCATCAAAGATCAAAAGAGACAAAGAAGGCCATTACATAATGGTAAAGGGATCAATTCAACAGGAAGAGCTAACTATCCTAAATATATATGCACCCAATACAGGAGCACCCAGATTCATAAAGCAAGTCCTTAGAGACTTACAAAGAGACTTAGACTCCCATACAATAATAATGGGAGACTTCAACACTCCACTGTCAACATTAGACAGATCAACGAGACAGAAAGTTAACAAGGATATCCAGGAATTGAACTCATCTCTGCAGCAAGCAGACCTAATAGACATCTATAGAACTCTCCACCCCAAATCAACAGAATATACATTCTTCTCAGCACCACATCATACTTACTCCAAAATTGACCACGTAATTGGAAGTAAAGCACTCCTCAGCAAATGTACAAGAACAGAAATTATAACAAACTGTCTCTCAGACCACAGTGCAATCAAACTAGAACTCAGGACTAAGAAACTCACTCAAAACCGCTCAACTACATGGAAACTGAACAACCTGCTCCTGAATGACTACTGGGTACATAACGAAATTGGAAGTAAAGCACTCCTCAGCAAATGTACAAGAACAGAAATTATAACAAACTGTCTCTCAGACCACAGTGCAATCAAACTAGAACTCAGGACTAAGAAACTCACTCAAAACCGCTCAACTACATGGAAACTGAACAACCTGCTCCTGAATGACTACTGGGTACATAACGAAATGAAGGCAGAAATAAAGATGTTCTTTGAAACCAATGAGAACAAAGATACAACATACCAGAATCTCTGGGACACATTTAAAGCAGTGTGTAGAGGGAAATTTATAGCACTAAATGCCCACAAGAGAAAGCAGGAAAGATGTAAAATTGACACTCTAACATCGCAATTAAAAGAACTAGAGAAGCAAGAGCAAACACATTCGAAAGCTAGCAGAAGGCAAGAAATAACTAAGATCAGAGCAGAACTGAAGGAGATAGAGACACAAAAAACCCTCCAAAAAATCAATGAATCCAGGAGTTGGTTTTTTGAAAAGATCAACAAAATTGACAGACCACTAGCCAGACTAATAAAGAAGAAAAGAGAGAAGAATCAAATCGACGCAATTAAAAATGATCAAGGGGATATCACCACCGACCCCACAGAAATACAAACTACCATCAGAGAATACTATAAACACCTCTACGCAAATAAACTGGAAAATCTAGAAGAAATGGATAATTTCCTGGACACTTACACTCTTCCAAGACTAAACCAGGAAGAAGTTGAATCCCTGAATAGACCAATAGCAGGCTCTGAAATTGAGGCAACAATTAATAGCCTACCAACCAAAAAAAGTCCAGGACCAGATGGATTCACAGCTGAATTCTACCAGAGGTACAAAGAGGAGTTGGTACCATTCCTTCTGAAACTATTCCAATCAATAGAAAAAGAGGGAATCCTCCCTAACTCATTTTATGAGGCCAACATCATCCTGATACCAAAGCCTGGCAGAGACACAACAAAAAAAGAGAATTTTAGACCAATATCCCTGATGAACATCGATGCAAAAATCCTCAATAAAATACTGGCAAACCGGATTCAGCAACACATCAAAAAGCTTATCCACCATGATCAAGTGGGCTTCATCCCTGGGATGCAAGGCTGGTTCAACATTCGCAAATCAATAAACATAATCCAGCATATAAACAGAACCAAAGACAAGAACCACATGATTATCTCAATTGATGCAGAAAAGGCTTTTGACAAAATTCAACAGCCCTTCATGCTAAAAACGCTCAATAAATTCGGTATTGATGGAACGTACCTCAAAATAATAAGAGCTATTTATGACAAACCCACAGCCAATATCATACTGAATGGGCAAAAACTGGAAAAATTCCCTTTGAAAACTGGCACAAGACAGGGATGCCCTCTCTCACCACTCCTATTCAACATAGTGTTGGAAGTTCTGGCTAGGGCAATCAGGCAAGAGAAAGAAATCAAGGGTATTCAGATAGGAAAAGAAGAAGTCAAATTGTCCCTGTTTGCAGATGACATGATTGTATATTTAGAAAACCCCATTGTCTCAGCCCAAAATCTCCTTAAGCTGATAAGCAACTTCAGCAAAGTCTCAGGATACAAAATTAATGTGCAAAAATCACAAGCATTCTTATACACCAGTAACAGACAAACAGAGAGCCAAATCATGAATGAACTTCCATTCACAATTGCTTCAAAGAGAATCAAATACCTAGGAATCCAACTTACAAGGGATGTAAAGGACCTCTTCAAGGAGAACTACAAACCACTGCTCAGTGAAATCAAAGAGGACACAAACAAATGGAAGAACATACCATGCTCATGGATAGGAAGAATCAATATTGTGAAAATGGCCATACTGCCCAAGGTAATTTATAGATTCAATGCCATCCCCATCAAGCTACCAATGAGTTTCTTCACAGAATTGGAAAAAACTGCTTTAAAGTTCATATGGAACCAAAAAAGAGCCCGCATCTCCAAGACAATCCTAAGTCAAAAGAACAAAGCTGGAGGCATCACGCTACCTGACTTCAAACTATACTACAAGGCTACAGTAACCAAAACAGCATGGTATTGGTACCAAAACAGAGATATAGACCAATGGAACAGAACAGAGTCCTCAGAAATAATACCACACATCTACAGCCATTTGATCTTTGACAAACCTGAGAGAAACAAGAAATGGGGAAAGGATTCCCTATTTAATAAATGGTGCTGGGAAAATTGGCTAGCCATAAGTAGAAAGCTGAAACTGGATCCTTTCCTTACTCCTTATACGAAAATTAATTCAAGATGGATTAGAGACTTAAATGTTAGACCTAATACCATAAAAATCCTAGAGGAAAACCTAGGTAGTACCATTCAGGACATAGGCATGGGCAAAGATTTCATGTCTAAAACACCAAAAGCAACGGCAGCAAAAGCCAAAATTGACAAATGGGATCTCATTAAACTAAAGAGCTTCTGCACAGCAAAAGACACTACCATCAGAGTGAACAGGCAACCTACAGAATGGGAGAAAATTTTTGCAATCTACTCATCTGACAAAGGGCTAATATCCAGAACCTACAAAGAACTCAAACAAATTTACAAGAAAAAAACAAACAACCCCATCAAAAAGTGGGCAAAGGACATGAACAGACATTTCTCAAAAGAAGACATTCATACAGCCAACAGACACATGAAAAAATGCTCATCATCACTGGCCATCAGAGAAATGCAAATCAAAACCACAATGAGATACCATCTCACACCAGTTAGAATGGCAATCATTAAAAAGTCAGGAAACAACAGGTGCTGGAGAGGATGTGGAGAAATAGGAACACTTTTACACTGTTGGTGGGATTGTAAACTAGTTCAACCATTATGGAAAACAGTATGGCGATTCCTCAAGGATCTAGAACTAGATGTACCATATGACCCAGCCATCCCATTACTGGGTATATACCCAAAGGATTATAAATCATGCTGCTATAAAGACACATGCACACATATGTTTATTGTGGCACTATTCACAATAGCAAAGACTTGGAATCAACCCAAATGTCCATCAGTGACAGACTGGATTAAGAAAATGTGGCACATATACACCATGGAATACTATGCAGCCATAAAAAAGGATGAGTTTGAGTCCTTTGTAGGGACTTGGATGCAGCTGGAATCCATCATTCTTAGCAAACTATCACAAGAACAGAAAACCAAACACCGCATGTTCTCACTCATAGGTGGGAACTGAACAATGAGATCACTCGGACTCAGGAAGGGGAACATCACACACCGGGGCCTATCATGGGGAGGGGGGAGGGGGGAGGGATTGCATTGGGAGTTATACCTGATGTAAATGACGAGTTGATGGGTGCAGCACACCAACATGGCACAAGTATACATATGTAACAAACCTGCACGTTATGCACATGTACCCTACAACTTAAAGTATAATAATAATAAATAAATTAAAAAAATAAATAAATTAAAAAAAAAAAAAAAAGAAAATGTGACATATAAATGTATATGTCATGGAATACTACTCAATCATGAAATGGAATAAAATAATGGCATTTGCAGCAAAAAAAAAAAAAAAAAAAAAAAAAAAAAAAAAGAAAGAGGACAACAATATTTTACAAATCTTAAGTCAGGAGGGAGAAAAGAAATACTGGGCACCAATAGTTGGTTTTAAAATAGTAGTTGTTATGACTACTTAGATCATCACTTAAGGTGGTATCCTTTTCTCTCACGAATATTTAAGAAGTTCAGTTGCCCTAACAACAGTACCTACACTATTGGCTACTTTAATGAATTTGTTTTTGTGTACAAGGACTTTCTATATGTTCTTGCAACCATGAATAAAATAACATAAAATATATGGATAAAAAGGGATTTGAAATAGTGTCTATGTTTTAGATCAAACAACAAACTTATGATGGGCATGTTAATTTCCATTTTCCTGTAGAAAAACAAATGGATTTTTTAAAAGATGGGAGCATCTGAAAGACACATCAAAAAGTTATTGAATGTTATTTGATACAAAAACAAACAAATCATTCTTGCATTGGGATTCTTATGTTTCTACTTACGTTTTGTTTAAATTTCAGATCAATAGTATGACACAGATTTTTAAAAGCAACACACATTTTTAATAACTTCACATACCTTATGCATTTTATTGTATTGTCTAGTGTGGACTTTATACTATCAAACAAGAAAAATAATTGCCTATTAAATACGGTGATAGAAGATTTTATTACTCATTAAAATAAACACTTTTATATGTGACCCCTGAATGCATAAGCATGTGTATCTATATCTACTGATATATCTATATATCTATTCATATGTAGTTATTAGTCCCACAAAAGAACAATAAGAAATCTACAGTTTTAACTATAAATTGATATGACTGTTTAAGAGAACAATTTATCAATATGCATAATAATGATTTCAAAAGCAATTATACTATTAGGAGTTAATTGCCCTTTTGGAAAATATTTATCATGTTGTTATTTATGCACAGGAAACCTCTGAAAATAAATTAAAGGCAAATTATTTGAGAATTGGTTAAATAAATTACATATGTCTGTATTATATGATATTACATAATAAAGCCTTTAATTTTACTATTGATATTTCATTATTAATGAAAATATATCAATTATATATAGTTTAATGAAAAAAGCAAGTTAATTTAAAAGTGTTTAGAGTATGTTCACATTTACATTTTAAAAGGGACTATGTGTGTATATTCATGGACCTTTTTTGGATTAAAAATGCAAATAATTCAGTAATTTAGTTTTAGATGGTGGGGATATGGATTTAAATTTATATTATATTACATTTCTGTATTATTCTCACTGAGAAAATTTTATCTTATAGTCAGAATAAAGGTAAATTATTTGTTTTTAAAAACATACCCAGATATTCTAAGGGTTAAAACTTTTGCTTGGCAAATTTATATAAATTATAATGTTTTGTTCACAGTATTTATAATTCAAAAAAGAAAAGCAAACACTTATAAATTTGATATATCATGAGGTTATCAAAATTTATGTCAAATCTGTTTATCATAAATATAAAGGCGAATAATAGAAAATAAATATATCATTTGGTTACAAGGATTTATTAGAGGAGTGATTTTAAAAAAAAATAGCCATAAACTTCAATAGGACAACAAAAATTACCATCAACAGAATAGCAATATCACTATAAACTGCTCTATGAGAGAGGATCAGAAAGCATTTTTATGAATTAAATGTGAATTCCTTTGAGATGATTGTTTTATTTTTTTCCTGTTGGTGTTTGTTTGCGCCTCACTTTATTTTGCATTGAGTATTTGCAATTAGAAAGCAAATATGGAACACACTGGGCTGGAGGAGCAAGATGGCCGAATAGGAACAGCTCCAGTCTCCAACTCCCAGCGCGAGCAACACAGAAGACTGGTGATTTCTGCATTTTCAACTGAGGTACTGGGTTCATCTCACTAGGGAGTGCCGGACAATCAGTGCTGGTCAGCTGCTGCAGCCCGGCCAGCGAGAGCTAAAGCAGGGTGAGGCATTGCCTCACCTCGGAAGCACAAGGGGGAAGGGAATCCCTTTTCCCAGCCAGGGGAACTGAGACACACAACACCTGGAAAATCGGGTAACTCCCACCCCAATACTGCGCTTTAAGCAAACAGGCACACTAGGAGATTATATCCCCACACCTGGCCGGGAGGGTCCCACGCCCATGGAGCCTCCCTCATTGCTAGCACAGCAGTCTGTGATCTAACCGCAAGGCAGCAGCAAGGCTGGGGGAGGGGCGCCCTTCATTGCTGAGGCTTAAGTAGGTAAACAAAGCCGCTGGGAAGCTTGAACTGGGTGGAGCTCACAGCAGCTCAAGGGAACCTGCCTGTCTCTGTAGACTCCACCTCTGGGGACAGGGGACAGGGCACAGCTAAACAACAACAAAAGCAGCAGAAACCTCTGCAGACGCAAACGATTCTGTCTGACAGCTTTGAAGAGAGCAGTGGATCTCCCAACACGGAGGTTGAGATCTGAGAAGGGACAGACTGCCTGCTCAAGTGGGTCCCTGACCCCTGAGTAGCCTAACTGGGAGACATCCCCCACTAGGGGCAGTCTGACACCCCACACCTCACAGGGTGGAGTACACCCCTGAGAGGAAGCTTCCAAAGCAAGAATCAGACAGGTACACTCGCTGTTCAGCAATATTCTATCTTCTGCAGCCTCTGCTGCTGATACCCAGGCAAACAGGGTCTGGAGTGGACCTCAAGCAATCTCCAATAGACCTACAGCTGAGGGTCCTGACTGTTAGAAGGAAAACTATCAAACAGGAAGGACACCTACACCAAAACCCCATCAGTACGTCACCATCATCAAAGACCAGAGGCAGATAAAACCACAAAGATGGGGAAAAAGCAGGGCAGAAAAGCTGGAAATTCAAAAAATAAGAGCGCATCTGCCCCGGCAAAGGAGTGCAGCTCATCGCCAGCAATGGATCAAAGCTGGACGGAGAATGACTTTGACGAGATGAGAGAAGAAGGCTTCAGTCCATCAAACTTCTCAGAGCTAAAGGAGGAATTACGTACCCAGCTCAAAGAAACTAAAAATCTTGAAAAAAAAGTGGAAGAATTGATGGCTAGAGTAACTAATGCAGAGAAGGTCATAAATGAAATGTAAGAGATGAAAACCATGACACGAGAAATACGTGACAAATGCACAAGCTTCAGTAACCAACTTGATCAACTGGAAGAAAGATTATCAGTGATTGAGGATCAAATGAATGAAATGAAGCAAGAAGAGAAACCAAAAGAAAAAAGAAGAAAAAGAAATGAACAAAGCCTGCAAGAAGTATGGGATTATGTAAAAAGACCAAATCTACGTCTGATTGGGGTGCCTGAAAGTGAGGGGAAAAATGGAACCAAGTTGGAAAACACTCTGCAGGATATCATCCAGGAGAACTTCCCCAACCTAGTAGGGCAGGCCAACATTCAAATCCAGGAAATACAGAGAACACCACAAAGATACTCCTCGAGAAGAGCAACTCCAAGACACATAATTGCCAGATTCACCAAAGTTGAAATGAAGGAAAAATTCTTAAGTGCAGCCAGAGAGAAAGGTCGGGTTACCCACGAAGGGAAGCCCATCAGAATAACAGCAGATCTCTCGGCAGAAACTCTACAAGCCAGAAGAGAGTGGGGGCCAATATTCAACATTCTTAAAGAAAAGAATTTTAAACCCAGAATTTCATATCCAGCCAAACTAAGTTTCATAAGTGAAGGAGAAATAAAATCCTTTACAGATAAGCAAATGCTTAGAGATTTTGTCACCACCAGGCCTGCCTTACAAGAGACCCTGAAGGAAGCACTCAACATGGAAAGGAACAACTGGTACCAGCCATTGCAAAAACATGTCAAAATGTAAAGACCATCGAGGCTAGGAAGAAACTGCATCAACTAATGAGCAAAATAACCAGTTAATATCATAATGGCAGGATCAAGTTCACACATAACAATATTAACCTTAAATGTAAATGGACTAAATGCTCCAATTAAAAGACACAGACTGGCAAACTGGATCAAGAGTCAAGACCCATCAGTCTGCTGTATTCAGGAGACCCATCTCACATGCAGAGACATACATAGGCTCAAAATAAAGGGATGGAGGAAGATCTACCAAGCAAATGGAGAACAAAAAAAAGCAGGGGTTGCAATACTAGTCTCTGATAAAACAGACTTTAAACCATCAAAGATCAAAAGAGACAAAGAAGGCCATTACATAATGGTAAAGGGATCAATTCAACAGGAAGAGCTAACTATCCTAAATATATATGCACCCAATACAGGAGCACCCAGATTCATAAAGCAGGTCCTTAGAGACTTACAAAGAGACTTAGACTCCCATACAATAATAATGGGAGTCTTCAACACCCCACTGTCAACATTAGACAGATCAACGAGACAGAAAGTTAACAAGGATATCCAGGAATTGAACTCATCTCTGCAGCAAGCAGACCTAATAGACATCTATAGAACTCTCCACCCCAAATCAACAGAATATACGTTCTTCTCAGCACCACATTGCACTTATTCCAAAATTGACCACATAATTGGAAGTAAAGCACTCCTCAGCAAATGTACAGGAACAGAAATTATAACAAACTGTCTCTCAGACCACAGTGCAATCAAACTAGAACTCAGGACTAAGAAACTCAATCAAAACCGCTCAACTACATGGAAACTGAACAACCTGCTCCTGAATGACTACTGGGTACATAACGAAATGAAGGCAGAAATAAAGATGTTCTTTGAAACCAATGAGAACAAAGATACAACATACCAGAATCTCTGGGACACATTTAAAGCAGTGTGTAGAGGGAAATTTATAGCACTAAATGCCCACAAGAGAAAGCAGGAAAGATCTAAAATTGACACTCTAACATCACAATTAAAAGAACTAGAGAAGCAAGAGCAAACACATTCAAAAGCTAGCAGAAGGCAAGAAATAACTAAGATCAGAGAAGAACTGAAGGAGATAGAGACACAAAAAACCCTCCAAAAAATCAATGAATCCAGGAGTTGGTTTTTTGAAAAGATCAACAAAATTGACAGACCGCTAGCAAGACTAATAAAGAAGAAAAGAGAGAAGAATCAAATAGATGCAATAAAAAATGATAAAGGGGATATCACCACTGACCCCACAGAGATACAAACTACCATCAGAGAATACTATAAACACCTCTACGCAAATAAACTAGAAAATCTAGAAGAAATGGATAATTTCCTGGACACTTACACTCTTCCAAGACTAAACCAGGAAGAAGTTGAATCCCTGAATAGACCAATAGCAGGCTCTGAAATTGAGGCAACAATTAATAACCTACCAACAAAAAAAAGTCCAGGACCAGATGGATTCACAGCTGAATTCTACCAGAGGTACAAGGAGGAGCTGATACCATTCCTTCTGAAACTATTCCAATCAATAGAAAAAGAGGGAATCCTCCCTAACTCATTTTATGAGGCCAACATCATCCTGATACCAAAGCCTGGCAGAGACACAACAAAAAAAGAGAATTTTAGACCATTATCCCTGATGAACATCAATGCAAAAATCCTCAATAAAATACTGGCAAACCGGATTCAGCAGCACATCAAAAAGCTTATCCACCATGATCAAGTGGGCTTCATCCCTGGGATGCAAGGCTGGTTCAACATTCGCAAATCAATAAACATAATCCAGCATATAAACAGAACCAAAGACAAGAACCATATGATTATCTCAATAGATGCAGAAAAGGCTTTTGACAAAATTCAACAGCCCTTCATGCTAAAAACGCTCAATAAATTCGGTATTGATGGAACGTACCTCAAAATAATAAGAGCTATTTATGACAAACCCACAGCCAATATCATACTGAATGGGCAAAAACTGGAAAAATTCCCTTTGAAAACTGGCACAAGACAGGGATGCCCTCTCTCACCACTCGTATTCAACATAGTGTTGGAAGTTCTGGCTAGGGCAATCAGGCAAGAGAAAGAAATCAAGGGTATTCAGTTAGGAAAAGAAGAAGTCAAATTGTCTCTCTTTGCAGATGACATGATTGTATATTTAAAAAACCCCATTGTCTCAGCCCAAAATCTCCTTAAGCTGATAAGCAACTTCAGCAAAGTCTCAGGATACAAAATTAATGTGCAAAAATCACCAGCATTCTTGTATACCAGTAACAGACAAACAGAGAGCCAAATCATGAATGAACTTCCATTCACAATTGCTTCAAAGAGAATCAAATACCTAGGAATCCAACTTACAAGGGATGTAAAGGACCTCTTCAAGGAGAACTACAAACCACTGCTCAGTGAAATAAAAGAGGACACAAACAAATGGAAGAACATACTATGCTCATGGATAGGAAGAATCAATATCGTGAAAGGTAATTTATAGATTCAATGCCATCCCCATCAAGCTACCAATGAGTTTCTTCACAGAATTGGAAAAAACTGCTTTAAAGTTCATATGGAACCAAAAAAGAGCCCGCATCTCCAAGACAATCCTAAGTCAAAAGAACAAAGCTGGAGGCATCACGCTACCTGACTTCAAACTATACTACAAGGCTACAGTAACCAAAACAGCATGGTACTGGTACCAAAACAGAGATATAGGCCAATGGAACAGAAAAGAGTCCTCAAAAATAATACCACACATCTACAGCCATCTGATCTTTGACCAACCTGAGAGAAACAAGAAATGGGGAAAGGATTCCCTATTGAATAAATGGTGCTGGGAAAATTGGCTAGCCATAAGTAGAAAGCTGAAACTGGATCCTTTCCTTACTCCTTATATGAAAATTACTTCAAGATGGATTAGAGACTTAAATGTTAGACCTAATACCATAAAAACCCTAGAAGAAAACCTAGGTAGTACCATTCAGGACATAGGCATGGGCAAAGACTTCATGTCTAAAACACCAAAGGCAACGGCAGCAAAAGCCAAAATTGACAAATGGGATCTAATTAAACTAAAGAGCTTCTGCACAGCAAAAGAAACTACCATCAGAGTGAACAGGCAACCTACAGAATGGGAGAGAATTTTTGCAATCTACTCATCTGACAAAGGGCTAATATTCAGAACCTACAAAGAACTCAAACAAATTTACAAGAAAAAAACAAACAACCCCATCAAAAAGTGGGCAAAGGATATGAACAGACACTTCTCAAAAGAAGACATTCATACAGCCAACAGACACATGAAAAAATGCTCATCATCACTGGCCATCAGAGAAATGCAAATCAAAACCACAATGAGATACCATTTCACACCAGTTAGAATGGCGATCATTAAAAAGTCAGGAAACAACTGGTGCTGGAGAGGATGTGGAGAAATAGGAACACTTTTACACTGTTGGTGGGATTGTAAACTAGTTCAACCATTATGGAAAACAGTATGGCGATTCCTCAAGGATCTAGAACTAGATGTTCCATATGACCCAGCCATCCCATTACTGGGTATATACCCAAAGGATTATAAATCATGCTGCTATAAAGACACATGCACACATATGTTTATTGTGGCACTATTCACAATAGCAAAGACTTGGAATCAACCCAAATGTCCATCAGTGACCGACTGGATTAAGAAAATGTGGCACATATACACCATGGAATACTATGCAGCCATAAAAAAGGATGAGTTCGTGTCCTTTGTAGGGACATGGATGCAGCTGGAAACCATCATTCTTAGCAAACTATCACAAGAACAGAAAACCAAACACCACATGTTCTCACTCATAGGTGGGAACTGAACAATGAGATCACTTGGACTCGGGAAGGGCAACATCACACACCGGGGCCTATCATGGGGAGGGGGGAGCGGGGAGGGATTGCATTGGGAGTTATACCTGATGTAAATGACAAGTTGATGGGTGCTGACGAGTTGATGGGTGCAGCACACCAATATGGCACAAATATACATATGTAACAAACCTGCATGTTATGCACATGTACCCTAGAACTTAAAGTATAATAATAATAATAAATAAATAAATAAAAAAGAAAGCAAATATGAACTCCCTTGGGGTATTATAGGTGAGGGACATGTAGGCTTATATGTTATCAAATAAAACACAGTTTTTAGCTCATCTTTTTCTTCCAATGACTTCTAATTCTCTCAAAGTCAAGAATCTCTTCAGTTACTTCTTTGTCACTCCAGATCTAATACAGTGCTAGATATACAATAAGTAATCTCTATCTGCTCTGAGCAGTATGTTATTGAATAGGTACTTATTCAAATAAATATTTGTTAAATGTCAAAACTTTGACGCTTGAAACATTGTGGCAGAGATTATAGTTGGAGATGAGAATATCTGTAGTTTAGAGAAGCTTTTCTCTTTTAATAATTAAATCAAATTTGCTTCTTGAAATCATCCCTTGATTATCTGCATTAAGGGAATTCTTTTCCATTGTTCACCATCCAGTCTAGGACATAACCAATAATGAAAACTGGAAATGACTTGGAAAAGGATCAAAGGAATGGCATGAAATTAATTAAATGCTCTTACAATGGGAATTGGAGAAAAGATAGAAGTAAGAGGAATTAGAGACTTTGAAAAAGAGAAGGCTGTAGGGTGGTTAATTAATGGTCTTTATGGGTTCAGACACTAGAATTAGGAAAATAGTTCTTTGTGTTGAGTAGAAAATAGTGTTAGTAATGTTAATTAAAATGGTATTTTGAATGGTATGAAGATGTTAGCATTCTATAAATAAAAGATGGCGGTAAACTTGAGGATTAATAAAACAAAGGTATTCAAATAAATTATTAGTATCTACTTTGCTTTTCCCTCCTTTCACATTGTTTCCAAATTTTCGCAAACAACTGCCAAGTATTGGTTTCTGTGTTGGGGAATAAAAAAAAAAAAATTATCTGAGTTTGATATCTCTATATACCCAGGATTGTGTTATCTGACAAAAGAAGTCAGAAATGGATTGTTAATATTACAATTCTGTGATTAATTCATAAAATATTATTTTGATGTAACAAAGTAAATGATAATAGCTACTAATCATTGAGTTATTTAAATTTATTTAATTGACAAATAAAGATTGTATATATTCAAGGTGTAAAATGTGATGATTCGATATACATATATAATGTGTAATGGTATACATATACATTGTATAGTGATTAGCACAATCAAATTAATTAATACCTCCATTACTACCTATGCTATATGTTAAATACATAGAACTTGTTCATTGTATACACTGAAAGTGTGTGCCCTCTGATCAAAACTTCCCTTCTCTCCTAGCCCCTACCCTCTGGCAACTACCCTTCTATTCTGTTTCTATGAATTCAACTATTCTGTAATTCACATATAAGTGAGATCGTACAGTATTTGTCTTTCTGTGTCTGGCTTATTTCGCTTAGCATAATGTCCTTCAGGTTCACCCATTTTGTCACAAATGGCAGGATTTTTTTTTTTTTTTTCACAGCTCAATATTTCTTCATTGTACATATGTTCTACACTTAGGACACTTAGGTTTTATTCATATCTTGGTTATTGTGGATAATACAGCAATGAACATGGGGGTGCAGATATCTACATCTATATGCCTTTGGATATATGCCCAGAAGTGGGATCACTGAATCATATGATAGTTCTATTTCTATTTTTTGAGGAACCTCTATATAATTTTTCATAATAGTTGTACTAATTTATATTCCCCCAAATAGTGTTTACGTGTTTCCTTTACCTCTATATGATTTTCCATAATGGCTGTACTAATTTATATTCCCCAAAATAGAGTTTACATGTCTCTTTTTCTCTACACCCTCATCGACACTTGCTATCTTTCATCTTTTTGATAATAGTCATCCTAATAGGTGTGAGGTGACACCTTATTGCAGTTTTGATTTGCATTTTCCAAATGATTAGTGATGCTGAGCACATTTTCATATGCCTGATGGCCATTTGTATGTCTTCTTTTGAGAAAAGTCTATTTGGATCCTTTGGCCATGTTTTGTCTTCCTTTGTTTTGATATTGAGTTGTGTGAGTTCTTTATATATTTTAAATATTGATCTGTTATCAAGTATGTTATTTACAAATATTTTCTCTCATTCTATAGGTTACCTTTTTATTTTGCTGATTTTTTTCTTTACTGACCATTGAGTTCTTGGTCTGGCACCATAAAGTCAGTACCGATTTTTCTATTTCTTAGCTCTGTAACCTTGACTAAATTATTTAACTAATCTGTGCCTGGGTTTTAGCAACTGTAAAATGAGAGTTGTAATTATATCTATTCCCAGGGCAACACTGTATACAAAGTCCTTAGAATGTTGCATGGCACAAGTCAGCAATTTGTATTTGTTAGTGATTTTTTTTTTTTATTATTATACTTTAAGTTCTAGGGTACATGTGCATAACGTGCAGGTTTGTTACATATGTATACTTGTGCCATGTTGCTGTGCTGCACCCATCAACTCGTCAGCACCCATCAACTCGTCATTTACATCAAGTATAACTCCCAATGATTCCCTCCCCCCTCCCCCCTCCCCATGATAGGCCCCAGTGTGTGATGTTCCCCTTCCTGAGTCCAAGTGATCTCATTGTTCAGTTCCCACCTATGAGTGAGAACATGCGGTATTTGGTTTTCTGTTCTTGTGATAGTTTGCTAAGAATGATGGTTTCCAGCTGCATCCATGTTCCTTTCAGGCTTCACCCTAAGTACATTATGTATTTAATCTCATGTACTTTAATCTACTCATTCTGCAGATGAGGGAATCAAAGCTGAAGCTAGTTCAGTGATTTGGGCAAAGTCACACCACAGTTAGAATAGAGGTAGAATCTGAATTCAGATCACAGACTGCCTGATTTCAAATGTGAGCATTTTGGGTTTTGTGACTATGCTTTTTAAAAACAATAAGCCATCATCCTTTTCCTTTAAACTCTAATTTTCTGATCAATAAAACAAAAGATTTTTTTACTGTATTCTAAGATTAAATAATATATCCACTATATACAACGTTCTGAATTACTCTAAAAGAAGCATGGAATTATTACTGGGGTGTAACACCCCAGTAAATATTAAATTCCTCCACGTGATATCTATAGTTTAAAGCTTTACTTGATAAGCATTTATTTCTTTTAGAGATTCTAGAAAAATGAATTTGTAAAAGAATGCTATTTTCTGAAATGATTTCATCTGCTTTCCTTGGGAACACACTAAGTCACATATATCCTATCAATTTGAATATCAACTTGCCACTTGATCACAATAACCTCGATACCTAATTTCTCAAATAATTGACCAAGTTAAACCTCTGACATGCCGTTGATTGTCACTTAACCAATGAGGCGTAACAGATCAAAGTTATATCATCAGATATGGCATATTAATTAAATTTTATTCAGCAGTTTTGACTTTATGGAGAAAAAATGTTTCCTTAGCTGCTCGTGTTTTGAGGAGGAAAAATGATAAAGAACAGATATTGAGGGGGCCTTTCCATTAAAACCTTTTGCTACGGCAAAGTATACATCATTTTGATTCAATTAGAAAACTAAAATCTGTAAACCACAATTTCTCTGAGAATAGCTAAATGCGACCCAATCAAAGACACCTTACTGGAATTATTTCTACAGTCAATTGTTTAAGACTCTATTATGAAGAGATATTCAACCTTGTATTCTTTGTCACGTGTCATCTTCTGTTACCCCTGTTAATTTAAGTTAGGCACATAGCTTTACGGTGAATACGATCAATCAATGTGATTGAACTACATACACATTTGGGTCCTGTAGACCACTTCAGTGATATGATTTCTGTAAGTAATATATGTAAACAATATGATTATGTTTAAATTAAAGGTTATCCACAAACACAGTTTGGGAAGGTATTGTTGTGTATATGTTTTTCTTTTTGTTTGTTTTTTTAGTCTAAATTGTTCCTTGATAACAATGTATGTACTTTAAACAGTGGCACCAGGATCTCAGAATATAATATTTATTGATTGACTGACAGAATGACTAACTGACGGAAGGATTTCTCCTTCACTCTACCCACCATAACTAACACTTGACCTGTACACAAACACATTTTATTTTATATCTTGTTTTTTTCTCCAATTAATGACCTGCCATAGGAATTATCCCCTAATAACATATAGAACTATACCCAATTATTTTTAAATTCTAATAGTTTTTCCTACTTGAATATAACATTTTAATTCAAACCATCATTTATTAATGAATACTTCTGAATTTTTTGGTTATTGCCAATACTGTGGCAACAAAACCTTGGTTCATACATCATTATAGAAGAATACTAGCTCTTTTTCTCAGCACTATTTGCACAATTTTTTTGACCAGACTTTTACTCCCATAGCATGCTTGCAATTCAAATGAGTTGATTTTGGTGTAGCTTGCTTCTTTCCACCTCAGAGTCTATGAAGGAGAAATCTAAAGTAGAAACATAGGCCAAAAAATAAAAAATAAAAAAAATAAGACTACAAGCACATACTTTAAACAATGTTGTGTACTGCTGAAGGCTTATTACAAAGGAAGAAGTTCACTTTATTATTTTACTTATATCTCCTTCATGTTAGTACATTTGTCTATGATATAAAGCAAAATAAGGTGCACATGAAAATGCTCAAGTAACATTTTTTAAAGAACAAAGACAGTAGAATACATAAATGCATGAACTACCTGAGTTATGGCAAGCACATTAATATCCGGAGAAACAATTGTTGCTCTCCAGTGGTTCTAGCATGGCATGATAAAAACCATATGAATATGTACTTCAAATCAAAACTTAAAATCCTCTGGATTTCTGTTTTTATACAAAAATAAAATGAGGTTATAATGCTAGTGCCAACAACTGTATCTGACAGATTAGACACTTCATACATATTTGTTTTTTAATGAATAGATATGTAACTAAATAAGATGATGTGTTGAGTCAGGAATCCCCAAATCAGATACTTATAAACTATTAGCTCTCACTACATATGATGGTTAATATTATGAGTCAATCTGACTGGGCAAAGAAATACTCCTATAGCTGGCAAAACATTATGTCTGAATATATCTGTGAGGCTGTTTCTGGAATAGGTTAGCTTTTGAATCTCTAGACTGTGTAAAGCAAATCACTTTCACCAATGTAATCACTCATCCATTAATGGTCCAAATAGAACAAAAGGTGGAGGAAGGGTGAATTTGCTTTCTGCTTGATTGGCACCATCTTCTCCTGCTCTTGGACATTGGTGTTCCTGGCCCTTGTACATTTAGACTTGGGCTGGGACTTACACTATCGGTCTCCTTGATTTTTCAGGCTTTGGGTTCAGATAGAATTTTGCCACCAGCTTTCTTGAGCCTACACCTTGCAGATGGCAGGTTGTGGGACTTCTCAGCCTCTGTAATCTTGTGGGTCAATCCCTTATAAGAAATATCTATCTATATATCTATCTATATTCCACTGGTTGTGCCTCTCTGGAAAACACTATCATAAATTGGCTCATTTTAGTAGTTTAATGATAGTAGTAATAGAAGTAGTAATTTGTGTCCATCAACTATTTATCTATAATAATAATATATATGTGATTTAGGATTCACAATTATAAACTTTTTATTTGAAAAATTATTAGTTGATATGTAACATTTTAAAAAATCTTCTAAATACTTTGCACTATGCCATAAACAATAGGTAAGTATACAAAGTAAAACATGGTTTTTGCCTCAAACTTTTATTCTTACTGATTTATTGCTATAGTACTTTCACTTCCTCAGTTATTTGACTTCTTGGGAACCCTATAGCTCACTTGTCTACATTTCCTTCCATATGCAACTTGGATTCCATGATTCATTATTATTATTTATTCTTTTTCTGATAGTATTCCCTCACTATCCTCTTTCTTCCTGTGTCACATACACTTGGAAGAACTTAACTGTCATTTAAAATAAGAATCTGCTTTTCCATTCCTGAAACGAGGTGCTAGAAAACTGTTGGAGAAAATCACATAACTGAGGCTGATGGACTATACTGAAAATTAGTGAAAATCAACTGCAAATGGAATCTTCTGCCTAGAAGACACATTGTCTCTTATCTGCTAACTTTCCCACTAACCTCAATCTTAAATCTTCACTCTCTTTCTCTCTTCTTACATGTGGTTCTGTGTCACATGTATTGACAAATTAGAAGACAAATTCCAGAATTAGAAATTCTCTGTCTTTTCATCACCAAATCTATGATCCAGGTTTTATCTGTATCCAGCTTTTCCCCCTTTCTACATCCCATAATATTCTTCTTCCTATGAAACACTAATGCCTTTATTTGAGCTTGAAAGTCTTGTTAGTACTTAATGTGGGTCCAAGAACCAACAACAATGACATGACCTAAGAGATAATTCCATCTGGATTGGAAGGCTGGTTCATACCACTCTTACATAAGCATAATTAGTTTACTGTGAGCTGCTACTGACTGCTGTGGGGATTTTGCAGAATAAAGACTCAGGACCAAAGCACTTGAAGTTGCCAGACTTTTAGAATAAATAACAATTAAAAAATAATTAAACAGAAGAAAACACTCAACGAGTGGCTTATGGCCTGGTTTCTTTATATTTTAAATTAAATAATTGTATTTGATAATTTCTGGTATCACAACCTTTATATTTTTCTGATCTGGAGCCCTAACACCACCTAAGATAGTGTCTTTGGCATAGTGAGCTTTATGCAGTTGCAATTGAAACTATAAGAAAAAACTTCAAGGGAAAACAATCTTCGAGTTGTATCTTTACATACAGAGAAAAGAGTGTTATGAGGGTGAACTATTCTCTTTCTCCACTGACGTCTCTCACTTGATAAAGAGAGAGTAACGTTTTTCAATATTTGACCCACCTATATTTTTATAAGTCATAAAGGGAAAGGTAATGATTTTTTTTTTCTAATTGTTGGAAAACTGACACATTGGCACATTCTTGGCTGTCTTTCTCTACTCAACTTGGTTTGTAAGGGAAAGGTCAGTATTCATGCATTGACAAGCTGTATTGACTTTAACCCTCTACTACTTTACCCCTGTTTTCTGCTAGACCTGCCTGAGCCCAAGCACTATGAATGTTTGCAAATTCTGTAAAAAGCACATGAGACAGGTAATGTTTCAGCAGGATAAACTTTTCTGCTTCACCTGGGTAGGTAAAAGGAGATTGATTCTTGGATTACTGGCGGTATTCAGTATAGTGCGAGAGATAAGGGGCTAAACAGTGTTCTTCCATCCAAACATTTTCAGGGAGGTCTACATATTGGCTACTAATCAGATGCTATTAATCATGCTGATATTTTGATTATGTGGCTTTGTATTTGAATTTCACAACAGTTAGATCCTTGAAGAGAAGACATCCAAAACTTTCAACTTTTTTTTTTTTTTTAAGGTCTGAGGCCTCAATTTGGAATCACAGCCACGAGAAATATTCACCGTATTTCCACAAATAGGGCCATTGGGAAAAGTCAAGTTGCTGTAGTGAATTTTCTTTCTAACTTAAAAATATGAAGATTTCTGTTCTTTTGATTAGAGAAAAGGACTATCAGAAGGGCATTGCTTGAAAGACTATTTTCCCTCACATTGTTCTATTGTATTGGCTCTTCTCTGAAGACATATAACAAGGAAAGCTCTATGATCACTTATGGCATCGGAATGGAGAGATAACATTATGTAACCAATATCTATTCTCAAGCCACATCTCTGTACTCTGATTTCATTTGGTTCACTGATAAGTTTTAACATTAAATAGGCTTCTAAAATGCAATAGAAGTAAATCAAATGCCAGGAATAAAAATGTATTAAAGAAACAAAGATAAAATCCTAGACTAGGGAGTTTTGATTGTACAGCATGAGTTCTGATGACCTGCAAAGAATATTTAATATGAAGAATATTATTAGGGAAATATCTCTAGGCAAATGTAAAATGTTCAGTTAAGATGGGATTATCAATGAAACACCATAATCCTTATGTTCATATTACCACAAAGAGTTCTCTCTTTAATGATAGAAAAATTACAAGGATCCTTTGTAATGGGTACAATAAGAAAAATGAATGCCATTAAGTATGTGTGCAATTTTGAAGTGACAGAGTCACAGACACTTAGCTAAGTCTAAATAATAGCAAGCCTCCCAGTATGTCCACATCCAGTTATATCATCAAGAAAGACTGACTTATTCGAAATGAACCTCATGCAGCAGAGAGAAAATTTCCTTAAATGAGAAAGTGAAGGTTAATAAGGTAAATCGAAATAATGTTTACTCAATATCGTTGTGTTAAGGATAATCTCAGAAATGTACACTTAAAAATATGTGTATATGAAGAGCTCCAACAGAATAATGTAAACACCAGAAACAGTTTCAATGATTAGCTGTGACCCAATGCCTTTAATAAACAAACCATCTAATTTCAAATTTGTAACAACTGGTGAAGGCCTTGTAGTCCAACAGACATTTGAGCTGTGCAGGATGACAGGATTTAAAGTGAGCAAGGGAATTGCTATAATAAAGCCCCATCATTTGGCATACAGTAAAAGTAAACATGAAGAGATTTCATTAGAAATTCTACACTCCCAATGTGTGCACAGCAGAGAGCAAAAACCCAATCTGGGAATAGACAACTTGTTCCTATTGTGGATTAAAATGGGAAACCTAAAAAAGCATTAATGAAAGCACCAACAATAGCAGAAAAAAGTAATGTGGCGAGTTGCATGGAAATAAACATTGGGAAAAGACCCCACACATGTTACACAAGCTTCGTAAGCTAATACTACAAGCAAAAATTATGTGAACATCAGCAAAATCATATGGTTTGTATGCTGGTTGCACATAAGGTTGCAAATAAAATAGATCCTATACATCTATGCTATCTTGGACGTATATCTGTGATCATTTTCAGGAAGATCCTACTGACTTTGAGATATTGAAGAGTTTGACAAGAAACATAGGCTGAGGCAAATAGGAACTGATTTTTAAGGAGACATCACAATGAAAGGAAGACTAAAGCTGACAGACACCAAAACAATCACCGACAAGTTTGTGCTCCCAGCTTGCAGACATTATTTCTTGGCTTGGCTGTGTGGCATGACAGCAGAAACAAGCTTTCTCACATTGGACAGTCTGGATATTATGGCGTAGTTTTCTCAGTGATAGTAGTCATAAGCATGGGCTTTGAGTTTTGGGGAGGATAACTGCTAGTGTGTGAGGAAAATGGAGTTTCACCAAGAAATAAATCAGTTCACCAAGGTATTACTCAGTTGAAGACATTCACTCTTCAAGTGGAATGTGCATTAGTTATTTTGTGCACAGCATTTATTCTTATGTCTCCCCATCTACCTCATTTTTTTAACCTTCTTTCAATTCACAACATTTTAGGAGGAAGTTACTTATCTGCCAATGTATGTGATATTGATCAGGCTGTGAATCAGACACCTCCCATGAACCCTCGTTAATCAAGGTATGAAAACCCACTATAATCTTGTATGCAGAATTTTAGTCCCCACCATAGCTCTTCTGATCTAAAATCTACCTTTTAACAAGATTCCTAGATGATTCATAGGCACATTACCATCGAGAGGCACTGGTCTAGAGTGCACCATTACATTAAATTGCCTAAATTATATAACAAATGCTGTGAAGTTCAGGCTGAGATATTCTCATAATCTTCAAAGAGGTGTGGATTTTCTTTGACTTTAGTGTCTGTCATCAATCTATCTATCTGTCGGACACCTATCCATGTATGTGTGTGTATATAGACCATCCTTCAAAAGCAGTATGGAACCCTACTGAAAACTGGCTTAGATTTTAAGACTGACAACGCCCCCCAACACACACACCTGGAGGGTATGAAAAGTTTTATGAGTCACATAACGAAACTTTCTAGGGAAAGCAGGGGAGTTCCCAAATAGATCTGAAAATAGCTTGAGAGGAGCAGGTTTGGGGTTTTTACTGTGGTCAGGGGATGGGCTGGAGTGAGGGATCCCATGCAAGGGAAGGAGCTTTTGTGCTTTGAGCCTCCCACTGGTGCCAAAGGAGGGCGTACCAGGGCTTTTTCTTATCAGCCTTCCTATATGTGGGGCAGAAGGGGAAAAGGGAAGGGTGAGGCTTAAAAGCTATCAACAAACAAATGTCAGAAGATGGAGTTACTCTTTATTACAATTTACTTCTCATGTTTGGTGATGTAAGTTTGCCATTTTTTTTTTTCATTTAATTGAATTTGAAGTTAAATTGTTGTGCTTTGTAAGGGAAGCAGCCTGAGGCAAGTAAGAGAAGTGAAAGTTCTGTTGAATACCTTGAGCAAGGGCCCAGTATTGTGTATTCTGAGAAATGAAATAAATGGTTGCTTTGGTAACTGTCAGTGATATCTAATACTCTGAATCAGATAAGGAACATCTTGATGAGGCCTTATACTGAAGCTTTAGCAGGCCAAGACACATGAACTGAGGCCACTTTAAGGAGGGCCCTATTCTCATACTCATGTCCCTAAATGCCAACTATTAAAACATAGGTCAGTGACATCTATAAGCAATGCTTAGTAGAATTCAGCAAATGCAACTCTAAGCTGCACAGTTCAAAGTACAAGCTAACCTGCACACAACAGGGTCAGTTAGCAAACAACAGTAAGAAAAGAAAGATTTCTTCTTGGGCGGCGATTACCTTTTAGAGATCCTGCTCACGGTACCAACTGTTGGGGTTACTCTGCAGAGCAGGGTGGACTCCCACCCCAAATTTGACTCAGATGTCAAGACTGATGCTGACACACTCAAACACCAATAAGGTATGAAAAGATTGATTACTCATGTAATGAGACTTTCTGGGAAGAGCAGGGAAGCTATGAAGTAGGTCTGAAAATGGCTTGACAGAGCACACACAAAAAAGACATTGCTTGGCATTTTTTATTAGGGTTAAGAAGTGGGGCAGGGGTGAAAGTTCTCACATGTGGGAAGGGGCTTGTGTGATTTGGACCTAACAAAGGAGGGATCACCTGGCCTTTCTTATCAGTTTGCCTGGATGTGAGACAGAAGGGAAGAAAGGTGAGACTTAAAAGTTATCACTAGTAGAACATAAAAAAGTAGAGTCATGCTCTCTATTACTCTATTATCTATCTGTCTGTCTATCTATCTATCTATCTATCTATCTATCTATCTATCTATCTATCTATCATGACCGTCATCATCTAATTTATTTATTTTACTAGCTCAGTTTCCATTTTAAAATTGCATAGGTGGAAACTGTAATAAATAACCTTGAAAGATATTTTTGTTCTGGGAAGAAGCATTTAATTGAATCCTTCTTGTCATGTCTTTATAAGTAGTCACCCATTTTACTGAAAAAATACAGTAACACATTTATTGTTGGTGGCCTACTGATGAATTCCATTTCTAGTAAGACTTGAAATATGAGCTTTCCCTCAGAGGAAGCTGTGGGACATTGGGAACCAAAATGTTTCCTGGGAGCAAATTCAATTTAAACTGATGACCTATTTCTCTTTGAGTTTTAGCATGATCAGAACCATCTTGATAGTTTGAAACGGTTCTAAATAAAGGCTGTGGCCATGAAAGAATGTGTGCTTTTGAATAATTTCTGAACATATAAGTGTAAGCTAAAGAGTAGATGGGAAGTTGTTTTGACTGAATGAGTGAGATAATTCTCACAAATTATAATAATAAGTGATTGCACTATCACCAGTGATTAAATAGTTGTAACTAGTGGAACTATTGAAAGTGACAACAGCTGACAATACCAGGATGAAAGCTCTTTGCCTTTCTTCACTATATTCAAAGAGTGTATTGCTATTCCAGCAGTAAGCTCATCATTCCAAGAAATAGAAATTATCTGCTTGCAACTTGGAAACCACGTGACTGGCAGAAAAAAATGCAGTAGAATGAAAGACACCTAGTGAAGTTAGCGGATTCATCATGGTTCTTTTTTTTTTTTTTTTTTAAATTTCATTTATTTATTTATTTTTGGGGAGCACTTGAAAGCAAAAATGGACATCTTGGATTGAATAATCCAAGTTGTTTTTGGCTAACTTATTTGCAGGAGGAGGGAAAATGAGTAGGAGATTCAGGAAGAGATGTATTGGACTTCTGCCACTCCGGACACATAAAACATGTATGTGAGATATGTAACTGTGTTTCTGTATTCCAAATTTGAGGTGCAAGTGATAAAGTATATAAGTGCATGCCTTATCCTCCCTTCTGGAGTGTGAATGCTACAAAGAAGACAAGCATTTTACCAAAATCTCATATTTGGCACTTAAAAACACTTGTCAAGAAAGTCACATTGTAAATGACAAATAAAGTAGGAGGTGAGTTCCAGGCTTCTAATCATTATCATTCGGATCTTGCAAATCTTATAAAACGTCTACGTGCTCTGAAATTTTAAAGTGATCCTAGATGATCATTTTCCTCACTAAAATAAAAATTAAGGAGAAAATGTTTAGAAAATAAAAGTTATCTATCACCTAAAATATAATAAATAATAAAATACTATGCAATTTTTGTTGCTCTGTGGATTTATAAAATTTTTCATAAGCACTATCCTCATAATGGTGGAGAAGAATCACTCAGGAATTCTTTTGCTCAGTGCAAACTTTGTTCTCTCTTTTGTTTGCAATTTTCTTCTCTATCCTCAATCTTTAATATAAAACTTAGAATTCTATAGGGGTATCTCTCTCAGGGAGTCTAGCAGTAAAGTAAGAAACACTTTGTAAACAGATTCTCTGAAAAATTAAATTCTGTTTTGGCTAAAAACTTTCATACTATACGTATTTTTACCTTCTCAGTTTTTGCTTGTATTATAAAATATAAATGATTTCAAGTAATAGTTTACCCTATTATAATTTTGGGTTAATCTAAACTGCAGAAGACATTTTGAATATATTGTATGCACCCTAGTGTCTTTTCAATGACTTTCAGCTTCCCTGAGAAAGTCCTGGTTCTCAGATATGATATTCCTCACTTTCAAATTTAACCTTGTCTATACCAGTAGGACTTTATTTTTCCCTTGACAAAAGAGATAAAACTATCCCATTTATTTTTCAAGGATAATGGCTTTGCCTCTTCATAGGTTCTATCTTCTTTATTCTCCTCTACAACAATGCTCCAACAAAATTAATATCATTTTCCTGGTGTTCATAATTTCTCATATTTGTGGATAGTTCTCATCAGCAAACAAACATATTCAGTCACTTCTATCTTAAGAATAACAGTAAAAATGATGTTTTAATCCACCAATGTCTCTAGATATTGCTCATGGTAGCCAATAGAGCAGTTCACCAATGGTAAGATTCTCCTCATTCCAGGCATGCAGTAGTATTGCCAATAAAATATAATATATCTTTTTTATCATTGCACTGTAATTATGAATTATGTTGCTATTAGGAGAAGTTGGGTAAGCGATATGGAAACTCCGTACTATTTTTGCAACAATTTTATAAATCTAAAATTAATTCAGACAAAAAGGCTTTTTTAAAAAGAAGAAAAATGAGAAATATTATGTATCTCACTTTTGTACAGAAGCCTGTATGCACCAGCACAAGAATTCCCAATTTTTGATACTGCTGCAATGCAACAGGCACTCTAAAAAGTAGATGTTTGCCAGCCTGGATCCATTAGCCATGAAGATATTGAATAGACGTCCCTGCTGACTTGAGATGAAAATAATGTGATGTGAATGGAAAATAAATCTTTATTTTTAAGTTCTGAACTTTTAGAGTTGCTTTTACCAAGCCTAACTTCTCTCATCCTGTTTAATATAAAAGTGAAGTTTTAGAATTTGGGTGCTAAATAATAAAACTCTAACATACCATATACTGTCTCATTATCCATATGGTCAGCAAAGAGAAAGCTGTTATTTAAGACTGAAAAGATATGTTCCACATTACATAGTGGCAAAACTTTTGATAAAACATTGCTAGTTGTAACTTGGAAGGCAGATCATGTATCTAATGGATGTGTAGTGCTAAAGTAAAAGGTTGAAAACAGAAGGAAATAGAGTGTGTTGGTTACTTTTCACTACATTTAGCAAAGTATTACAAAAAAAGTAAGACCTCAAAATACATTGGCCAGTTTTCAAGCGCAAATAAGAAGAAATAAACCATATCCAGAAATATGGAACTTTGCAATGTTAAAAAGACAAAT
The DNA here is from genome assembly GCF_049350105.2 of Macaca mulatta. NCBI lineage: Eukaryota > Metazoa > Chordata > Mammalia > Primates > Cercopithecidae > Macaca > Macaca mulatta. Next base: position 29,569,129 of record NC_133410.1, on the reverse strand, counting down.
GTTTTGAGATACTAAACCATAGGGGAAAATATTGAGAGGCTTAAAAAAAAAGAAAAAAAAAAAAACAAATGAAATGTAGATAAAAACTAAGACTTACAGGTTAAAAAAATACTAACCATTTTCAATCCATTGTATTGCCTCAGGACAAAAATAAAATTTTAAAAAAAATGACATTGACAATCATACTTCAAATTACTGACTGGATGAAGTACATCATGAAAAAAAAAAAAAGCCTAAGGAAGATTATGACATCCAGTGAATATTTCAAATGGGAATCATGCCTCAGGGCACAGAGAATAAGAATGTGCACCTACAAAGCCTGATAAGCTCAGCGTATTTGTGAATATTAACACATGAATTTGACTGAATTAAATTGATGAGAAGCCAACTAAGTTTGTAAAGAGAACATAATGTCAAAAGAACAATCAGCTCGGACTATAGTTGACTGTTGCTGTTTGAGACTTACAATGACTCTTGGCCCCAACTGTCTGTGAATAGAAAGTAATCTGAGAACAATTTTCAGCATCTAAGGAGAGAATATTTTCTGATGCCCATTTCAGTTGTGGCTATGGAAGATAGTGCCAAAGAAGAAATGATTTCTGATGCATGTTGCATTCTTCACTTTCTAAAGGAGCTTGTAGTTTATTGTTTATTGTGGTTATTCAGGTCCTGTTCCTCCATTGTTTATTGGGGTATGTTTCTGGGGCAGATAACATGTCTTTCTAAATTCATAGATCTCCAAAACAAGAGTAGACACAGCCATGGTTGATCTAAACACTCTCATTTATCATTTTCAGAAAAAAGACCTTTCATCCAGAAAACTAGTATTTATTTTGATGTCATGATTAAATTGGACTTGTGAGGTGTTTAAGCCTCATAAATTAAGGAAAGAGAGTAACTAAAATATTTTTTGAGATCAGAATAAACCACAATAGTTTCTGTAGTTTTCATAAGTGTTCCAATTTTTAATTTCATTCTCAGAAGTTTGTAAACTCTACTTCCATCTCCTCAAATGCAGGCATGAACATATGACTGACTTTGGTCATGATACAAGAGTAGAAGTGACATTTATCACTTCTGGGAAGAAGGTTTTGATATTTAGTGCAGAGTTTTTATGTTCTTTTTTCTTCCATATATAATTCCAAATTTTGAAGGTTCTTTTGACTTGGAGGAAGACAATTCTGAGGGAGAACTATGTGGATTAGAATCCTCTGCTGACCTGAGATGGACTTGAAGCCTAAACAAGAAATAAACTTTAGTTGCTTTAAGCAGAGTGATATCAGGGTTCTTTGTTATTGCAGCATAACTCAGAACATTTTGACTGCTACCTTATTATCCTATGCATTTCTTTCCCTGACATATTTTGAAAAACACAATTTGTATGTGTTACTTCTAAATATTCACTGTTTTTCATAATTCCATTGCAGTCTGGCTTCTAATACTTCCTCAGCAATAAAATTGGTTCATGAACCTGGTCAAAAACTGATTATGGTAAAATTCAATGGAGACGTTTTAATGCATATCTTATTCATTGAGATGCAGCATGATTTGATTGAATGTTTTGACCTAAACTCTTTCCTTCCCTGGATCCTGGGATACCATTATGTTTTCAATCCATATTCTTCCTTAGAACTCTTATGATTTCTTTTTTTTTTTCTTTTTTTTTTTTTTACAATTCACATATCTTAAATTGTGGCATTCACCAAAGTTCTAAAACTCTTTCATTTCTTTCTGTTTCCTCTAATAAAAGCACTTAACTTCAATGATGTCAACAATGAGCAATATATGGGGTACTCCTAAATTACTATCTCTAGTCCACATCATTTTGTTGAGTTCCAGAAACTATGACCAATGTCTACTGAACATTATCACTTGCATCTCAATCTCAGCATGTCCAAAGTAACTTCTATTTTTCTTTCAATACATTCCTTATTGTAATTTTTCTTGCTTTTGGACATTAGCATTACACTTCAACTGAGATGTCAATGCTATTAACTAAGGGTTAGCCACAGCTTTTGTCTCTCCCCTTCCACACGTATCCAAATAATTACTAAATCCTGCTGTTCTAATTCTTTACTGTGAGCAATCATCATATTTCTCTCTATTCCCATTACCACTACTTTAGTCCAGGTTTTGGTGATTTCTCACTTGATTTTCTGAACAGCTGCCTTACTACCCTGTTCCTATTGTCATCCAGTTCATGTTCCGCATTGTGGCCCAAGTGATCTTACTAATGTAAAAGTTAGCGTGAATCACTCTTCCTGAATTTCTTCAAAGGCTCCTTCTTTTACAAACAGGATTAAATCCATGCTCCTTACTATAGTTATAAAGATCTTTTATGTCCTCTTTAATTCCTTCTCAAAATCCATTTTTTCACATTTTCCCTGTGTAACACATGTTCAATTGATTGATGTGTTTGTAATTCTTTAAAACTATGCTTTACCCTCTTGCTACTCTTGCAAATAGCTTTTCCTCTATATGGCATTTTTTCTTCACCTGAAAAAAACTAATTGTTATTAAATTAAACAAATATTATTTTCCCCTGCTATTCCCCATTGTATTCTTTGCATCCTTATTATCTCCGTTATCCTGCTGTGCTGTCATAAATAATTTTTTGCCCCTTTTTCCTAACTTACTCCAAGGTCTCTGGCTGCAGTAACCACTGTTTATATTCTTTTGTATCCCTGGTGTCTAGCAGACCAAATAACTAATAGTGATTATTCAGTGATCATTTACTAACAAATAAATAGAATAGGATTCTTTGATGCGAAGACTGTCTTTGTAGTCGAACCTACTCAGAACTAAAACTACATATTCTCCGACATGGCTAATACAAACATAGTTATTCATCTATTGGTGAATTTACTGGACTATCTGAAATTTCAATTTTGAAATAATTTTGATTTGGATTTCAAGAGACCGTTAAAAGTTAAAATATTTCTGTATATATTATTCCTTTCTGATTTTATTCCCTTAATGGGGATGCCATAGAAATTAGTCTCCCATACATGTACTCTGGTAAGTGATTTCGTCTCAGCTTTTTCCAGCATGATCCCAACTAAGAGGCTTCTCATTACTCTTTGCAATCCTATTCTATCTCATTAGAATGATCTCTGTTCAGTCATGACATTCTAGGATCATACATTTGATGAAGCATCTTAATTTAACAGGACAGGAAAAGCTTCTTAATAATTTCCTCTTCACATTTTTTGAGGAGATTTTTGAGGAGGAATAATGTTCATCTTAATTCTGCCTTTCTTCTTACATACCTCCCAGGAAGCAAAGTGTGGCTTACATGGTAATATTTAAGACTATGAATATATTTTATTCAGTACATTTGGTAGATAGGTTATTAATAGCTGTAAATAATTTAGGTAAAATTTAAGTGATTGTCTTGTAACTGTAGTAAATATAGTTCTTGGCAAAGAGAAGCAGCCATTTGAATTTCAGATATGTCTACTTGCTGAACTGCAAAATGTTTATAGGGCTGAAACCATGGTGGATTAATTAACCAAACTAAAGTATAATGTTTATAAAATCTATGCAGTAAAATAAAATCGAAATAATTCATTTATAAGATTATATAACATAAATAATCTCTATTTATAAAATAGTACCCTCAAATCCCAGTACATAATTAAAATAGAGTGACTTCAAATGAACTTTGAAATAAATAGTTGTTTCTTAAGAAAGTTTTAAAATTTTACAAACTTTAAAAACTCAATATATATTCAAAGTCCTTATCAAATGCCATAGAGTAAACATAACAATAATAAAATGAAATTTTAAGAATTTAATGTTATTAATTCAGTTGTAACAGTTATAATAGTGTTACTGCTTATCTTCTATTAAACATTATTGCTTTGATGTAGTTTAAAATATAGATTATACACTCACAGTGCCCTCAACCTAGTAAGAGCTTTAAAAACACAAAACACCTAAGTACACATTTAATGAGCTGAATAAATTATGTAATTTGAACCAGACCTTTTTCAAAGGAGAAAATAGTCTTTATTGGGAAAAATACTTCGATAATTTTTGAAAGCCATCCTGATCTTTTGCTCCTAGGAAGCTGTTGGTACAGCACATTTCAAGAATTTTCTTGAGAGGATATGCCAAAGTCCATGATAGTGAGACAAATTTTTAAAAATGGAGCTTCTGTTGGTAATCTGGAAGGGATGATATGGAGAAGGAAGAAACAGTGGAAGACAATAAGCTGCATTATGTGAAACCGGGATTCTTCAAAACATTAATATATTAAACATTTGACTACATTATTGTTCTTTGGGAAAAGAAGGAAGATGTTGAGTTACATCAGATTTTCAACTGAGCATATGAAGCTGTCAATACTTAACAGGGAAGCAGGATCAGAAAACCTTAAGCCTCCTCATAGCAGAATCAATGCAGAGGCTTGATGATTTTCTCAGGTTATAAATATTTACTCTAGAGTTTCAGAGGTCAGGGAGGTCCTTGGAATTTTAATGGCATACAAAACCAGAAAATTTTGGGAAATTGAAGACGGGAAATAGTATTTGTCTAAGTGGTGACCTTGATACCTAGGCATAAAGGATATGCCACTTGCTACGAGTTTCTGGAATGTAAGGTACATCAGAGTAGCTTTTGTTTCTTTAACCCCTAAAACTGCTCAACACATATTTGGAAGTTGTACAAGAACAAATAAATGACTGTAAAAATAGGAAGTGATGAGATCAATAATTATATACAGTCAGTCTTCCACGTCCACGGGTTCTGCAACTGGATTCAAACAATGGACGCAAGACCTGCAGATGTGCGACCTGAAGTCATTGCCAGAGACAGTGAGAGAGAGAGAGACAGAGAGAAGATGGGAGGAGAAGGGGTAGGAGGGGGAAAGAGAGGAAGCAGGAGAGAGAGGGAGAGGGAAATTTATTATAAAGAGTTAACACACAATTATGGAGGCTGGCAAGTCAGAATCTGCAGTCTGCAGTTTTGGCCAACAGGCTCAAGACCAGGAGAGCCTATGGTGCAGATGAAATCTGAAGGCAGTCTGAAGAATTTCCTCTTTCTCTGGAAGGCTAGATTTCTGTTCCATTTTGGGCTTCAACTGATTGGATAAAGCTCACCCCATTATGGAGGGCAATATTCTTACTTAAAATTCACCAATTTAAATATTAATATCTTCTAAAAGCACCCTCCAAGTTGACATAAACATGTGCTATTACAGTGAACAAGATGGTGAGAGGTATGAACAGAATGTTTTCAAAGAAAAGACTGAAAAATCTAAAATTTTCAATGAAATACAAACACTAAAAAAAGAACAGAAAGCTGTGCTCAAATACTTGCAGGTCTATTGAAGATACATTTATTCACTCATAAATATTTATTTAGGACCTACTAGATGGTAAAGACTGTCTAGGTATTTGGAATATATCAGTGAACAACAATGGAGGAAAATTCTGTAATTTGGAGCTTATCTTTTAAAACTGAAAAGGCTCAATGTAGGAAAGAAATGTCTAACTATAATTTTCTGAATTATTAAAAGTACTTCCAAAATAGTAAAAATTCTTTTTAGCAGGAATGTTTAAAACAGTTGTTGAATGACTATTAAATATATCTTAGAAGGTAATAGACTAAATTATCACTGTAGTCTCTGTACATTTTATTCCAAGCTGTTTTCAGGTGTTTTTTTCTTTGCTACATATTTCTTTAAGAAATAAGTATAGAAATGAATTTAGTCAGCCACCCATCTACCTATCCATTCATCCCCACCCATCTACCTATCCATTCATCCATCCATCTAAAGAATATATGGAAGATTTGAGTTTCACATTTTTCTGAAGAAAACCTCAGATGCTTCATAAACCCTAAAAAAAAATGTGATAGGTAGTCCCAAATAAATCAATATCCAATTTTTGAAGTTCAGTTGACATCATTAACAAGAGTGAACTTGGAAAAGGAGGGTTAATGCTTCCTTCTTTCTCTCTCCTTTTGGCATAAATCAGAAGAAAATAATTAGAACACATTATTTCTAAGTACAAACATTGAGATAATAGAACTTGTATAACACATGGAAGAAGCTCTTTTAGAAGCATGTTTCATTATTTTTCCCAAGCCACAGATGTTAGCTGTTTCACATCAAAATAATGATGGTAGTCATGAATTTCTTGGAAAAGCATTTTTAAAAAGCTTTTGAGTAGATGAGATGAGAGATGTGTTCTTCAAAGCAAATGAAAAGAGTCATGTTTTCAGGGGAATATCATGAGCAGAAATTCTCTGGCAGTAGCCATCGAACAGATAATTTAAGTGCCTGCTGGAAAGTTGGCAGAAAAAGACTCGAAACTATAAACTAAGCTATGAGAAGTGGGATATCAAAAGGTCAAAAGAAGCTGAAAATGACAAACGTTTCAGGAAGCAAGAATCCAGAGAACATTCAAGAGAATAACATGCACTTACATTCACATTTTTATAGTTTTTTTGTTGTTGTTGTTGTTAAACTGTATCCTACATATAATAAAATGAATACTATAAAATGCAAAATGTTTTAAGTGTACCAGACATGAGCACAACCGTGCAATCACTACCCATGCCAAAAATTAAAACAGTGCCAACACTTAGAAGCCCCCTGATATTTCACTCTAAAAGTAATTATGATCCTGAATCCTGTTCAGGAATTGTCCCTGTTTTAGAACTTAAACACACACACACACACACCACGCAAAAGAAAAAAACAATAGAATGATTCTATTTGCATTTCTTCATGTATCTGTCGGTCTTCTTTTTTTCACCATAATGTCTGTGATTCAAACATATTTTTGCAGTTGCAAGAGATTAGTCTTTTCTTGTGTATAATTCTATTTTATTAAATATATTAAAATCAATCCACCCTGCTGTTGTTGGACATTTTAGACATTCTCAGTTTCTACCTTATAGGAATAACACTGCTATAAATCCTACTGTATGTGTCCCATGATGCAAATACAAGAATTTCTGATTCACAAAAATTCTTATATTTCCTTTCAGTAAATGCTGCCATTTTTTTCTTTTTTTCAAAATGGTTAAGCCAATTGGTACTTCCCATAGAAGTGTATGGGATATGTTGCTTACATTCTCACTGTGTCTAGGTGATGCCAGATGTTTTATGTTAACCATTTTGTTGATGCTGATGTGTATTTGTATCACATTGGTTTCAATTTCCATTTCACTTATCACTAATAAGGTTGCATACCATTTCACATGCTTGTTGGCTATTTGAACATCCTTTTTTACCTGTTGAAAGTATTTCTCCACTTTTTTTTTTTTTAAACTGAGTTGTTGTTTATTTTTACACATAAGTTGTCTACAAATCTTGTATAAGATACGTTGACTTCTTATTATGTTCTGGCTGTGGTTCTGTCATTGGCAACTGGTCAATGTTTTTCATTGATGTATGGACTGCCTTTGTACTCTTTTTATGTATCCTTTAACACACAGAAGTCTTGGTTAAGAACTCAAATAATTCCAAAGTTAGGAAGATATTCTGCTGTTACATTATTTTATCAATGAATATGAAATTGGTATTTTATGCATGTCATGTGGATGCTTCAAATATTATTTTTCCCCATATATATGTGCCTTATATTTTTTTCTTGTATTTTTCATTGCCAGATTTTTAAACTAAACTTCTTCTGGTCTCATAAAATGAGTTGTGACTTTCCCAGTTTTTCCTAATAACTGGAAATATTTAAAATTACTGATTTTTTTCCTGCAATGTTTGAACTAATTCACATGGGAAATTATTTGAACCAGCAAATTTCTTTCTGGCTGGATTTTTAGTTATAAATTTAATTTTTAAAATACATATAGGAAAATTCAGACTTTTAAATTTATTCTTGTATCTGTTTTATGAAGTTGTGCTTTTCAAAATCTTTGTCCATTTCATCTAAGATTTCAAATCAGTTTTTAAAGTTGTTAGTAATTTTTCTTTGATATCTTCATACTAGCTATAGGCCCTGAAGTGCTGCTTGTTTTAAATTCATATTTGTAGTTTGTAATTTTTTTATTCAGTTATGACAGGCATTTTTTTCTAATATTTTCAAACAAACAACTTCTGGCTCTATTGATTTTCTGTTATTTTTTCTCTATTTCATTGGTTTTCATTCTTATTAATTCCTTTATTATTCTAGTTAATTAAGATGTATACTTAGATCCTTGGATTTCCACTCTTCTAATATAGGTTTTTATGGATATAAATATCCTTCAGAGCACAGCTTTCCCTTCGTAGAATATGTCTTGATATCATTTATTTTCATTATCATTTAGTACAAAAAATTGTCTTCATTATTTTGACCTTGATTATGGACCATTGAGAAATACAATGCTTTATTTTCAAGCATTTTGAGATTTTTCTACCTATCTTCTTATTACTGGTTTCTAGCTGAGTTCTTCTGTAGGCAGATAGCAAACTCTTAATACTTTTAGTCACTTAACAGTTGTTGGGACTTACTTTGCAACTCAATATATGTTTAATTTGAAAAATGTTTTGTGTCTGCTTATAAAGAATATGGGTGAAATATGTATGTGATGACTCAATTCAACTAAATTGGGTAAACATTCTGTTCAAAATTTCTATGTCTCTACTGATAGCTTTGCTTGTTTTGTCATTACTGAGAAAATTTTGGTTTGCACTATAGTTTTGTCTACCTCTTCTTTATATGTCAGTGTTTAAATGATTTGAAGCTATCCTTTTATGTGTATAGAAATTTAGGTTATATGCAACCTCTAATGAATACATCAATTTGTATTATTACAAAATATTCATCTGCAATGAGAGTAATAAATCTTGCCTTTAAATCTAGTTTTCTGACATAAATGTTGTTATGATAACTTTGTCTTGATTGCCTTTTGCAAGTTACACATTTTTGCTTACCTTTACTTTCAAATTTTCTATGTCCTCATACTTAAGTTTTGCCTATTGTAGAGTGTATCCCTGACTTTTGTTTAATGTATACAGTTTGCTAAATTTTGCTTTTTACATGAACTATTTAGTTTATTTATATTTGATGTTTAATTATTGCTCTAGGTGATTGTAAATCTTTTATCTAACTGTTTTCCATCTTCTTGCTTTTTATTTCATTTATTCTCTTTACCTTCCCATTAAATTTCTAGGCATGCATACTTTTATTACTAATTGTGTGGATATTACAAGATACTTTTTTGAAAAATTACTTCTTTTCTGACATAGTCTAGAAAACATTAATAATCTTATATATTTTTCTTCACTTATATTTAATATTATAATGCATTTCAATTTACAATATATTTTAAATCACAAAATTATTATTATAAATTTAAAAGGTAAATCGTAATTGACATTAAACAAAATAATTGAGTATTCTGTTATACTTTATCGCTTACATTTCATCCTTCTGGAATTATTTTCCCTCTCCCTGAAAAGCCCTCATCAACCCTATTACTCACCCCTGCCTGCCATTTGTTTGTTTCCCAATGGTTACCGTATTTGTCTTTGCTTTTTTGCAAATGAAAACCCTTAATTTTATTTTGAAGAATATTTTTATTGGATGTAGAATTCCAATAACTAGCCATTCTTTTAGTATTTGAAAATGTCATCTCAGTGTCATCTAGCTTCTATGATGTCTCTTGAGAAATCAGTTGCTAGTCTTCCTGTTGTCACCCATTTGAAGGCAAAGTATTTAACGAAAGTATTTTTTGTTCATGGTTTTTAGTGACTTTGCTGTGAATTGCCCAGTTGTGGTTTATTTTGTAGTTATTCAGTGAGGAGAATTTCTGGAAGGTAAAAATAAATTTTCTTTACCGTCCTGTGTATGCTTCTCCTTCACAATTCATAATTATAGCCAATGATGGTAAAACCTGTGCCATGCTGCAGGTTCTGAATTGAACAAGTTACTTTATTTTTCTCATGTGATACTCAAGACAACCCCAAGAGGTTGCTACTATGAATAATCTCATTTTACAGAAAAGAGAAATGAAAGCTTAAATAATTAGTCCAAGGTCAAACATCTGGTTATACAGCAAAAAGTAAAATCAGCTTGTTTTACACAAAACCCATGTATATTAATAATAAGAATATCCTAAATATATTGGGAAAATTTAACGTGGTACTTCTAATTCAGTTAAATGGTACTAGCTACAGACACTAGAAGTGTGTGGCAAACTGGAAAAAAGGCTTTTATTGTCAAAAACATGTGTTCTATTATTGGCTCTGACACTAACAGGCTCCAGGGACTAGTTTAGGATGACAACTTCAGACCTGAAGCTTCATTTATAAACGAGGGTGTTGAATAAGGTGATTCTTATTATTTCCTTCTGGTTAGAAAATTCTATGAAAACCATTTTATTTTAAGCAAACTTCCTTTTTTAAAAAAACAAATAAAAAAGCTGTATGCTTATACAGAATCTATGATGAGTATACATCTAATCATGTTCTGGAGATGTGAGAAAGAGACTGCTGTGAACATTATCTTATTAAATATACTCTCTCCAGATCCCTGACCATTATTGTTGGCCTTCTCAGAAATCTGTCTGGCTTTTTATATTTTGTTAGAAATGAGATGCCTAAAATTGAATGCATTTTTTTTTTTTTTTTTTTTTTTTTTTGCAGTTCAATACAACTAAATTGGATGCAAGGATCTACTATCTTGCAGCTTCATGATATGATGCCTCTGGATCTGTAAATCAAAACCACAAAAGTTTCTCAGAGTATCTTAGAAAATTTGTATATAATTCTATGCACCTTGATAGTAAACATTCTTTAGATTTTGTTTTACACGAAATAATTTTTCTATCTGTTTATCATCCAAGAAACCATTTAGAGTGTGTTTAAATACATTTTTTTCTTCCTTGGTGGTATTTGTCTTGCCATTCAAGATTCTTATAAAAATGTCTGCAATATTTTCCTTCTCCAATCCTGACAGCAATTGTATTAATACTAATTGGATTTTTATCATTCTCCATTTTTACTTTTTTAAATAAATGCAAATCAAGTGTCTCAACATGCTGCTTATTTCAGCTAAATGTTGCTCTGAGACTAGGAATACAGTATTGTTTTTTATATTCTAAAATGCAAAAGTAGTAAAAATCAACTTAGCTTAGCAGTGTAGTCCTAAGAGCAAATGGATGGTTGTGCTGACATGCTTCTTAGAGCTCAGCAATGTCTTTACTTTTCTTGTGCAAAGTGCTAAATAAAAACAATAAGCAGATTGAAATTATGTATGCATGATCGTAAGTGAAAGCCAAATAATTCATTTTTTTACTGAGAAAATGTGCAGAAATAGTATGTTTTGATTTTATATTGTAGTTGATGAAGTTTAAAAGCTCAAAGACTGCTTTGATTAATTTCTAGCTTTCTCTGACAACCTTCCATATTTTGGAAATGAATATATTAAAGTTGGACTTGAATTTCATATCATTAGAGTGCCTTGCATCTTTTAGTTTGTCTCATAATGAATAATTTTAATAATTAATATTTTAATACATAGAGCTTTTAAAACATTGTTTCAAAGAATAAGTGAGATATAACTAATTTATAATTAATTCATTACTTTAGTTTTTGCAGTGGGAATAATAGATAAGTTATATATCTACTATTAAATATTAGATGCATAGAAGATTATTATTTGGTAATATTAAACTTGTTCTCCAACTTGATGAAGCAATAAGTAAGTTTCCAAAGAAATACAATCACAGGGCTTTTGAGAGCCCTGTTTATTGTTAGAGCAAATTGACATCTATTCTATTATTATTATTCCACAAATGATAGGTGCTGCTTAGAGTCTCATTTGGCCATAAATCTTAAGCACTGTGTCTGTGTGTCTCAGAACCTATTTACATAATCACACATGGGGATCTAACTAATAAAAGCCAATGAAAAGGGTAATAGTAAGAATAGTTTTTAAAACTGGTGACAGGAATGTTATATGGTTCTGGAATGTTATAGTTCCTAAATTAGGATTCTGAAGAAAATAATATTTTTCTTAAAAAAGTTAAACGAGTTTATAAAACAAACTCTAAAGCAATAGAGTTGTAATTATTAGATTACTTACTAAGCAGTGTTGGTTTTTTTGTTTTTTGTTTTTTTGTTTTTTTTCCAGTAGATTCACTGTGATAGTAAATTTTAGCTGTGGTCGATTTTGACTTATGTGAAAAGAATTTTGAATAAATTTCCATTACTTGACGACACTGGCCATTAACATAACCTGCATTTTCTAAGTAATAAGATTGCATGAGACAAGAAAACAATTTTATTTTTAAATTTTTTTTTATTAAATTTATTTATTTATTTATTTTGAGACTGAGCCTCACTCTGTCATGCAGGCTGGAGTGCAATGACATGCTCACAGCTCACCGCAACCTCCACCTCCCAGTCTTAAGTGATTCTCCCACCTCACCCTCCAAAGTAGCTGGGACCACAGGCTTGCACCACCGAGCCTGGCTAATTTTTAGTATTTTTTGTAGAGATGAGGTTTCACCACGTTGGCCAGACTGGTCCCGAACTCCTGGTATCTAGTGATCTGCCTGCCTCAGCCTCCCAAAGTGCTGGGATTATAGGTGTGAGCCATCACACCTCGCCAACAAAACAATTTTAGAAATAGAAACGACAGTTTTTGGTGTGTGTTTAGTTGAAATATGATGAGGAGTATTATAAAGACATGATTTTAATAGCATGTTTCCTCAAGATTAATACTAATATAACAAATTTATGATACAATGTATTAAAAAATATATTTAAATGTTATTTTAGTCCTCTCAATGACGGTATAAGGTAGCTCTTATCCAGATTAGAGAGCTAAAATATTTTTTGGTAGGATATATCTGAAAACAATCCTCATCTTTTCAATTTAAAAGTCAACCTGACCAATATGGACAATTGAACTAATTAAAATAAATGCATAAAACATTAAAAATAATTTGTTGTCCTGTTTTTAATATAAGTACACAGAGTAAAATATTGTTTTAACTTCCAGAAATTAAAAACCATTTTCTTAAGTCAGGCATGGTAGAATGACTTCAATAAGATGACAGAATACAGACTTTCTACCATCTTCCTCCTGTAGAAGAGCTGACTTTGACAACAATCCATGAACAAGAGTAGTTTTGTGAGAACACGGAAGTCCAGGGAAGAAGTTCTAGCTCATCACTGGAGCAAAATTTTGAGAATACATTGCAGTGAAGAGGGTGAGAAGAACAGTTTTACTTTACCTTATTATCCTTTCTCTCACAAGGTGGCACAGCGAAGTTACAAGAGAGGCCACCTTCAGTCACATCTTATCTGACATGTGAAAGTGACATGGTAGTAAATGAATGCCTGGCTCCCCCACCATGCAGGATCCTGCCTAAGGGGCCCACTTGTCTTTTGCTCCACCCAGAATGCTAAGCTGATTACCATGATTGAGTTATTGGGAGAGCTGGGAAGAGAGAAGAAAGGACAAACTCTACTAAATACCCTGCAGACTTCATCAGGAACACCCCATGCGCTGCATGGAATGTCTTGCCTTTGGATTCCCCGCTAACTGATATAATGGTACCTCTAATGCTCCCCATGCTGACCCACTCCTTCGTCCATGCTAGCAACTTTGTGTCTTGTGCAAACAGGCACCTTGACTCTGCAGAATTGAATGAAGGCACACAAACTGTAGCATTTCATGGCATCACCCTAGAGAAAACAAATGGGAGGCTTGTAGTGCCCAGTCTGACTTTGTAAGATCGCGGGAATATATACAATTTTAAAAGCTCCTCCTTCCCCTGAGGGAAGAAGAATTCATGGAAAAGAATTCAAAGAGAAGAATTCATGGAAAAGAATTCAGATTCCCTAGCTGGGATGATTGGTGAAGGTGTTTCTCTCTCAAAGCCAATCGGTAAAGACTGGAGGAGGTGACTGCTTCTTCAAATACAGATATAGCAATGCAAGAGAATAAGAAACATACGTGTACACACACAAAAAAAAAATCAAGGAAAAATGATACCACAGAAAGAACACAATCATATTCCAATAATCAACCCGAAAGAAATGGAGATCTATAAATTAAAAGGGCAATGCAAAAGGATGATAATTGTATCAAGAAGTTATGCAGATGTGAGAAACTGTGAGGAGGAAAATGACAATATGTACACAGCTTCTTTCCCTGTGATTAATGTAGAATTACCAAGCAGGGGTTATTTTATTAATCAAAACAACACTTAATATTAGAAATTTTATCACTTTTTTTCCTTCACACATTTGAGGAGAAAAGAGGTAAAAAAATTTATTGGTAGATTCCAATAAAACATTTGGCAATATCAAAATTAATTCCCAGTGAAAAGCATGGATGTCAGAGAAATATAAAGAAAATGAATAAAACAATTTATCAAAACTTTGAATAAACATTATTTTACAGAACAAAATTCTAAAAACCATTTAAAATAAGGAAGTCAATGGAAGCTGAGCTCTTACCATGTAATGTAACATTTTCTTGGGTAGTTAGCAAATGTAGAAACTCAAGAAATAAATAAATAATATAAATATTGGAAAAAGAGATAAAATTATTTTTTCTTGTTGATGGTATGATTTGTAACTGCAATCCCCACCTTTTCATCTAAACTACTGAAACAAATAAGATAACTTGATAAAGTGACTGAAAATAAAAATAGCCATTAAAGAAATCAGAAATTGTCTCAAATTTAGTAATAAATGCCTAGAAAAAGACATGAGAAAATTATTGTATTCAAAATAAAAACCAAGAACAAAATAAAATTAGGAAACTTCATGAAATATGTATATATAAATTTAACAGGAAAGTAGAGACCATAAATTATGAAAATGAGAGTACATCAAAGACAAACCAGAATCTGAACTTATGCCATCCTGTGTTCTTGTATGGGAAGGAAATAATACCATAAAATACAAATTATCTGCAAATTAACATATTTAGCACAATTAATATAATCTAAACAAAGTTAGTTTTGACCCCCAAATATCCTGAACTACTTCAATGACAAGGTAATTAACAAAGATACAGTATTAAATAATTTTACTTTTTTTACAATTAGAGTTAAAACTCCTTGAAGGCAGGCAGCTCACCTTGTATATTTTGGTATCTACTATATTTCTAATCAGAGCGCAGAATATTTCCAGAACATATTTTTTGATGCACATATCCCCCCACAACAATATACACACATCATAAAAATGCATTTATTGTTTTTCCCAACTTTAGCTTTATTTATTTTTATCTGTATACATTTATGGAGTACAAGTGCAATTGTGTTACATACATCGATTTCATAGTGATGAAGTCAGAGATTTTAAGGTGTCTATTGTGTAAATAATGTACATTGTACCCAATAAGTAATTTCTGGGCTTTCTTTACCACTCCAATAGAAATGATCATTGCTATTATCTAAATAGCTATACCTCCTCCTGTACTTTCCCCTCTCTGCATTCAGGAGAGGCAATGCAGCTTCTTTTGGCCAATAAGCTGTAAGCAGAAAGAGCACAGTCATATTTGGACTGCATATAGAACAGTAGGTGTACTATGCCCTGTTTTCATTTGCTGTAATGAAAGAGAAAGTCACAAGACCACAGGGTGTTATCAGATGTTACATGCTTCATTAGTCTGATTCCATGAATGATTGTATGGTGAGAAACCATGCCTACCACCCTGACCAACATTAGTTATGTACTGTAAACAAGACATAAAATACTTTTTTGTGCATTAAATTACTAGAACTCTGGAATTCATAACTGCAGTTTAACAAAGGCTTCTTAACTCTCTATGTTTAACCAAAATAGATCACATGATCTTGCCATAAGAATAGCATTTGTACAAACACATTTGTTCTCTTTCTTTCATCTACATTTTGTGGCATGTTCTTTTATCCTCATCATCAGATAACTACAGTTTGGCTTATAGTTTCCCCTTGTTAGGGATATATTATCCTCTTGAAAACAATTTCACTTATTCAGCAAGTTCAAGATTCCAAATATTTGTTGAGTAATTATTTGGATGAAGATCCTACAGGGATGACATAAGCTGAAGTAAAAACAATCTTTGTCTCTAAGGGATTGACTGGATATTAGCAAGAAACGAAATAAAACAAAACAGGAAAATAACTATGACACAATTTGGAATTTGGTTAATACCACAACATGCACTAGGCAAATAATTCAATCATGGAGAAGATTTTAAAGTGGAATGCTGCTAGAAAGTTGCTAAGGATCCCCATCTTTAAAATACATTTCAAATAATTCTTTTCTACATGGACAGGAAAGTGAATACTAAGACAACATTTCTGAAATTTAAATACAGACATTTGTTTTCAGATATGAAGTCCTACCTGCTTGGGGGTGATAAATGCATAAAAAAATAGACCCACAACTATATAGAAATATATATACACACACACATATACACACACATACACATACAAGGACATATGAGAACTTATGAAGAGGACTTCATAAACATTTTACAATTAAGAAATTATTATCCACAGTATAAAGAAATTTACATAGGGATCATATTTTTATTTCTGATTAAAAGTCTAGATTCATGTTTTTAAAGTTCAAGAAATTATCATCTATGTATGTAGCTATACCTTGCCAAACTGTCAAGTAATTATGAAGATAAAGTCAGTCAGTTGTGATCATAAATGTACTCAGGTTATAACCAGGTATTCTATTTAAATGCGTTACTAAAGGATGTGCTGATGGAAATTGAAAATTCCATTTGCATCTTCCCATATCTATACCTTTCTTGTCATGTACTTTATTTTTGCTTATGTACTAAGCACATAACTCCACAAGATATTATTTTTTTTGCTGTTTTAACAGTATTCTTTTACATTTACCCGTGCATTTGTTCTTATCAGTGCTCCTGCCTAGTCACATTTTCTTATGTCTTCAAATAGCTTATATATTTTTAAATTGCATTTATATTATTATGCATAAGTGTACCATATAGATCCAGATAATGGTTTATTTCACCAGAAAGAATCCCCCTTCCCTGTGTGAGTCAGATTATGGATGACTTTTTAATATCATTGGTTCAAACAAAAGTTGTGCTCAGTTAAGCTGGGATGCAGTTTAGGGAAAATCCACTGCTTGTTCTTCGTCGTGCCAGATGTGTGGCCTTCTCATGGATTCGAGGGAAAATTTGGTGGTCTGCTACCATCTTAGCCCCAGAAACCTGTGAGAAATTTAGTGCTCCCACCGGGATGTTTTAATCTTATCTCTTTATCTTTCTTGCATCCCCTCTTTTCAATATTGAGCAAATGATTTGAGGGGAGATTGGCCACATTTTTGAGACATGCCCCGGTATTCCATCAAGACTTTGTTTCATAAGTCGTGGGATTGGTTCATTTTAATTCTCCACTTAGAAAATCTCCATCTCCCTTGCAGCTCAGAAAGAAGCAAATACTCCATGTAGACAGCTCTTTGTTTTGAGATTCTCTAGTTTCAACCTATCATTCGAGAATTCACCTCCACTCCACCACCAATCTTCTGCTGATTTCTATTTCTGTCTTAGAGACAGTTTTCCTGGGTCAGATCTGGTACCCAGTCTCCATGCAGAATCAGCATCTGAATCCAAGAAAGAAATGCCTGACCATCTTTTACTCAAAATAGGAGGATTTTCTTCTTTTCAGAATATTACCTTATTCTTATTCCTTCCATAGCTATTTCATTCCTTTGAAAACATTTTTCTAGCTATTGCAGAGAAAACACTGGTCTACTGTGATCTATTGCATCTTGTCCAAAGGCAAAGTTCTCTTTTTAGTATGTGCTCATAAAAATGCTGACAAAATAGTCCAATTTATTATAGTAAAATATTACTTTTGCTTTTATTTATTTATGAGGTTTACTTCACAATTCTGTCTTGTTTTGTGTTGTTATGCTCAAAATAATTCTATAAGTGAGGTGACCATTCTTTATAATTTTGTAGTGATGAGTAGAATTTACTTCTTGTATTAAACACAGTTTATCACTTTAAATGATAAAGTGGTAAACACTTCAACAGATACAGTTTCTTTCAAAAACACTTAAATCCAAATACTTTTATTCTCAAGGTTGAAAGTCAATGGTACTTGTAACTGTCGTAACAATTCTTTCAAAATCATAGGAAACCTTTTTATCCTTTGTATAAGCACTATAAATGCAAACTAATTCTATGATACTTTGATATAGAAGACACATAAAATTAAAGTCCAACAGTTCCTGGAATATAAATATTTGTTAAACTTTATGTGTCTAATGACATAAAATGGATAATTGAGCTCTTTCTTAAAATGTGTCAACAAGTTCCCATTCTTTCATTATTCTTAATTAAGTTGCTGATTGAGGCATTTGCAATTCTAACTAATTCACAACTAAGATTAGACAAAAGAACATAAAGCTTAACATGTACTGTTTTCCCACAGTATGGACAGGATGATAAAATATCCTGATTTTCTCAGGCCTGAGAGCCTCCTAAAACATGGGACTTTCAGTTTTAAAAGCAAGAAAGTCTTATGCAAACTAAAACAATTTAATTATCCAGCTGAGGAATAAGCAATTTTGACCTCTAATAATGAGTAGTACATAGTAAACAAATAATGTTAATGATATTTAGGGTTTACATGCCATTTAAGAGTAATTGTAACTCATAAACACTATTTCTTAGTAAACAAAAGGAACCCAAACACTCAGGAGAAAAAAATTGTATAGAAAAATTGAAACAATCATAACCAAAGTGAGAATTATTTAGTAAACTGAACATTGCATTCAAAATCAAATGATCTATACTTAATTTACCACTCACTAATTGTTTGGCCCTTGCCACATACATGATCTTCTCTGAACTACGCACATTTCTAATCTGTAAAAGAGTGATAATGATGTTTATCATATCTACCATAATTAATTCTTTTGAAGATTGAGTAAGATAGTGCATAACAGAAAATTGGAAACATTGAAGTGTTACACTAATGTTACTTATAGACTGGTATTAATATATTCAAAATTATAGAAAATTATCCAGCATCACTTGGTAACTTCATGTCATCATTGAAACCATGTGACGTTTAAAATATTACATATTCAAATTTTCACTATTACCTTTTCTATGGTAACTGAAGTGCTAATAATTTAAACAAGCCAAAGATTTGATTTTCATTAAGATTTAACCTCTAGCACCACATTATACATCATTATATAGTTTTTTGGTCACATATTACTTAAACATTGAAAGTAACTTTTATCAACCCTTTCCTTGTGGCCACAAATTGTATATATTTTAAATTTCCAGTTATAGTAATCACTCACTCACCATAATATAAGCATATATGAATGTTGACAATATAATGTAACACAGAGGAATGTTTGATAGAGGAGAAAATGTTTGAAAAGGGGAAACTAGGCAAGCATACCAAGAAGACAGGGCATTGCAAGTAAAAGTTACAACTGTGAAGGCAAGACAATAGAGAAAGTACACAAAATTTTCAGAGAATTAGTTGTTCAGTTACACTGAAGTACAGAGTAAATATAGTGGCATGTCAGCACAAGAGATAGGATAGTTGATATAGTCTAGATTGCATGAAGTACTTTAGGTAACCGCAATTGTTATCATTTGTAACCCCAATGACCAACAGATTTTTTTGCTATTAGGTAGGCACTGCTAGATGCTAAGCAAATATCTATTTTCCTAATCTTCCTTAAAGGTAGAACTTCGGTTATTTTTTGGTTCCTAGGGTGCCTAGCTAAAAATCTATTTCCAGACCCCTTAACACTAGAGATGGCTAATGAAATAATCTTGATTCTTAAATATAGTCTGCTATATTGTTTCCCTAATCAACTTTTTTCTTCTTTTCCTTTTTCTTCTTTATGACCATTACAAAGACATGAGCCAGGAGAAGTGCAGTTATCTCGTCACCATGAGGTGATAAACTTGGGGACGAAGGACTACACATTGTGAAAAACAGGGCTGAAAGATGAAAAGCACCTGGACTTGTCTCTTGTGATGTCATCAAACCATTGCAGCAGCCTCTTAACAGTTTAGTTCTGGACTTACATGAAATCAATAACTATTTCCTCCTTAAACTACCACAGTTGACACCATAGGTATCGATAAATAATTGTTGAACAAATCCAAAGGCCACATTTTCACTGCTAACAGTCTTCAATTATATTTTCCAACTGATAGGAAGCCATTTAAGTATTTCAACCAGAGGTTTAATACAATCACTTCTATATTTTAGAAAGGTCACTCCTGCTGCACCAAATGTCTATAGTACCTAGTTATATTATATGAATTATACAAATAGTATATCATTGTATGTTTAAGAAAACAGTTTTCAAAGTAAATGCAAGCCAGAGTGGAACATTGCCATATATCCTACTTATTGACCAAACTCTAAGAATTTCCACAGATTCTGGCTCCAGTAAATGTGTATTTAAGATTGATGTCACTCCTGAGTAGCTTATGCTTGACTGGAATAATTGTCTGCCATTCCAGACCCATGACAGCTTGCTCATGTCCCCATCTTCACTCATAAGTGAGAATGAGGGGAATGAATTCAACATCAATATGGACTTATGCAATATCTTTTGATTAGTACCTTTCTTGAGAGGCTAAAATGAAATAATACAGCATGTTTACAAATGTCATCTAACTGAGGTAATTGGAAAAAACACTTTAAAATGTTAGTCCTTAATTGCTAGAGATGCAGCATTACTTCTGCAGCATTATACACAGAGGAGCAAACAATAATAGCAAAAATCACCCAAAGGCTGTCAAAAACCCTGGATTTCAACATCACTTATTTTTGTAAGGTCACTGAATGTATGAACTCTGGACTCAGAGAACCTCATGTATGAGTACTAACTGTACCATACACTAAATGTATTATATATGAAAACCATATCAGAATATTCCTAAGAATGAATTTTTCTAATCGTGAACAGAGATTATAATACATCCATGCAGAATTATGAGAATTAAGGGATAATATTTGTAAAATGGGATGCTTAACACCTGGCACATAGTAATCACTCAATTTAGTAGTAGTTGTCATTAATAGAATAATTACTACTGTTAGCGTTACTGTCATTGTCATTATTGCCTTTGATTAGGAGAGAAAATACCAAGTCATTCAAATGTCAATAGTTTCTTATGTAGATTTTCTTTACTGT
Organism: Macaca mulatta; assembly: GCF_049350105.2. Lineage (NCBI taxonomy): Eukaryota > Metazoa > Chordata > Mammalia > Primates > Cercopithecidae > Macaca > Macaca mulatta. The sequence goes on along the minus strand of NC_133410.1, from coordinate 29,547,993 downwards.
GCGCTTACATCCTGTCCATTCTTAATTGACCATGAGAGGATTTGGCTGCAATGATTTATTTTAAACTGGTTTTCATTCTGGGAAAGTTTCTTCCATGCATTTCTGGTCCCTCTGTCTGCCTGCACTATTTAATGTATGTTTAGGATATGTAAAAGCGATTGTAATAGTAAATTGAAAAGTATGGAAGTAACTACAATGCAAAAGTTTACCTGATGTATTTTAAAGCCATTATCACTCACAGTTAGAGTGACTCACAATTTTTAGAAAATGTGGGTGTAATAAACATCGTGCTACATTGAGGAGTATATGTATTTGCAGGATTGCTTAGAATACTTGTGAATTAGAAATGACCTGAAGTTTTACTCTACATTTAATTGACCAGACCCACTGTTTCCTAAAATGTGGTTCAGACCTCCATTTCTACACGTTACCAAAAATCATGAATAAGCGTTGGTATCGTAAGGACGTATATTTAAATTTTAGCATATAATATAAAATAACTTTGAGGATACAACATTCTGTCAAAAACACATACAAGGTCTGCTGATTTGTTTAAATCTTTGTTAAAAATTCTTGCAGCACTTAACTCGAAATGTCTTTTTTAAATGAAAACTATTCTCATGTAGATTTTTACCTAAAACTAAAAACTTAGTAAAAAAATTCATGTTTATACAAGTGAGAGAAGGTGTCTTTTAGACATGAGTTTGTGCAAATGAGAGTTTTCTCTGCAGTGGAGACCAGATGCTAATCACTTTCAAGAAAAGGCTCATTATATTTACATGTGGACACGACTAAACCTGGACCACTAATTTTTTGTTATTGTTGTTGCTTTGTGTTGTTGTGATAAAGAATATGTATCTTTATCTAAGTGAGATCAATAATTTTCTCTCTTCTAAATAGGACAGTATTGTTAGACGTTTTATATGTGACAAAATAAGCTTGTTCTTTCCTCTTTAGTTGTATCAAAAGGAGCATCAACCACATGGAAAAATGACAAGTTCGTACTGTGAAGATGAGGAGAGACAGGGTAATAATCTTCAGGATGACTGGTAGAAAGCAGCCAGATAAATAATTTCTGGAAGACTAATTTTGCAGTTATTTGAGATGATGACGTTGAGGCGTGCTGTGCTCCTGGATGGCATACACTTTTACCTTGTCTACCAATTCAGATTGACAGGGTGCTTCATGGAGAAGGATGGAAAAGTTACATTCAGCCTTCACAAGAAAGGGTGCCAGAATCACTTGGAGAAGGGAGTAATGACTTTTTATGGTTCCTAAGTTAGTAACTCTCCCTTGCAGCCAAGTTTGCGCTAGAAGATTTAGGATGCTAGATTTAATGATATGACTGAGTTACAAAGTCAAATCAGTATTTGTAAATATGGTGGTGATGGCTGTTTATTGATAATAATCATGAATTGTGCCCATATTTTAATATTTAGATTAATTCTGTAAAATAAATATGTGACCTGGAATGTTGGAGCATTTTGCCATGCCCACCCGTAATAGTATTTTTGCTTTTATCAATTATCCTGAACTAAAAATCAAAATGCTTACTGAATATGTCTGTCATTCACTCCTCTCTGGCAGATCACAATGAAAATATTCATAATTTTGATACTACAATCATTCTGTTAATCCTTTACCTATATGTTTCACATGTTTGAAGCTCTACAATGAGAAAATGTTGAGTCTCAGGAACTTTCGGTTTCTGTTTCATTAAAAAATAATACAAACAGACAAATAAATAAATGGTCTTGACTAAATAATAAAAAGAAGAATAAATAAAAACCAAAACAGAAAATAGATACCATAAAGACATATTTGGTTAGTATTCATGTTACTTGGGGTAAAGAGAGCTTTCATAATTTGAAAAAAAAAAACTTTTAGATCATTTTGTTAGTCATATCTTTACTATCTATGCAATGCTTTAGCTTCTGAATCATTTTCATGAAAACCTCAGTGTATTAATGGGAAAGTAATCCAGGCATACACTAATGACCACTTCATAAAGAGAGGAGATTACTGCTTTCTTTGACTGTCTCCCCAAAATGATCAAATTTATACACAGTGGTCATCTTATATCCTGATTTTTTGCAATGTAAGATACATGCTTCCTCCCTTTTGATCTTTTTTGAAATAAAAACAGAATTGGTTTTATATTATTGCCTTCATTTTATACACAAGTTGTTTTGAATCTATTTTTCAGGATTTTACCAAATACTTTATATGTCAAAGGGATGAGTTAGCAGAAGAAACTTTATTTTCCATTTCATTTCTTTTAAAAGCTTCATGCAAAAAGAACTTTTGGTGCACAAAGTCGAAATCATAGTGTGTTTTGCTTCCTTGAGCACTAAAATGGTCAAAGAACCTGCTTTATTTTTTAAGAACATACTTTTTTATTCTTCTAAAGCACCTTGAACTCAGGCTGGTATTTCGAAAGTATGTGGACTTAAAAGCCTACTTAACTTAAACAGCTACTCTTACATAAATGACTCAATTTACTGTGCCAGGGATCAATTTTATGAGTAAAGGTCAATTATCATGGCTGGAAAGCACTTTGTAATCAAAATAAAAGAGGACAGTATTCAAATTTCTATGATTTTTCTCAAGAGATTTTTCTAAACTTTTGTGTGTTTGTCCATACACAACTACAGTTAAATTAGAAACAAAAGTGAAAGGATAATTTTAAATACAGATAGAGATATTTAAGATAATCTTTACATAATTCAGTTTGACTTTAAGCAATGTACAGAATAGTAAAAATAATTCCTCAAAATATTATCATTATACATGTATTTTTTTATGATACGAAAATGATGTAGGTTCAAACAATATAAATGTAATCTTTAGAAAATAGAGCATTTTTAAGATAAATAATAATATTGATTTGACATTTAGTATTTTCTACATTATTAAAATTGCAACTGACGAATCTGTCCCTCTAAGTACTTTGGTATCATTACTATACTATGCATGCAATCAAATGCTTTGAAAATTCCTAGAAAACTGTTTTCCTAGAAAGACAGAATTAACTGGTTTTAATTTAGATGTTTAAAAGTGCGGAAAAATTTTAGAAGTTTTGAAAATCATCACTTTATTTTTCTTGTGTTTTCCCACACAAGATCCTTAATAAGATCCCCAATTATGAAGCTGAAATCCATGTGAAGTATTGTTTACATTCCCCAACTCAAAATGGCATACAGTACTTTCACTTACTTAAGCCAAAACCAACGGTTATCATTGATTTGTCTCTTTCCCCCAAAACCCATATTCAGTATGTCAGAAAATCTTTAACTTCCAAAACATTTTTGGAATTCCATTCTCTCCATCTCTACTGATAAAACTCTTTCATGCTCAAACATTTGTTCTTATCTTCCCCAACATTTTCCCATTTCCCCATTCTTGGCTCACTAACAATTTATTTCCTACATTGCAGAAAAAGCAATGTTATATTAAATCAGTAAAATACGCAGTGGCAGAGAAATGGGAAAAGTTTTTCAATAAGTTAAATTGGATAAATTGTGGGCTAGTTGGACATACCTAAGGGAGGAAGAGTGAATTTGACTCTTACCTCAAAGCATTCCCAAAAATCAATTGCAGGTGGATTATTTATCTAAATATAAAATGATGAAACTTCTAAGAAATTGTAATTGTTTTATGTAGAGTACTAATATCCAGAATATATAAAATGAACTCACTCAAATTAATAACAGAAAGACATCAACCCCCCTTCCCCACTCTAAAAATGGGCAATAGAATTTGAACAGGCATTTCACACACACACACACAAAAAATTAGCTAGAGTGACCAATAACATTTTGTTTAGGCTGTACAAATGAAAGTATGCTGTTTCACATCCAGCATGGTTAAACTTTAAAAGATGAACAATTTTAAGTGTTGGAAACATATGAAGAATGAAAATTTTCATATGCTACTTTTGGGTAGGTAAAATGATACAACTATTTGGATAGTCATTTTTCCATATCTGCTTTGTTGCATATCTGCATTCTCTATGACACAGCAGTGTCACCTCAAAGTATACACGCAACATAAATCTCTACATATAAAGACCGACAGGTACATAGATGTTCATAGTAGCATTATAATTAACAGCCAGAAACTTAAAACAATCCAAATATCCTTCAACAACATTAGAATGCATAGATACTTTGTGATGTATACATTCAGTGGCATACCATACAAATGCTGCTCAACTTATGATGAGGTTATCTGCTGATAAACCCATTGTTAAGTAGGAGATATCATGAGTGAAATGACTTCAGTATGCTTAACCTACTGAATATCACAACTTAGGCTGGCCTACCTTAAACATGTTTAGAACACTTACACTAACCTACAGTTGGGCAAATAATTTCCAAAAATTTATATTACCATGCTTAGATCCCTCCAAAGGTTTTGGGTCCTGTGTTTATTTTGTTTATAAGTCCCTATCTCTTTCAATTCCACTGAAATCCAAGCTGTAAATATTTACTTTTTGTGACCCTCAAAAAACGTAGATCATTTCTACATCAGGATATTTTCTAGGAATTTTCTTCCCCATATCTTTATAAGTGGTGCAAGCTTATCGTTCTGGCCTCAACTAAAACTTGACTCTCATGGATAGACCATCCCTGAAATCTAAAGGTTTTACATGACTTCCAGGAAACGGTCATACAAATAACAAACGTATAAAAAGACCTTGTTTGTTTTCCTGTGACCCACAGATTTCTAGACAACATGTCTCTCCTTACTTTTTTTTACCTTCGATTAAACAGGCTCTTCTTACATTCCATGCCTCTGCTTCCTGAATTGGCTTACTTCCTGGGGCTTTAATGCACCATGCTTGTTTTGGCCTGAAATCCTTTTCATTAAGAGGTCTGTCTGCCTGGAATATGTTGACTATATATTTGTTCATATCCCAGGGATAGCTACTCTTGTCCAGGTATTCTTTCCTGATCATTTGTTTTCTTCACAATTATCACTATATAAATACACACATAAAATGTTATATATACATATAAGATGTAAATACATGTGTATATATGTAATTATAAAAAAAGTGTGTACATAAATGTTCTTCTGGCCTGTCTTCTATTCCTAGAACATAAGCTCAAGGATGGTTGAGGTTTTCATTTGGCTTTTTACGTATAAACGAACATGCAATTAGACTGTGCTTCCAACAGAATGAACATTGAATAAACACTTATGGAAAGGGAAAATAAACATAACAATGGCTATATGGTTTCCTGAACATGTTTTAAACTCAGAGCAGTGTCATTAAAAAAAAAAAAAACTATGCATAATAAAATTTAAAGATACTCCCAAATTTATTGTGTTCATTTCTTAAACACTGTGAGGTATACATATTGCTCTGCCATTTCTCTCAGCTGCTTTCAGATTTTTTCTCGTTAACTCCAGACCCATCCAATTCCTTCCTCTCTTCATTTCTGTTTTATCCAAGTTTTAAATCCCACAAAGCAAGAAAAAACAAAACAAAACAAAACAAAAACAATGACACCAATAAAACTAAAAAATAATTAGTCTGGCAGTGTATTTTCTCAGAAATTAGGAGAATGGAAACAAACTCAGCAGGAAAAAACAATTTCCCTTACATGAATAGGGAGAGCAAAAGCCTGAGATTACTCATATATTAGCAGTGATGAGTCACACATGATATATCTAGAGAAGAAATTCAGCACTGATGTAAAAGGAATCCTCAACTGAACCTCAACACTTTGGAATAACACCAAGGAGAGTCAGAAAGGGTTTGACAAGTCACGCACTGAGCTATTTCTAAGTACGCCTGTGTTTTAAGATCAATAAAGTTATTTGCATCTCTTGCTATTATATACACTATGACTATTTTAATTTTTTAAATATATAATGCAACTTTTAATCTTCTAAAGCCAGGAAACACATTTCATACATCTTTGTATAATCCTGTGCACTGAACACAATACCCATTGCTCATTGCTGAGATTATGAATGATGATGAACTACAAGAGGGTCAGGCTTATTTATGAAGTAGAAAAGACCTTGGTGGAAAGAAGATGGTCACTTCTTTTTTGAATTTTGACTGGTTCAGCTCTAAGTGATTAAGCTGCAGCTATTCTCCAATTCTTGTTGATTAATTATATCTAATTGTCAGACACGTAGGGCTTTCCTAAGAACAGTCTGGGATAAACGATCCTAGGCACATATACTGTTGGTGTATTACATAAGGGTGATACCAGAGTAAGAAAATTGTATTTAAAATAACTATATGGAAAATGTTCTTTACTTGAAATTTTAGCACATTTTACTATTTACAATTTATCTGAGACTATTTCACAAGGAAACCGGAACATCCATTAATTAAGACAAATGCACCTTATTTTAATCTGAATAAAAATGTAAGAATATTCATCTTTTATGGCTGTCTAAGGAGACGCACTTGGAAATTGAGGAAGTCAACAGGAGAAAAAAAATTAGGCAAAAATTTCCAGTTAATTCATTTAATAATTAACATCTGCACTTAGGAATATGGAAGACCTTTTTATTGATCATCTACTATCTGCTGTGTAGGAAGTAGAATTTGATAGAAAACAAGTAAAGACTCTTACATTATAAAACATACAGTATAGTAAAGGAGCATACAATTAAACCCTCTTATCTATTAAACAAATAGATAAATATGTAACGTCAATGAACAGGGAATACTAAAAACAAAAATAAAGCGGAATGGGGATGAACATGTGCAAGAGAAGTACGACTTTTACTTACTAGAAATCAAGGAACATCTCTCTTAGGATATAATACTTGATCCCATGTGCTCTTGCACATTTACATCTCAAAATAATTAGCATGAAAGTCTACTTTTCCTATGAAAGATAAGTGTTTTAGAATTTGGGAATGAAGACAAATGATGGTATAACAAGCAAAATATTACAATTTCATACACTTTTCAGTTTTACCAATTCATCTAAAGTAACATTACAAATGAAGACTTCTGATGAACTAAAATATGTCCAAAGGTACTCGAAATATGAGCTCTGGGCACTGACAATCCAGAGTTACCACATTCAACAGTAATAGAGAGATGGGTTTCTGCTATAATTTTGTGCTCGTCTTCACAATGGAGGTTTCAGTAGCTCTTTGATTAGCAGAGTTCTACTGACCCAGAAGCCCTGAAGAGCTCACAGGAATCAGATCTAAAGGAGCAAAGTGGTGGAGGGTGGGAGAGAGTATTCTACTTGCTGTTAACAATGGTTGTAGATACAAAAAAACAGGGCTGACTGTGTTGCCGTATATTTCTAACAGTTTCTCAGATTCTTTCTTTTTCTCTGAATCTAGCAACAATATTTTTCTTTCACTAAAAATTCACAACAGTGTATGCCACATTCAAAGCATAGGCAAGATGTTGCTTCTCAGGTCTCTCCCTGATCAATCTTCTAGGATACCTAATAGCACTTAAAATAGTGTTGGATTGAATAAATGGCTGTTTTAGCCCATGTCTTCCAGAGAAACAGAACCAATGGAATATCTATCTATCTATCTATCTATCTATCTATCTATCTATCTATCTATCTATTATGTATCTATTAATCTATCTATCTATCTATCTATCTATCTATCATCTATCTCTGTGAATTGATTCACATGATGAAGGAGGCTGGAGTCCCAAATCTGCAGTGTGGACCAGCAGCCTAGAGACCCAGAAAAGCTGTCATTTTAGCTCTGGTCCAAAGGCTAGAAGGCTGGGGACTTAGGAAACCTGATGATGCAGATGAAGTCTGCTGAAGAATTCCCTTTTGCTTGGGGAAGCAGCTCCTTTTTATACCATTTAGGCCTTCAATTGATTGAATAACACCCACAAATATTATGGAAGCAATTTGCTTTACCCACCTTTCAAGTCGACATATAAAATTAATGAATGCATTGCTCAAGAACTATTTTTGGGTTTGCAAATATAGAATTTGTAAATATAAAGATTCTACATATTTATCCTTGTCACACTCTAACACATTGATATGATACCAAAAAGTTCCTACTATTTAGTTACACTGCTTTAATTTTTTTTCTACTAATTGCATTTAAATTCTCAGTTTTTATGCTCGTATATTGGAAATAATATTTTAAAATAGAATACTGAATAATTTAGGTACAAAATTTGTATTGATATAAAATCCAGACCTTTCTTTTCTGTATGTAGCATCAATGACACAGCATTAAAATGACGATTATTTAAACAAAAAACTCAGAAGATTTCATAACCCTTGATATGGTTTGACTGTGTCCCCACCCAAATCTCATCTTGATTTGTAGCTCCCATAATTCCTACCTGTCATGGGAGGGGCCTGGTGGGAGGTAATTAAATCATGGGGGCAGGTCTTTCCCTTGTTGTTCTCATGATAGTGAACAAGTTTCAAAAGATCTGATGAGAGTATAGGGATATAGATTGTATATATATTATATATACTGTATAGGGAGTTCCCCTATACAAGCTGTCTTGCCTGCAGCCATGTAACAAAGAACCTTTGTTCCCTCTTTGCCTTTCACCATGATTGTGAGGCCTTCCCAGCCACATGAAACTGTGAGTCCATTAAACCTCTTTTTCTTTACAAATTACCCAGTCTTGCATACGTCTTTATTGGCAGCATAAAAACAGACTAATATAACTTTTCATAAAAATAATATAATCGGTCAATTTTAGTAGCTCTTTAAATGATCATATTTTTTTTAAATTGAGAGGTTTTTAAATTTAGAAATAACTACTCACAAGAATATTTTAAAATTATGTAAATTGAAGGTTGAGACATAAGCATCTTTAATAGTTTTTATACTAGAAGATAGTTTTTTTCATACAAAATACATTTCCTTATAATCTTACTATAAACTATTTCCAAATGAGTTTTTTTGTTTTGTTTTGTTTGTTTGTTTGTTTGAGACGGAGTTTCATTCTTGTTGCCCAGGCTGGAGTGCAATGGTGTGATCTCTGCTCACTGCAACCTCCTCCTCCTGGGTTCAAGAAATTCTCCTGCCTCAGCATCCAGAGTAGCTGGGATTACAGGCATCTGCCACCATGCCCAGCTAATTTTTGTGCCTTTTTTTTTTTTTTTTTTAAATAGAGATGTCGTTTCACCATGTTGGCCAGGCTGGTTTTGAACTCCTGACCTCAGGTGGTCTGCCCACCTCGGCCTCCCAAAGTTCAGAGATTACAGGCAGTATCATCGTGCCTCCCAATGAGCTTTTGCTTTTCTTCAATACCTCACAGGTCTTAGGTCTGATGATGTTGAAACTACAACCAGGAGAAGTATTCATTGAAACACTGACAAATAAATGGAGAACATTTTGAAATTTTTTGTTAATTTATTTACAGGTAATCTGTAGGATTTAATTTCCTCAAAATAGGCATAGAAATTTGTTTGAGCTATGATAAATGTCATGTTTATCCACAAAATATAGGTCTCCTGTATAATGTCTCACTAATAATCCTTCTGGAGTGTTAATTTTGGATTAATGTTAAAATATATGTGCCATTCGATTTGGTAATGTGTTATTTGGCATCACAATATATATATAAATTGTGATAGAGTACATTTGATATCACACATATATATCCCACATTACATAAGTTGAGGTTATCATATCTAGTATAGCACAGAAATGAAAACATTTAGATCAGAACCCCAAGGAAACTGAATTGGTGATGCTCATAAAAGCTTACAAGAATCTAAAGAAAGTGACTATTCATAAAGAAAAAAAATCAATGTGTGCTATAAATTTGGAAAGATAAGTTTCTGAGGAAAGTAACAGATGCTGTTTCATTCAAATTACTTTAAAATGGTATACACATTTTTTAAAGAAAAAAGTGTATTAAAAATTGTAGAACTACTAAAAGAATGTAATAAACCTCAAAGGTCTACCACTGCTGTCAGTCTATTTCCCAAAGAAAGGGAATTGTTTCTTTCATTTTTTCTTTCAATATTTTCTTATAATTTGACCAGTCAATAGTTAAGATTCCCTGAAAAGAATAATCCAGTAATTCATATGAGAAATTGATAGCTCTTGCTGCCAAGTGTCTGCTAGAACCAAGGAAAATGATGTCTCCTTCATCACCTATTCTCAGATAAGATCAAAGTCCGTTAAAGACATCTCAAGATATGGTCAAGGTACAGGAGGCTAAGGGCAATGTAAGTCAGTAGCCAAGCCAGAAATATAATCTTAATCTTTTTACAACCAGAACCATAATCTAACCACTGCCCTCCTATCTCAAATTGAAGTTAATGCTTCATGTTCTTACCTCCCTGGATCTCTTTCTCCCTTCCTCTTTCCTCCTGTCCTTCCTTTCATTTTTTTCCCTTCATCTGACTTCTCTCCTCCCTCTTTCCTTGTTTTTCTCTCTTTTTCTTGCTCCCCTCTCAAATTTTAGCTTTCTTAACATTCACAATCAAAATCATCACCAAATTTCGAATTGATCATGGTAGATAAGCTTTTTGATGTGTTGCTGCATTCGGTTTGCCAGTATTTTATTGAGGATTTTTGCATCGATGTTCACCAGGGATATTGGCCTAAATTTTTCTTTTTTTGTTGTGTCTCTTCCCGATCTTGGTCTCAGGATGATGTTGGCTTCATAAAATGAGTTAGGGAGGATTCCCTCCTTTTCAATCGTTTGGAATAGTTTCAGAAAGAATGTTACTAGCTCCTCTTTGTACCTCTGGTAAAATTCAGCTGTGAATCCATTAATCCATCTAGTCCTGGGCTTTTTTTTGTGTGGTAGGCTATTAATTACTGCCTCAATTTCAGAACTTGTTATTGGTCTATTTAGGGATTTGACTTCTTCCTGGTTTAGTCCTTGGGAGGAATTTTTCCATTTCTTCTAGATTTTCTAGTTGACTTGCATAGAGGTGTTTATATATTCTCTGATGGTAGTTTTTATTTTTGTGGGCTCAGGGGTGATATCCCCTTTACCATTTTTTATTTTGTCTATTTGATTATTCTCTCTTTTCTTCTTTAATAGTTTAGCTAGCATTCTACCTATTTTGTTACTTTTTTCAAAACACCAGCTCCTGGATTTCTTGATTTTTTGAAGGATTTTTAGTGTCTCTATGTCCTTCATTTCTGTCCTTATTTTAGTTATTTCTTGTCTTCTGCTAGCTTTTGGATTTGTTTGCTCTTGCTTCTCTAGTCATTTTAATTGTGATGTCAGGGTGTCGATTTGAGATCATTCCAGTTTTCTGATGTGGGCATTTAGTGCTACAAATTTGCCTCTTAACACTGCTTTTGATGTATCCCAGAGATTCTGGTACGTTGTCTCTTTGTTCTCATTTGTTCCAAAGGACTTCTTTATTTCTGCCTTAATTTAATTATTTACCCAGGAGTCATTCAGGAGCCAGTTGTTCAATTTCCATATAGTTGTGTGGTTTTGAGTGAGTTTCTTAATCTTGAGTTCTAATTTGATTGCACTGCAGTCTGAGAGACTGTTTGTTATGATTTCAGTTCTTTTGCATTTGCTGAGGAGTGTTTTACTTCCCATTAAGAATGGATCATGTCCTTTGCAGGGGCATGAATGAAGCTGGAAAGTCATCATCTTCAGCAAACTGACACAGGAGCAGAAAACCAAACACAGCATGTTCTCACTCATAAATGGGAGTTGAACAATGAGAACACATGGACACGGGGAGTGGAACAACACACAAGGGCCTGCCGGGGGATGTGGGGCAAAAAGAGGGAGGGCATTAGGACATATACGGAATGCATGGGGGGTTTAAAACCTAAATGACGGTCGATACATGCAGCAAACCACCATGGTATATGTATACCTATATAACAAGCCTGCATGTTCTGCACATGTATCCTGAAACTTAAAGTGAAACAAAACAAAGAAATCAGCACCAACTTTATTCTCACCATTATCATGTTAATTTAAAGTTCCTTTAATGTAATTTTCCCTTTTGAAGGATTATGCTTTTTATTATTAATAACTTCACAATATATAGTTTTATATATATGATGTACAGATAGATTTGTAATTAATGTCATAAACACCATGGTAGATTGGGGAAACATCTTAAACTATTACATAATGTGGCTTCTTTCATGTGTAAATCTAAGAATGCCTATTGGTAGATTACTAATCTCTACCTGTGGTTAATCGTGGTATCCTTAAATGTCACATTCTCTCACCTTGCCATTTCCCAGACTTTTTCCCCTCTTCTCTTACAATCTGAAAGTATATTAAAATGACTTTAATAACAGTAATAAGATGGGCATGGTAGTTCACGTCTGTAATCCCCACACTTTGGGAGGCTGAGGCAGATGGATCATTTGAGATCAGGAGTTCAAAACGACCATGCTGGCCAACATGGTGAGACCCCATCTCTACTAAAATTACAAAAATTAGCTGGGTGTGGTGTCACACAACTGTAATCCCAGCTAATTGGGAGGCTGAAGTAGGAGAATTGCTTGAACCTGGGAGGCGGAGGTTGCAGTGAGTTGAGATCCTGCCACTGCACTCCAGCTTGGGAGGCAAAGTGAGACTCCATCTCAAATAATAATAATAATAATAATAATAATAATAATAATAGCAAAAACAGTTTTAAGTGCTTTATTGTGTACCATAGCAATGTGATAAGTACTTTGCATATTTAGTCTCTTTTACTTTTCAGATATTCACATAGTGTAAGTACTACATATGACCCTATATTATGCAGGAAAATTATTAAGGTGTATTTATCACATACTTTTCTAATTAGTTGTTTTATTGATTAAATAAGCTGAGAAGCATAGAGTACTTAGAGCAACATTTGAAATACAGCAAACTTTCAATATTGGTAGAATAACATTTTAAGTGAAAGCTCCATATTTGGAGACATGCAATAATCAGAAAAACTGTACAAGTACATTTTTAATACATGAAATCCAATTTTCAGATCATTGAATGCCACCAAAAAAACCCCATATGGTCCAGGTCATAATCCTACATTGTGGTGGTGACATATATCTATAGTCATATCTTTATTATCTGTCTATTTACCTATCTTCCTACACATCAATTAAATAATTAAAATAAAAGACAAACAGATGTCTATATCTGTTTATATACATCTATAACACATGTATGTTTTATAGTATAAATGTATATAACATTTAATATACATTAATGATAATGGTATATGCCATTTCATATAATTTATTATAGCATTTATATTATCATACATATGTAATATTGTTAATATGTAGCATATGACATTTAATGATATAGTTAATATAATTGTATGTTTATATATACACAGATACCAGGTGTGTGTATATATAAACAGATTAATATGTAGATAGATCTAATTTTTGAGTCAAAAATACTATAACAAGCTTCATTATTAACGTTCTTTATGTTATTTAAAAAAATTTCAACAGATTTAAGATTATTTTCTAGTAAAATAATATGTACATTGGAGAGATAATGTTAACAGAAAAATGATACTAGAATGAACTAAATATTAAAATATTTTTTTAAAGTCTCCAACTGAAGTAACTTGTAAGTACTGGTAAATGAGACTCAAAGCAGAAAATTGGAAAAAAGACACTTTGGAAACAAATCTCAGTTCTGTCCCTAATAAGATCACATCAGACAAATAACTTTAAAAAGGGGACATTAGATTAGATTAACTTTAACATCAATCCTCTTTCATAACGTTTTCCAAAAGATTTTATATCATAGGCAGGAAAGGATGGATGGTTCAGTCCAAGGAGAGAGAGAAAGAACTTGCCCTTCCTCCATTTTTCTGTTCTATCTCAACAGATTTAATGAGGACTCACATACTGATACCCATATTGATAAGAGGGCATCTTCAGATGTTTACATTTTCCAGAGATATCCTCACAGACACTGTCAAAATAATGTTTTGCCATCTTTTATCCTTGTCAAAGTGACATATAAAATTAACTATCACACATTTTATTAATATCATCTTCCAATCTAGGAACGTAAAATATCGTTCCATTTATTTAGAACTGACAATTTCTTTCAGCAATGATAGTAGTTTTCATCATGTCTTTCACTTCCTTGGTTAAATTTATTAGTAAGTATTTTGTTCTTTTGTATGCTATTATAAATGGGATGGTTTGTTAATTTCTCTTTTGGCTTGTATATTGTTGCTATTTAGAAGCATGGCTGATTTTCGTGTGTTAATCTTGAACCATGCCAATTTTCTCAATTTGACTATTAGCTCTAGTATTTTTTTGTGTATTCTATTAGTTATGTCATCTTTAATTAGAGATAATTTTTCCAACTTGTTTCCAGTCTGGGTGACTTTTATTTCTTTCTTTTGTCTAATTTCTCTGCTAGTACTTCGATTACAATGCTGAATAGCAGTAAGTAAAATGTGCCTAATTTTAAAGGAAACGTTTCAAATTATTATGGTTAACTACAACGTTAACTGTGAATTTTTTGTAATTTTTAAAATTTTTTATCATGTTAAGGAGGTTTCCATCCATTCCTAGTTTGCAGACTATTTTATTAAGTGTAGTTGAATTTTGTCAAATGCTTTTTCTATATTGACTGGGATTATCATTTGTTTAAGTTTTCTTCTTTTCTATTAATATAAAAGTGTATTAGTCTGTTTTCATGCTGCTGATAAAGACATACCCAAGACTAGGCAGTTTATTAAACAAGAGATTTATTGGACTTACAGTTCCACATGGCTGGGGAGGCCTCACAATCATGGCGGAAGCTGAAAGGCACATCTCACATGGCAGCAGACACAAGAAGATATCTTGTGCAGGGAAACTCCCCTTTTTAAAACCATCAGATCTTATGAGACTTATTCACTATCACAAGAAACGTATGGGAGAAACTGGCCCCATGATTTTCCTACTGAGTCCTTTCCACAACTCATGGAAATTATGGGAATACAAATCAAGATGAGATTTGGGAGGGGACACAGAGCCAAACCAGACCATTTCACCCCTGGACCCTCCCAAATCTCATGTCCTCACATTTCTAAACCAATCACAACTTCCCAACAGTCTCTCAAAGTCTTAATTCATTTCAGCATTAACTCAGAAGTCCACAGTCCAAAGTTTCATTTGAGACAAGGCAAGTCTCTTCTGCCTATGAGTTTGCAAAATCAAAAACAACTTAGCTACTTCCTAGATACAACGGGGGTACAGGCACTTGGTAAATACAGCCATTCCAAATAAGAGAAATTGGCCTAAACAGAAAGTCTTCAGGCCCCATGCAAGTCTGAAATCCAGCAGGGCAGTCCGATCTTTTTTTTTTTTTTTTTTTTTTTAAATTTAATGTTTATCTTTTTAAATTATTATTATTATACTTTAAGTTCTAGGGTACATGTGCACAACATGCAGGTTTGTTACATATGTATATATGTGCCATGTTGGTGTGCTGCACCCATTAACTCATCATTTACATTAGGTATATCTCCTAATGCTATCCCTTCCCCCTACCCCCTCCCCACAATAGGCCATGGTGTGTGATGATCCCCTCACTGTGTCCAGGTGATCTCATTGTTCAGTTCCAACCTATGAGTGAGAACATGCGGTGTTTGGTTTTCTGTTCTTGCAATAGTTTGCTGAGAATGATGGTTTCCAGCTACATCCATGTCCCTACAAAGGACATGAACTCATCCTTTTTTATGGCTGCATAGTATTCCATGATGTGTGTGTGCCACATTTTCTTAATCCAGTCTGTCACTGATGGACATTTGGGTTGATTCCAAGTCTTTGCTATTGTGAATAGTGCTGCAATAAACATATGTGTGCATGTGTATTTATAGCAGCATGATTTATAATCCTTTGGGTATATACCCAGTAATAGGATGGCTGGGTCAAATGGTATTTCTAGTTCTAGATGCTTGAGGAATCGCCACACTGTTTTCCACAATGGTTGAACTAGTTTATGGTCCCACCAACAGTGTAAAAGTGTTCCTATTTCTCCACATCCTCTCCAGCACCTGTTGTTTCCTGACATTTTAATGATTGCCATTCTAACTCGTGTGAGATGGTATCTCATTGTGGTTTTGATTTACATTTCTCTGATGGTGAGTGATGATGAGCATTTTTTCAGGTGTCTGTTGGCTGTATAAATGTCTTCTTTTGAGAAGTGTCTGTTCATATCCTTTGCCCACTTTTTTGATGGGGTTGTTTTTTTCTTGTAAATTTGTTTGAGTTCTTCGTAGGTTCTGGATATTAGCCATTTGTCAGATGAGTAGACTGCAAAAATTTTCACCCATTCTTTAGGTTGCCTGTTCACTCTGATGGTAGCTTCTTTTGCTGTGCAGAAGCTCTTTAGTTTAATTAGATTCCATTTGTCAATTTTGGCTTTTGTTGCTGTTGCTCTCAGGACTAAGAAACACAATCAAAACCGTTCAACTACATGGAAACTGAACAACCTGCTCCTGAATGACTACTGGGTACATAACGAAATGAAGGCAGAAATAAAGATGTTCCTTGAGACCAATGAGAACAAAGATACAACATACCAGAATCTCTGGGACACATTTAAAGCAGTGTATAGAGGGAAGTTGATAGCACTAAATGTCCACAAGAGAAAGCAGGAAAGATCTAAAATTGACATCCTAACATCACAATTAAAAGAACTAGAGAAGCAAGAGCAAACACATTCAAAAGCTAGCAGAAGGCAAGAAATAACTAAGATCAGAGCAGAACTGAAGGAGATAGAGACACAAAAAAAATCCTTCAAAAAAATCAATGATTCCAGGAGCTGTTTTTTTTAAAAAATCAACAAAATTTATAGACCGTTAGCAAGACTAATACAGAAGAAAAGAAAGAAGAATCAATAGATGCAATAAAAAATGAAAAAGGGGATATCACCACCGACACCACAGAAATTCAAACTAACATCAGCGAATACTATAAACACTTCTATGCAAATAAACTAGAAAACCTAGAAGAAATGGATAAATTCCTGGACACATACACTCTCCCAAGACTAAACCAGGAAGAAGTTGAATCCCTGAATAGACCAATAGCAGGCTCTCAAATTGAGGAAATAATTAATAGCCTACCAACCAAAAAAAGTCCAGGACCAGATGGATTCACAGGTGAATTCTACCAGAGGTACAAGGAGGAGTTGGTACTATTCCTGCTGAAACTATTCCAATCAATAGAAAAAGAGGGAATCCTCCCTAACTCATTTTATGAGTCCAACATCATCCTGATACCAAAGTCTGGCAGAGACACAACAACAAAAAAAAGAGAATTTTAGACCAATATCCCTGATGAACATTGATGCAAAAACCTTCAATAAAATAAGGGCAGTCAGATCTTAAAGCTCCAAAATGATCTCCTTTGACTCTATGTTTCACCTCCAGGTCACAGTGATGCAAGGGGTGGTCTCCTAAGGCCTTGGATAACTCTACACCTGTAGAGCTGGATTTGCTGGTTGCTCTCACTGGCTGGTATTGAGTGGCTGTGGCTCTTTCAGTTGCACAGTGCCACCTGACAGTGGATCTACCATTCTGGGGTCTGGAGGATGGAGGCCCTTTTCTCATAGCTCCACTAGGCAGTGCCCCAGTAGAGACTCTGTGTGGGGGCTCCGACCCCACATCTCCCTTCTGAACTGCCCTTGCAGAGGTTCTCCATGAGGGCCCTGTTCCTGTAGCTAAATTCTGTCTGGGCATCCAGGCTTTTCCATAAATCCTCTGAAATCTAGATGGATATTCCCAAACTTTAGTTATTGACTTCTGTGCCCCCACAGACTCAATACCATGTGGAAGCTGCCAAGCCTTTGGGCTTCCATCCTCTAAAGCAACAGCTCTAAATCTGAGCTGTACCTTGGCTGCTTTTAATCATGGCTAGAGTGGCTGGGATGCAGAGTACCCAGTCTCTAGGCTGTACACAGCAGAGAGAACCGGGGGCTGGCCTATGAAACCATTTGGAGACATTTTCCCCATTGTCTTGAAGATTAACATTTGAATCGTCATTACTTATGCAAATTTCTACAGCTGGCTTGAATTTCTCCTCAGAAAATGGGATTTTCTTTCCATCACATTGTGAGTCTGCAAATTTTCTGAACTTTTATGCTTTCCTTCCCTTGTAAAACTGAGTGTCTTTAACAACATCCAAGTCACCTCTTGGATGCTTTGCTGCTTAGAAATTTCTTCTGCCAGATACCCTAAATCATCTCTCTCAAGTTTGAAGTTCCATAGATCTCTAGGTCAGGGGCAAAATGCTGCCAGTCTCTTTGCTAAAACATAACAAGAGTCACCTTTGCTCCAGTTCCCAACAAGTTCCTCATCTCCATCTGAGATGACCTCAGCCTGGATTTCATTGTCCGTATGATTATCAACATTTTGACCAAAGCCATTCAACAAGTCTCTAAGGAGTTCCAAACTTTTCCACATTTTTGTGTTTTCTTCTGAGCCTTCCAAACTGTTTCAACCTCTGCTTGTTACCCAGTTCCAAAGTTGCTTCCACACTTTGGGGTATCTTTTCAGCAGTGTCCCACTCCTGGTACCAATTTGCTGTATTAGTCCATTTTCATGCTGCTGATAAAGATACACCCAAGACTGGGAAGTTTACAAAAGAAGAGACTTATTGGACATACAATTCCACATGACTGGGAAGCCTCACAATTATGGCAGAAGGCGAAAAGCACCTCTCATATGGCAGCAGACAAGAGAAGATAGCTTATGCAGGGAAATTCCCCTTTTTAAAACCATCAGATCTTGTGAACCTTATTCACTATCATGAGAACAGTATGAGAAGAACTGCTCCCATGATTCAATTATCTCCCACCAGGTCCCTTCCAAAACACATGGGAATTATGGGCGTACAATTCACGATGAGATTTGGGAGGGGACACAGAGCCAAATCATATCAAAAGGATTTTATTTTTGTTTTTTGAAATAGCATTACATTTTTTGATAAATCCCCTTTGGTCATAGTGTGTAATCAATGTAATATTTTGTTTGTTTCAGTTTGCTTATATTTTGTTGATTTTTTTTTTTGTCTATATTTATAAGGGATTTGGATCTTATGGAGCTTTCTTATAATGTTTTTGTCTTTATTTATAAGGGATATTGACCTTCTGTAGTTTTCTTAAGATGCTTTTTTTCTGGCGCTGCTATCTGGATAATTCTGGCCTTAGAGAATGTAGTAGAAAGTGTTTCTTCCTCTTTAATTATTGAGAGAGTTTGAGTAGAACTGTTGTTAATACTTTTAAAAATGGTTGGGAAAATTCACCTACAAAGTTATTTGGTCCTGGATTTTTCATTGTTGGGAGGTTTGATAACTGATCCAATCTCCTTGCAGATGGGCCTAGTGTACATTTGATCAGATTGGTTTATGGGGTTGTTTAAATCTTTTATTTCCTTATTGATCTTCTGTCCAGATTCTCTGTAAATAATTAACAGTGAGGGTATTGAAGGCCCCAACCATTACTAAAGAGCTTTCTATTTCTTCCCTCAATTCTGTCTGAATCTTTATTGGGCTCCCATTCTAAATGTTTCCTTCATATTTCTGTAGTTTGGTATGTAGATATATGCAATTGTCATATCTTATTGATGAATTGAACTTTTTATAAATAAAAATGTCATTTTTAGTTAAAAACATTACAATTTTTTATTTAAAAACTGTTTTTTGATATTGATATAGCCCTCTCTTTTAGTTATCATTTGCATAAATATATCTTTCCATTCATTCACTTTCAGCCTATTTGTGTTTCTGGATCTAAAGTGAATCTCTTGTAAGCTACACATTGTTGAATTGTATTCTTTGCCCTTTCTGTTAATTTCTGTCTTTTAACTCATGAGTTTAATACAATTAGATTTAAAGTGAATAATAATAATGAGGAACTTACTTCTGTCATATTAGTATTTGTCTTTTATATCTATTATATATTTTCTGGTTCCTCAATTTTCTCTAATATTATCTTTTTTATTTGATTGATGTTTTCTACTGTACCATTTTGAGTCCGTCTTTATTTCCTTTCTATATAATTTTAGTTATTTTTATAGAGGTTACCATGGGGGTTACTGTTAATATTCCATATACATAACAATCTAGTTTGAATTATACTAATTTAACTTTAATAATATACATTAACTTTCCTTCTATCCAACATCATTCCTCCCTTTAGCACTGTTATTGTCACAAATTACATCTTTATACATTTTGTGCCCATTAATATAGATTGGCCATTGTCATTTCATCAGTATGTCTATTGAAACATATAGCAAAAAAAATAAAGTTGTTACAAAAATACAATAAAGCTAGTTTTATATTTACATGTGCAGTTATCTATACCCATAATATTAATTTCTTCATATTGGTTTGAGTACTCTCATTTCAGCCTGAAGCATGCTCTGTAGGGCATTTCTAATTTTCTTATCTTCTACTTGGAGTATATTAATTTCTCTTTTACTTCTCAAGGACCATTTTATCAGATATATAGTTCTTGTTTGACAGGTTTTTTTTTTTTTTATTTTAAATTACGACTTTAAGTGTATCGTCCCACTGCCCTCTGTCTTCCATTGTTTCTGAGGATATATTAGCTGTTAATCTAATTGAGAGTCCCTTGCCTATGAAGCATTTCCTCTGTCTCATTGCTTTCAAAATTCTCTTTGTGTTTAAATTTTGACAGTGTGTCTTGGTGTGGATCTCTTTGAGTTTATCCTAGGAATTTTTTGAACTTCTTGCATGTGCAGATTGGCATCTATCATACAATTTGTGAATTTCCCATCCATTATTTCTTCAAATATTCTTTCCTACACTTTCTATTCCTAATCTCATTCTGGAAATTCCATAATACATATATTGGTACGCTTGGTAGTGTCCCATAAGTTCCTTAGGCTAAGCTTTTTTTTTTTTTTTTTTTTAATTCTTTTTTTCTTTTATTCTTCTTTTTTGAATTCTTCTTATACTGGTCATTTCATTTGTCTTACATGTAAATCCTCTGCTTCTGTCTTCTGCCTGCTTACAACTGTTTTTGAACAAATCCAGTGAAAATTTATCTAGATATTGTACTCTTCAGTTCTAGAACTATTACTTTGCTCCTTTTTATAATATCATCTATCTATTAATATTCCCTAGATGTCTATTTATTTTTCTCTTCATTTCCTTTGCTTCTGTCTGTGGTTTCTTTCATACCTTTCAGCATACTTAAGACAGATAATTTAAAGTTTTTGTCTAGTAGATTCAATGTCTGAGCTTCTCATTGGTGATTTATTTGTTTTTCTACTAGAAGGAGTCATAATTTCATAATTTCATGATTTCTGTATGCATTATAATTTTTTTATTGAGAACTGAACATTTTGAATATTGTATTGTAGTAACACTGGACATCAGAATTTTTCCACTCTCCTAGGATCACTGTTGTTAACTGATGAATGCTCAGATTGTCTATTTGTTTAGTGACTTTTCCAAACCACTTTTGGAAAGGCTATGCTTCTTGTTGTGTGTGGTCCACTGAAGCCTCAGTTGTGCTGTGTCCTCAGTCAGCAAATAACCTGATTTCTTTAAATACTTGTCAAGTAAGAAAAACAACAAATTAAATAAGAGTGTCTGTCTCTTTAAATTCCCTCCTGCCAATGACTCCTTCAACCCATATGATAAATGAGTGATCTGCATCTGTATCAGCATCTCCACAATCAATAGCAGCAATCAAAATTCAAAACCTTGACTCTTGGAGGAGAAATTCCTTTTGCTCACCCTGACACTAGTGTGTCACACTGTAGTGTGGCCTGACATCCCCATAGGGCCGGAGATGGCGTATGGTAGCCAGAAAAGGAAGCTCAAAATTCACTGATATTTCTGAGTGTTCCTCATCAAGCAATCCCCGACATCCTGCAAGTATTCAATTACAATCTAGAATTCCAGAATGCTTACTTTACAGTTCTTGCCAGCTCAATAGTCGTCTCAGTAGAGGGAACAACTTCTTGAGCTTCCAAACTGCCATTTTCTGTGGTGTTCAGGTGTTATGTGATGTTGATATTGTACTCTTCCCATTTAATAACAATTTACAAAATATTTTTTACGGGCAGCCTTCATTTTCATTTTCTTTTAAAATGGAAATTAAAGGTCTTAAGTATTGGAATGAAAACTCTCAGAGGAAATGCTGTCTTAGTTACATAAAACTGATAGACAACAGGCCTATAAGAAAATGATTTTTTTCTCTACATATTTAGTTGTAGCCAACTTAGTGGGGGTAAATATAATTGTATTTAAGGCAAGATTGTTGAATCATAGAGTGGTAAGCTGGGGCAGCATGAAGCAGAATGGAGCAATATCAACTTCTTAATTTACTGTAACAGAAAATGATATTAATCATAAGACACTTGAGATTTCAAAGTATCTGGGTGGTATTTAAAGTAAGATTTAGCAATCTGGGCAGCCAGGGATTTGTATCCTTTTTATCATTAATAATATAAAACTTAAAAGAAAATCCCTGCAGAATAGGATAAGAGACTTGGCTAATGCAGAACTCCTCTTACATCATTGTTAGACATGCATTCATTTCTCCTGACAAGAAATCTATCATTAATGTCTTCACTTCTACAATAGAATTCTCATATGTTTCTGCCAAAAAAGTTACAAAAGCCTAATAAATTTTCTTTTATGTTTATTTGATTTTGGGTACTGTGATTTTTGTTATTTGTTATTGAAAGAATTGACTCAAATATTTTGTAAATGTTTGATATTCTGACATATTCTGTAAGAAGAAAGAGTTTATTAGGAGACAAACTATGTTAGTTTATGTTGATATTCTCCTGTAATCGTACGTGTGTTTGTGTACACACACAGACACAAACAAACACACATACAAACACACACACACTCTGGATTATCTTATAATTATCAAGTACGTAAAAAAGGAAGGCTTTTAGCAGGGCTGTGCTACAGTCAGGTGAGTGAGGTAGATGAAAAACTTACCTCTGGGGCAAAATTTAAAGGAGTACCTCAAAAACTCAGCCTTCAAGATAAATTATATTTAATGCAATATTTTAAACATTAAAATTAATTTGCAATAAGTCATAATGAACACAATATTAAAAATTTAGATCCTGATTAGATCAACAACAGAAACTTGATTAACTATGTTTGAGCCTCTGGCAAATGCAACATTCAGTGTTATTAAATTAAAATATTATTTACATCAATTACTGAGTATATTTTTCCTTTTTCAAATCTCATGACTGAGGCAAGTGCCTCACTCACCTCACGTTCCTCTTGCTGTATCTGAATTTCTATTCTCCTGACAAACTTTGAGTGTCTAGGCCATGAAGCAACAAAACTAATCTTTTATTTGCTCAGCCAGCATTTTACATTCAAAACTTTGTCTTTGCTAGCAACTGCAGTTATTGAATGTTGCCATTTATATTCAGGAAGAAAAAATGTATTTTATTATGTCAGTAGGAAGTTTAATATGGAGAACTAAGCCAGGAACCTAGCAACAGTCAACTCTGTCTCAGAGCTTGACCCTTTCCAAAAGGACAAATGAATTGGTATGCCATGTGAAAAATACTTTAATGTTCTCAAGAAACAGGCAATAAAAAACAGCCTAGGTGAAATTGGCCAGAGGATACAATATAAAAATAAAACACCAGAATCTGAAGTATTCTACTCTCTCCATCTCCTGCATTCTCCTCTCTCTCACTCCCCTCTCACCCATCTCTGTCTCTCACACAAACACAAGCGTGCGTGCGCGCACACACACACACTACTGAGAGATCATTTATGCACAAAAAACTTTATACTTTAAGTTCTAGGGTACATGTGCACAACGTGCAGGTTTGTTACATATGTACACTTGTGCCATGTTGGTGTGCTGCACCCATCAACTCGTCAGCACCCATCAACTCGTCATTTACATCAGGTATAACTCCCAACGCCATCCCTCTCCCCTCCCCGCTCCCCATAATAGGCCCCGGTGTGTGATGTTCCCCTTCCTGAGTCCAAGTGATCTCATTGTTCAATTCCCACCTATGAGTGAGAACATGTGGTGTTTGGTTTTCTGTTCTTGCGATAGTTGGCTGAGAATGATGGTTTCCAACTGCATCCATGTCCCTACAAAGGACATGAACTCATCCTTTTTCATGGCTGCATAGTATTCCATGGTGTATATGTGTCACATTTTCTTAATCCAGTCTGTCACTGATGGACATTTGGGTTGATTCCAAGTCTTTGCTATTGTGAATAGTATGCACGATAATCTTTAAAGTCTGTGTTAAAACATATCTGTTAATCACCAAAATAAACATATGATCCAAGAGACATGATAGAGAAGCTTTTTTTGAAAATATTTTTACATCCATCCTTCCTTCCTTTCTTCCTTCCTTCCTTCCTTCCTTCCTTCCTTCCTTCCTTCCATCCATTTGCTCTACAAACATAAATTGGCATTTGTATGAACTGCACTATCTCAGGATCCATTTGCTCTAGAAACATAAATTGGCATTTGTATGAACTGCACTATCTCAGGATGAAAACCCAAGCAGTGTTTGAGAGGAAGCTAAAATGTCACATATGAAAGCACCTGGGCTACATATGAATAATGTAACCCTATTGAAGAATGTGGGGAAGTATAGAATTAACCAAATTACTTTGAGGAAGGGCTTTCAACTTTTTCTCATTCAATATGATACTAACTGTCAGTTTGTCATATATGGCCTTTATGGTATATGTTGTTTATATGCCTAGTTTGTTGAGTTTTTATTATGAAGGGTTACTTATCAAATACTTTTCCTGCCTCGATTGAAATGATTATATAGTTTTTGTTTTTAATTATCTTTACGTGATTTATCATATTTATTGTTTTGCGTATGTTAAATTATCCTTGTATCCCTACTAAAAGTGTTGTTTGATCTTGCTGTACTGTCTTTTGAGGTGCTATTGAATTCAGTTTGCTAGCACTTTGTTGAAGATTTTTGCTTCCATGTCTCTCAAGGATATAGGCTGCTAGTTTTCTTTGAGGTGCATGATTAGATTATTTATTTGAAACTTTCCACTTTTTTGGTGTAGGCATTTATTGCTATGCACTTCTTTCTTACTGCTGCTTCTCCTGTATCCCACAGGTTTTGATATGTTTTGTTTCCATTACATTTAAGAATTTTTTAAATTTAATTTCTTAATTACTTTTTTTTGAAGGTGGCATCACCCCCTACCCAGTGTTAGAATGGCAGCAAGGCTACTGCCATTCCCATTAACTCTATGACATTAACTCTAAAATGTCATTAACTCTAGACATCTTTATTACAATGTGCCATGGGAAGACCTTTTTGCATTTTATTTATTTGCTGTTGACTGGGCCTCCTTTACCTGGATATTTAAATTTCTTCTAGATTTAGATAAATTTTTATCCATTATTTTGTTAAATTGGTTTTCAAAGCCTTTCATTGTCTTTTTGCTTTCTTGTATACTGATAATTTATATATTGTTCACTTTATGGTGTTCCATATATTACACAGACTTTGTTCATTCATTTTTATGTGACTGGCTTATTTCAAAAGACCTATCTTCAGGTTCTGAGATTCTTTCTTTTGCTTGATTTGGACTGTTGTTCATGTTTTTTAATGTATTTTTGCAGTTTATTTAATAAATTCTTCAGTTCCAGATTTTGTGTTGATTCTTTATTTTAATAATATCTATATCTCTGGTAAATTTGTCATTCATATCCTGAAGTTTTTCCGATTTAATTGTATTGTTTTTAAAAATTCTCTCGTATCACACTGACCTTTTTAAGAATCATAATTTATATTCTTTTTCTGGGTTTTTACTAATTTTTAATATTGGGATCAGTTTCTGGAGAATTATTGTGTTCCTATTTGTAATAATTTTTTTCATGTTTATTGTATCCTTAGATTGATATCTGCACATCTGATGTATCAGTATCAAAACTTTTGAATTTGCAGGGAAGGGATTTTTCCTGAGAATGAATGTATGATGTTGGTTGAGTAGAACACTTTGGTCTTGATTCTAGGAGCATTCCATAGTGTAGTGTCTGATCATTTATTTGTGTGTAAACAGCCTCATTGATTCCTGAGATTTTCTCAGTGGTTTAAGGTGCAGTTATTAGTAAAGGCTGTGGTGCAGTTTTATTGGGGACTGGGACACCAGGTAGGCAAACTCCAGTGTTGACAGCTGTAGGCTGTGTGCCTGTCCTTAGGCCCCAGGTGTCATACACTATCACCAGTGTTAGTAGTTTCAGGAAAGCTGATTCTTGGAGCTCTGGATGGCTCAGATAGTGGTATCTATGGGGAGAGTAGGTGGGCAGGTCCTTTGTCTCCTGAGCAATCAATGTAGCATAGACAATCACAGTGGCAGTGGCAGGATGACCTTCTCAGTCCTGAGTGGTGCATGCTTGTGTTGGCAGTGGCTGTAATGGGCTAGGCAGGTCAGTCTCCAGGCATGCAGGTGGTGCATGCAGGCAGACACCAGCTATGGAAGTAACAGCAAAACCTCAGGTCCCCAGGAGAAGTGTTCAGGTACCAATGGTGGTGATGTGGGCTGGGCAATCCCTGGGTGCCTGGATTATGTGCCCTGGCATGTTGGGGAAGGGTGAAGCCAGGCTTGTCCTCATCCACGCCAATGGTACGTACAGCTACTAGCCATCTTAGTCAGTGGCAAGGTGATCTTCAGGCCACCAGCAGAATGCTCAGGCTGGGGATGGCAGTGGTCTTGCTGCCATTCTAACACTGGGTAGGGGGTGATGCCACCTTCAGGGACAGCAGCCTAAACTGATGGGTAGGCAACACACACACTACTCATGCCTCAGACTCAGTGGTGCTTGTGCCTCAGTCCTGGGTGTAGTAGCCTGATTTTACTTATGCGTAAGCCCTGGAGTAAGCAGCCAGCTCTTCTCTTGTGCCTCAGACCCAGTGAGGCAGGGCTGCAGGACAGTACACTATCTGTTGGGGCAGAGCTCTAGAATGGTACCTTACTCATTCCTCAGTCCTAAAGGTGGTGCAAAGGCCTATGGTGTACTTCCACCCCTGGTGTGGTAGCTTGTGGCTGTTTATATCTAAACCTTGGTGGCAGCAGCTCATGCTTCTTTTGTACCTCAGTCCTGGTACCACTGGAATCTATAATAATGCACAGGATTTTTGTTGCAGAGTTTAAAAATGGTCTTTTTCTATAGCTGCTACGGTCTCAGAGAATGTGAGGGTCTCAGCCTGAGTTTTCTCCCTGGGAGAGTGCCATCATAGAATCTTCCAGTAGCTTCCTATGTCAGTTGCAAGGCCCATGAGGGCCAAGGGGCTTTTCAGTGGCTAAGATTCCAGGAGTGAGAATGAAGCTCATTGAAGGTCTCTCACCCTTTCCCGGGATTGAGGTTTCTCTTGGCTCCCAGACTATCTTGATCAAGTGGTGATTTTTGAATCCGGATTGTAATTTTCCCATGGGTCCCAATGTTTTATTTGTACTTTTAAAAGTTAGAATCATTTCTGCTCAGCAAAATGGACTATGTATACTTCCCATTTGGGAAGTTTTTCAGAACAAAGAAGAAACATGTAAGCTCTCCTGGAGATTGTAACTTGACTTTGATATTTTATTCACTCTTCACAAATTTTTCAGTTGGAAGAAATATTAATAATTAAATGATATTTATTAGACTGCCTTCTTCTATCAATCTATCAAGAATTAGCAATTCACCCACCTATGATTAACTGCTACCTTGATGAACTACTTAGGTTATTGAAGATTTGGCTAATAAACTCAAAAACAAATTTAAATTTCTGTAACTAATTGTTGATGAACTAACTAGTGGCTATCTTAGTACAGTAAAATTCCTTGTTGGCTACAAAGCTATTAACACAAAATATAATAAATTTCATAACTACGAAAATATTACTATTGTGAAATATTGAGTGAATCCTTAAGTCATCAATCCTTTATCTGGAAGTCTTACAGCAATGTCTCTGGAATGCCAAAATGGTGAATAGGTGTTTTATAATTAGTAGCAATAACAAAAATCTTTAACTTATGAAATGCTTACTAGTGTCAAGACATATGTCAAACACTTAATATATGCTGTCTTTAATCTCTACAATATGAAATGAACTAGATATTATTTGCATTCCATTTCAGAAAATAAGACAGATTAAGCAGTTGATACTAACCACATGATGAGCATGCAACGGAATCCAATTTCATCTCTAATATGTCTAATCCCAAATCCTATGCTTGTGGCATTTATGCTGAAGTGCTGAAATAATGAAGGGAAATATCATATTTATGCAAACAATCAAATGTTTTATATCGATTACTTTAATAATTTATAGAAATAAAGTGTATTATTGTATAGCATTTTTGCATTTTATTTAAGAATTAATGGAATATCTTCTATATGTAGATGATTGTGCCATAATAAAGAAATAAAATTACAGTTGACCATTGAACAATGCAGAAGCTAGGGGCACTGACCTCTTGCACAGCGAAAAATCTGTATATAAGTTTAGATTCCTCAAAAACTCAAATAGCCTACTGTTGATCAGAAGCCTTACTTATAACATAAAATGTGTTAAAACATTTTTTGTGCTATATATATTATATAACGTATTCTTACAATAAAGTAAGCTAAAGAAAAATATTAAAATAATAAGGAAGAGAAGGTATATTTTCTCTTAATTATGTGTTAATGGATCATCATAAAGGTTTTCATCCTTATTGCCTTGAGTAGGCTAAAGAGGAGGAAGAAGAGGAGGAGCTGGTCTTGCTATCTCGGGGGAAGCAGAGGTATAAAGTGGAGGGGGAGGCAGGAAAGGCAGTCACAATTGATGTAACTTTATGGAAATACATCATAATTTCTATTTGGAATTTTGGCTTTTTATTTCTCTAAAAGTGTTTCCATATGATACCAATTCTTCCTCCACTATTTGCTTTAGATTCAGTGCTTGTATCATAGAAGAGTCCATGTCGTAAAACAAGTCTAAGACAGGCTTGGCTAATCAGAACCCTTCTGGCATGTTGTCTAATATCAATTCTTTTTCTAGCTCTGCTTCTTGTATGTCTTCTTCTTCATTGTTTGGCACTGGTTAGGAAACACTCATTTCCCTCAAGTCATCTTTTACTAATTCCACTAGTGTGGTATGTAATTGATTTTGAATTTCTCCAGGATTAATATCTCTAAAGATTAATATCTACCCTTAACCTTTTTGTCATATCCACAGTCTCTTTCCTAATTTCTTTGATTGGCTCTATTTTAAACTAGTGAATACATGCAGAACATTTGGACCCAGTTTTCTCTAGCAGGAATTTACTGTTTCAGGCCTGATGGCTTTCACATCTTTTTGTATCACTTATTGCATCTTCAATGGTGTAATTCTTCCAGACTTTTATGATGAACTATCAGAGTTCTCTTCCTTATGGTTGGCAATCCTTTCCATGGAATACTGTATATAATGATCCATAAAACCTTTATGAGCTCCTCTTCTATAAGCTGAGTTTGAGATGTTGTATTCGGGGGCAAGTAGACCACCTTGACATTTTGGTGTTGAAGTCATGGAGTTCTGAGTTGCCAGGGGCATTGTTCAATACCAAAAGAGCTTTAAAAGGCAAGTCCCTTACTGGCAAGATACTTCCTGACTTCAAGGACAAAGCATTCATGTAACCAATCCAGAAAAACCTTTCTCATTGTCCAGGCCTTCTTGTTGTACCACCAAAAGACTATTAGCTCAAGGGTAAGCAGCTTTATTGATAAGAGAAATCCTGATCATAAACTGGACTGTATTTGCACAAAACAGTAATGTTAGCCTATGGCTTCCTGCCTTAAATCCTGGTTCTTGTTTCTCTTCCTTACTAGTAAATGTTCTTTGTGGTATTTTTTCAAAAAATAGGGTATTTCCATCTGCTTTAAAAAAAAATAGATTCAGGTAGCTATCCTTTCTCTTCGATGAATTCTTAACATCATCTGAACCATCATCTGCTGCCTCTTGGTTGCCAGAAACAGCTTCTCCTGTTATCTTGATATTTTTAAAACTAAACCTCTTTCTAAAATTATCAAACCATCCTTTGCTGACATTGTAGTTATCCAGCTTCAGAGCCTTCACTTTACTCTTTGCTTTAAGTTGTCATATAATAGTTCTATTTTTCTTGAAACATATTAAAATCTATAGGTATTTGTTTCTTATAGCAATCTTTCACTCATATAAAAACTGCTTTTCAATACATGATAAAAAGGTATATCACATAAAGTACAAGATTTTTACACCTGCTGATATAGCTGCAATGATGGCTTCACAAATATTTTTGTACTTTTTTATAATGATTCTTATGCTGGATTCATTTATCTTGCAATGGCAGGCAATTGCAACTGCAGATTTCAATCTATGGTATGTAACAAGCAATTCAACTTTTTCTTGTGAAGTTAAGACCTTTCTCTGCTTCTTGCCACAACTTCCACCATCAGTAGTGGTGCTTCATATGGGTCTCATTGTATTATTCAAGGTTTATGTTATTGCACTAAATATGATTTTAAAATATGTGAGAATTGTGAGAGATCACTTTTTACTGCAATATGCAATTTACTGGAGAGACGAACTGCTCATATGAAGATGATTAGCGAATACTTGCAATACTGGGGCTCACAGCAATAGCAACAGGAGGTGACTATGAAATTATGACAGTAGCATAATATGTACTGTAGTTGTTTTTAAGCAGTTATTATTTAATACTCTATATTTGTTTACATTTCTCTCTACTAGTAAATGGCACCATGTAGAGTCTGCATTTATGTGTCTAAGTTTTGATCAATGTTAACTTTTTATAATGAATTTGTGTATGGTAATAAATAATAAAATATGCTACTATGCATACATATTTCATGCCTTCATAGCATACCCTTTTCTTAATTTTCAAAAATATTTCTAGGCTATGTGGTTTGCCTGCACATATTTTCAAATTATTACCAATCTCCAAAAAGTTTCTAACATGTTTATTAGAAAGCTGCATTTAAGTGTTCTATACATTTTAAACCCATATTACTCAAGAATTAACTGTATATTAATTTTACAGGAATGTAGATTGAGGTTTAGAGACGTTAAATGATTTGCCTGAGATCTTATAGCCAGTAAGTTCTGGAAATATGACTCAGTCATCCTGTATTTCAAAATGTGCTGATACTTGCTGCTAAAAGTACTTTTTTAGTTGGCTGGAAAAATAAAGGCAATGAGTGGATGTGGTAAATGGATTTCTTTTCTATCTATGCGAGCAGTTCACTTGAAAAGCTATTAACAAATACTTCCTTAGGCAAGAAATCTATTTATTAAAATTGGCAGAGTAGGGATTAATGACAACAATACTCACAAACAATCCTTTCTGACTAGCACTTTTTACCTATCATCCCATCTACCTTGGGCCTCAGACAAGAGGCCCAAATCCAAAGTTGTTTGAACTTTCTCTTTAAAATAAATGAGTTCAACTTTTTATTCATTTATTTTTCTTTTTTTTTTTAGTAACTTAGTTTAATAGTTTCTTTCGGAGGAATGGCTGGGCCTTTGACTAATTTCTGTCTATTCATCTATCTTGATTCCGAGAAACTTAAGAATCAAGTTGCCTCTGAAAGCATATTCATTTGAACAACATTGAGATTAGATATAATTTTGTAATTTTTTGTTCTTTCATCAGAAATCAATCTTCCTTTACAGTAGTTCATTATACCCCAAATTGGCACATCAGAAGTGAATAAGCTGTTCTCATACTGATGCAGCAAAACTAGAAAAAACTGAGATATTTGTTGTAGTTAGCAATTGTAGCTTGGAGTAATGCTACATTTAGTTATGTTATATAAAAATGCTTAAACCTTAATTTGTTTCCTTATTTTCTAAGACCATGGAAACCTGAATGCTATGTTAGCAAAATTTCGTCTTGTTACCTCCTCTAATAATTTAGGGGAAATAATAAAGTTACTCTAATTGGTAACTTTCCAAATGGAAAACATAGTTCCATTGTTGGGGACGCACAAGAAGGATTTTCTTCTTGTCTCTAGATATTATGCACATTTCAATTTCTCTTAAGTTGAACATTACATTAACTACATATTACATTAACATTTTAAAAACTTTATTTGCAACAAAAATAATACTCTCCCAAAGTGACTACACATGACTCAAATTTATTTGACTGAGCAAAGTAGAATCAGGCAGATATTTGAGTCCTGTGATAGTTCAAATAAACACAAAGGGTTATAGTTTTTGTTTTGTTTTTTTTTTTTCCCAAACTACTTAGTGTTATTAAATTGGACAGAGTGGGGATTAATGACAAGAATATTAACACAGAATACTTTTTTTTTTTTTTTGAGATGGAATCTTGCTCTGTCGCCCAGGCTGGAGTGCAGTGGCGCGATCTCGGCTCACTGCAAGCTCCACCTCCCAGGTTCACGCCATTCTCCTGCCTCAGCCTCAGGAGTAGCTGGGACTACAGGCGCCCGCCACCTCGCCCGGCTAATTTTTTGTATTTTTTAGTAGAGACAGGATTTCACCGTGTTAGTCAGGATGGTCTCGATTTCCTGACCTCGTGATCTGCCCGTTTCGGCCTCCCAAAGTGCTAGGAGTGCTAGGATTACAGGTTTGAGCCACCGTGCCCGGCCCAGAATACTTCTAAATCAGCAATTTTTTTTTCTTTTCTTTTTTTTTTTTTTTTTGAGATGAAGTCTCGCTCTGTCGCCCAGGGTGGAGTGCAGTGGCGCGATCTCCGCTCACTGCAAGCTCCACCGCCTCCCGGGTCCCCGCCATTCTCCTGCCTCAGCCTCCTGAGAAGCTGGGACTACAGGCGCCCGCCACCTCGCCCGGCCAATTTTTTTTGTATGTTTAGTAGAGACGAGGTTTCACCGTGTCAGCCAGGATGGTCCCGATCTCCCGAACTCATGATCAGCCCGCCTGGGCCTCCCAAAGTGCTGGGATTACAGGCATGAGCCACCGCGCCCGGCCTAAACCAGCATTTTTTTAATCAAGTGTTCCACACACCCTGGGCTTTGAGATGTGTAATTTTTCAGTTGACTAGGTACATTTTATACCTACATTACTCTGTTAAGTTTATTATTGGCCTCATAGGAGAATAAGATTCCTTCTTTATTAATCATAATGATCATACAGGAGATCTTCTTTATTCATTTAATTTTAGCTACAAACCCGCAGGTCTGTTCTGTATGGTTGTGCGGTTTGTGTACCACACAAAAAAGCTCAGATAAAGGAGTCTCCGGAAGCTCAGATAAATGAGTCAACTGCTAGAATTTTCAGTTCTGGTGTGAGGACTAAATATTTATAGAAGATGTCCGGTGTTGCTGTTTGTAATTCACACAAAGGAGCCTATGAAATCAGTGTTTGAAAGATGATAACTTATCCTTCTGTTTCCTTAATTTTGATTCATTTTTTCAAAATGTGTTATTCTTCTAGTCTTCACCATTATAATGAGGTTACATTACATCTAGCTGTTCAGACCACAACCTGGAATCACATTAAACTACAAAATTTGTTCATGCTCCTCATCCAATCTACCAATAAATATTATTGTTTCTGCATTTAAAAAATCTTGACTTTGACCTTGTTTACCCACCTCAGTGCTACTTCTCTAGTTCATGTCACTGTCCTTTCTTGCCTAGAGTATTTCAGTAACTGTCTGAGTAGAGCTCTCCCTTTCAAACTACTCTTTCTCTAAAAAAAAAAAATGACCCATTTTACATACTCATAGGGGACATATGATAATTAGTTACATGCATAGAATGCGTGATGATCACGGATATTTGAGGTGTTCATCACTTTGAGTATTTATCGTTTCTACGTGTTAGGAACAATTCAAGTTCTCTCTTCTAGCTACCTTGAAATATACATTTGTGTTAACCATGGTCACTCTACTCTTCAGTAGAAGGTAGAAAGTACTCCATTTTTTTATCTCTTGGTCTCACTCAAATCGTCTACCACAAATGAGCCAGCGTAGCATACTGAATATCTAGGTTTCATCAAGCCAACACTAATACCAATAGTTTCACAAAGCATGTAGACTGAAGTTCAAAGTCCTCCCTTTACCCTGGAAGACCTTGTAATAAGAGAGGTAAACAGAAGCAAAATTTGTAGAAAAAGAGAGCTATTGAAAGACATCTGTTTTAAATATAAATGAATTGGAGACCTAACTATTACTTAAGGTTGCTGTGGGGCTGGTGGGGACAGTGTGTAGGACGATATTAAAGGAAAAATATTCAAACACTTGTTAAAATGGTAAAGAAGGCTTTAGTAAAAATGATCACAATAAGGGTCAACTCTACTGCTATAAACAGGAGATTGGATTCAACTCTGAAAAAAGCAAGGACAAATAGGGACGTATGTAGCCAAAGACTGAGAGGATGGTCAGTGGATAAAAAATTATAGAGAAGAGACCTTAAGGGTAGGGTAATTTTTGCTAAACTTGTCTAACAAGATTCTTGCTAAAATCAGGCCAAAGACTTAGACATCAAAGGTAGGGGTTGAAGAACATGATTAGATATCAAGGGTGATTCAGGGTATGAATAATTGGGATTCTTTGTTAAAACTGAGCTGGTCAAGCCAAAGACAGGATGAGGGTCAAGGTTGAGGGCTAGTGAAAGAGGGCTCAGAGAGCTAATATTTAATCAAGGAGAGAGTCTATGTCCATAGTTAGGTTAATTAGGCAATCTGATAACAGTCCTATTTGTGACTAGTTACTCTGAGTACAGCTCAGGATAATACAAGCTGAACATTGACACTCCATTTTCAACCTGTGAAATGTATGTAGGTAGATGTGTGTCAGGCAAAGCTCAGAGTCTCATATATCTCTATGGGGTAAGAAGGAGTAAATGAAAAGTTGCTGTGAGCTGGTGGGTCCAGAAGGTATCATCTGAGACAAGAATTCAGAGTGTATGGCTGACTTTGAAGCTGATGGCCACTGATGGATCCATGGACACAAACCACAGTTGTCATACTGCCTAATAAATCAGAGCTGATAAAACAAAAATGCAGTATGAGAGAGGTCAGTGGATAAGACTCAGTTGTGGTACAACTGTGCCACTCTTTAATGCCAAAATAATACATATGTACCACCCTTGGCCACAGACTTAGAAAATCCCAAGGAAGCCAGGAGAAATTAAAAATGAACAAACTTGAGTTGAATCAATTTGACATCTGAATTGATCATACTTAAAATTGGAATTGCTTGCATGACCTTGAATTGGCAAGATAAAGTTTTAGAGATTTTTCTGTATAGGAAGAAATAAAGGCTTATATGTTCGGTTCATTTGAATAAAGTTCTAGAAAAAATAGTTTTATTTGCAACACCTGAGTACTGTATCGTAATTGTAAAATACGAGAAATGCATTTGTAAATGCAAGAAGAAATGTTATTGGAAATAAGAAATTAAGATTTTATTTTAGCAATATTAAAGCCAAGCATCTTAAAACGTGCAATATAAAATGTGGCAAGGTTTACCCAGATTTTTCCTTAAAGCAATGTAAACACACCCATGACTAAAATTTGCCCAAGAGTAATATTTAGGACTCAAATTTGTTTTTATTTAAAGTAGATGTCTTTCAATAACTGTCTTTTCCCTCAACATTTAGCATCATATCTGAAAGAAGTCTCTGACTAGTTTTTAAAACCACTGGCAAATTTTATTAATATAAGTAAGCTAATCTGTAGCAATAATCCATTATTTCTGATTTTCAGTGTTTTTTTTTTTAGTACTTATCAAAGATCATTATGTCAGTGGCACTTTGTGAAATCATAAAATGTATGCGTAACGAAAGAATGTATTTTATTTTAAAATATGTTGTTTCTCTTGGCAATATTACCACTCATTTCCTAAACAGGGATGAAGCTATACCAATCCAAAGACAGTATAAATGCTCTTATAAAATTAATAATATCTGAGAATCTGTTTTTGTTAATGGTTTGCCTGTAAATATGAATGTTGCTAGGACTTAACTTTGGTTACTAAGGAAGACTCTTTTATTTAAGTAATTTGTGAGCACTGTAGTTAACAGCTAAATTTCTCTTGGGAGTGGTGAAAAGCCTGTATCCTTTGGGATAATAAAATATCTTCTTTATGCTTGAAAACTTAATGTATTCAGGCTGTGTCTTCAGGGACACTACACAATTATAATCTTAACCATCATTCTACCTTGGGAGAATAAGCCTGTAAAACTAAGGGCAGCTTTGATGGATGGTTGCTTAGGATGAAATGCTATGTCTTTTCTGCTTACTTCTCCTTCTAAGAGGCCTCTCTTTCAAGTGAGTAAGGAAAATACTGAGACAACAATCATAGTTTCTATGTAGAAGGAAGCTTTCAAAATCACTTTTGAACTTAAAAAGGAAAAGCAAGAAAACTACCCAATAATATGAGAAATATCTCAATCCAGTTATGACTTAATAATTTTAAATTTGAAAGACAAGAGTCAATGATCTTCTTGGGGATTTACAGGAGCCTAATGAATAACAGAGCTCTATTTTCCTGTTCCAGTTTTAAATCAAGAAGACAGAATGAACATGGACAGAACTCAAAATACCACCTTTCTTTTGATAACTTTACTTGTAGTGTGAAGCTACAAATGGAATTCTGCTGTTACTCTTGAGTCTGAGAATCTGTATTTAAAGGACCATGCTTTACCCAGAGCTTTTTTTAACCAGAAAAAATAAAAATAAAAAAAACAAAAAAAACATATCCTTGTCCTCGACAGCATGTATTGGTTAAAGTGTTCCAGAATCACTTGCAGGTGTGATTGAAATTAGTTAGCAACTATTCTTTTTAGATGTCGAAAGTATATCTCAGGGTCCTTTTAGTCCCAATTTATTCCCTTCTGTTAAAATGCCAATATTTGATGCACTGGTATGCCATGTTAATTCCATGAAAGTTCTTACGACTATTCTTTATTGGACAACAAGATATAGTTGAGAAACATTTTATGTTTGTGTCAGGACAGAATCACCACACTTCTTCATGTGATTTTCCTAAGGTTGCTGGTCAAATTTTCTTTGGCTAGGGTATTAAATGTGACACAGGTCTGAAAAATGATGGTATCTTTGAGCCCTGGGAACCCTGATGAATCTGCAGATTGACCTGTGATCTAAGCCAGGAATTACAGAGAAAGACAAAGGAGGAAGAGAAAGAAAACGGGGTTGGGGGGCAGCAGTGGGGAGGGGCATAAGCCTGGAAATAATATTGATTTGAAATTGTCATAATTGCTGCCAGGTAAGAAGCATTTGTCAGAAATAATAAAGAATGAGGCCAACATATGGAGACAAACAGGGAAAGGAGGAAGTGCTAGTAAACAAGTATGATGAGTGAGGAAGAGATTGCATAACCAATTGCTTATTGTTTGAATTTCTGGTTCCAGCAATACCAGAAGTCACTTCTACTTCCTGATTACATAAAATCAGTCAATCTCCTATTTACCTACTATTTGGACACAGGGACTACCTTTGTTTAAATTGACACTTTGATCATTTGTGAGTGAATAATGAAATATTTCTTATGGTTTAGTGGAAGGAAAGAGCAATAAATTAATAATAAAAACATCTGGGTACTAGTCTTGGCTCTGATATTTATTATTTATATGATTATTAGCAAGCCACATATTCATTCTGAATATGAGTTTCCTTATCTCATGTGAGAAAGACACTTTACCTTTACACTTCATAACATTTGTTTAGAGTCAAATAAAATAAAATTGGTTACAATGTGAGAACTGGCTCTGTCAGACTCAAAGCCTATGGTTTTTTTCCCCACTTCTCTGCAGTGTGTATGTGTCTATCTGAGTACAAGCCCATTACTAATGAGACTATCTAGTGTCATATCCATAATCCTTGTATATAAAAACCTTTTTGGCTTGGAAACTGTCTTTCTGCCCTCCCATATTCAAAAGTACTATTTCATGTCAACAGTCTTTGCCCAAAGAGAATTAGTAACCTGAATCATTAACACCATAAGCTATTTGCCTGCTTCCAATGGAGAAAGGTAAAAAAAAAAAACAAAAAAAAAAGATGAAAGAAAGAAAGGAAAGAAAGAAAGAGAAAGAAAGAAAAAAAGAAAGAAGAAATAAAATAAATTAAATAAATAAATAAAAGAAAAAAGAAGAAAGGAAGGGAGAGAGAGAGAAAGAGAAAGAAAGAAAAGAGAGAGAGAAAGAAAGAAAACCAACTCGGATTCTCTGTAAGTACTTATTTGCTTTGACAATGCATTTATGCATTAAGAGTCTTCTATAATCCTGATGCCTCCAGCTTATTTCATTGTCGAGTGTACTATCTCTCAGAGCAGAGAAGGTCAGAGAGCTCCCAGGGCATAAACAAAATAATGGAACTAATGAATTACATGACAGTTAAACTGCACATATTTCACATTAAATGGATAGCTTCGTTGGTTAGTTTAGTCACACAGCTGGTCAATTCACTGCATTAATCAGCTATATTTGATGTTCGAACTGACCAGTATGATAAGGCAAATGGCCAAACTGATTGTTTAATGTAAACACTGTTAAAAGAACTATTTTTTCTCAAATTCTGGAGACTTAGAAATACATTTTAATTTATTAGAACTTTTCTGATAATTGAAAAATGTGCGTATAACCCAACCCATGGAAAATGCTGCACATAACCCATTGGCGATGCATTTTACCATTCACTGTACCATGCGCTTGAGAGAACCAATTTATAATATTAAATGGATTTTGGTAATTGAACTAATTTGTAAATTTATTTTTTAATTTTAATTTTATTTTATATTTGGAAACAGAGTCTTGCTCTATCCCCCAGACGGGAGTGCAGTGGCATGATCACAGCTCACTGCAACTTCCACCTCGTGGGTTCAAGGGATTCTCTTGCCTCAGCCTCTGGAGTACCTGGGATTACAGGCACGTGCCACCACACTCGACTAATTTTTGTATTTTTAGTAGAGATGAGGTTTTGCTATGTTGGCTAGGCTGCTCTCGAACCCCTGACCACAGGTGACCCGCCCACCTTGGCCTCCCAAAGTGCTGAGATTACAGCCATAAGCCACTGTGCCTGCCATAATTTGTAAATTTTATATTAAATTCTGCACTCTAAAGCTTTTTTCAGAGGCCTTTATCTTTTTTATGTAGGCAATAAACTCTAGAAAAGTACTTTAGATAGACTCATGATAAATTCCAAAATGTTGCTGCCACTGCTATCTCCTCCTAATATCTAAACAATTTCAGCCCTAAAGATATTAAGAAACTGAAGCCACAGGTCTTAATAAAAGTAAATGTCCTGGGTAAATTGCTGTCACATCATACGTTTTGAACAGCCATAATTTCCTCACTATTGTGCTTCTCTAATAATCACCTTCAAAATAATGACTTCAAGATATTTTCATCTTTTTTCTTTTAAGACAGAAAAACAAGTGCACATAACTTTGCAGACAAGTATATTTTAAATGTTTATAGAGACAGACACCAGCATTTCTCCTACAGGATTGTTGCAAGAAATGTCCAAGTTTAAAAAGCACTATGAAGAGAGTTTCAAAATATTTATTGATAACTTGTGATATTATTTTAATAAAAATCTGCATTAGTAAATGGATTTTCTTTTGGAAAATGTCTTATTTCCTCCCTTATTTCTGTGCATGTTTAATTAATGAGTTCTAATTTAGCATTTTCTTTCCATAAGCTAATAGGTATTTCAAATACTCTCTTTAAATATTCCTTCCTAGTACAGTGTAGCCAGAAGACAAGCCTGGGATTTTAGAACTAGAAGCACTTGAAGAGATCATTTAGGTCTCTCTGATTTTTAATTGTAGTGGAACTTAAGTCCCAGAAGAATTTAATGAAGTGCCCTTTTCTAGTTAATGGCCGCACAAACATAGGCATTCATGCTTTTACCTATCCTTGTAAAATATCTTTTCAATTAAAATAATTTTTAAAAATTCTGTTTAAAGGCTTCCTTCAGGTTTAACAAATAAATATTTTTAGGGCAATGAAAGAACAGTTTTGTACCTCAATGCAGTTTTAGTCTCTGAACTAGGAGGGAAAGTGATTGAATTGAAGAAGAGACTGAAAAAATAATGTAACTTTTTTTTCCTTTCATAAACGTTTTCTGTTGTCACTGGTGCTGGGAAGATTAGGTTTAATACCTTTTGTGTATGTGTATACATATGTTGTGTTGCAAATTTGTGACTAAATGACAGTGAAACCAGGGATATCTCTTTGTTGATCTGATCATCAATTAAGTAAATATATGTCACATATGAGGGGTAGAATAAGAACGTATCTGTAGATTAAGGGAAAAAAATCTCTACGTGTGAAATTAGAGTCATATTCATGTCTGCTGAAAAGTTATATTTATCTACTCATGTATATATTTGGAGATATAATGGGTTATATTTGTTTGCATTTTATATTAAATATAAGCCAGAATATATATAATACATTGTTTTTCCACAAGCCAATTTAATTCATTTTATACAGAAAATTGAAATTTACTTCTTGGTTTCTCTTAAACTCAGACATTACACTAAATACTATGAGCAGTAGGAGATTCAAAACAAAGAATTATTGGAAAAAATAGGCTTTGAACTACACTTTAGAATACTATATGTCAAATTGACCAGCCAAAAGAGCTGTAGCCTCTGACCCAATAAAGAAAGTGGAAAATCATCTGGGGGCTACCACTGGACCTCTGAGTTTGGCATACTGATCTTAATGGAATCAGAAGGTGGCTGACACCCCAGAACTATACACAAATACCAGTGAAGCTGGAAACTGAACTCTCCAACATATCTACACACACAATAATCGTATTTTCATAACTTGCTTGCCATCAAATAGCCAAAAATCAGTAAAATTTAAAAAGGGCTGCCTCCCAAATTTTCCCTTCAAAACTCTCGTATGAACCTATCTAATTGAAAGAAACTCCGTCACATCCAGTACTGCAAGAGACTCTATGAAATGAAGTCTTTAATTTTCTGCCCTCACCATACAGAAAAGTGCTTTGAGGAGGTGGTAGAAATGAATCAGATCAATGGACTATATCCAACACAGCTTCTTGAAATTCCTCCAGTGCATGTGTAGTTCTAAAATCCTGTTCTGATTTGTTTGTCTAAACTACTAATAGCCTGCTTAGCTGCTTACATTTTCAAAGACCAGATGTATTCTTTATATACAATCAGCCATTTTCCTAATAGGAGTGGATATATATCAAACTACCCATGATTTTAAGTTTTCTTGCATTCTACTTTCAAACCCTGACAGTGTATAGAAATCCATGGTTGCCCAAGATTTCCTATATCTTATTGTGCTTTATTTTTAAACAAGAAACTAAAACATCTGGCTTTCCTGTCTTAGGCAGTCATTTGTCTGAGATTGAAACTTAATACCTTTTTGGTTTCAGGTATATATGTGTTTTGAATTTTTAAGCAAAAGTAACAAATCATAGATTTCTATATGTAGCATTTTCCTTGTCCTAAAAAAAAAAATGTTACCAACTTAGGTTTAGGATTTTGTATTAGTTTGCTAAGGATGCCATAAGAAAATACCGAAGATTGACTGGCTTAAACAACATAAATGTATTTTCTCACAATTCTGGCGACTGTAAGTTTAAGATCAAGATGTTGGCAGATTTGATTTATTGTGAGACCTTTCTCTTCAGCTTGCATATAGCTGCCTTCTCACTGTATCCTCTTGTGGCCTTTCCTCTGTATATGCCCATGCCAGTATTTATCTCTTCCTCTTCTTATAAGTACACCATTCATACTGGAATAGGGCCCAACCCTTCTGACCTATTTAACATGTATAAAGACCCTTAAGCAGTCACATTGGGGTTTAGGGTTTCAGTATATACATTTGGGGAGAATACAGTTCAGTCTGTAAAAAACTTATGCAGGGTATTGCAAATAAAGTAAAAACACAAATAATTATTAATATCAAATTTCAAATGTAAAACTTTTAATTATAAATAAAACCTACTAAATGCATGATTTACTATGAAACAGGATTGCACTGGATAGATGTGGCAATATAAACTATAATTATAATATTATTTAAACTTCTACCACTATGTCTAATTATTTTTACGATTACAGTCTTTCAAATAAAGTATTCAACCCAACTGACAAATTTTATTTGGAATGTGATAAATAGAGCATATTTAACATCTTAGTTAAAAATAAATGGAAAGTTCATATTTTAACTTTTATCACTACATCTAGTCCAATCAAAGTCTAATTCAAAATGACTTCTAGTTTGTTTATATTTCTGGTGTGTTCAGAAAAACCTTAGATGAAATCTACCTTTTGTAACTATTGATCTAAGAAAATATATTCTATTGGATTATTTAATAAATATAATTTTAAATCAAATATTTATTTAGATTCCTTTATACAAACTAATTTTAATTATTTTCTCGGATGTTTCCCTCTCATCCACATAATAGTAATAGTAATTTTTAGTAAACGATTAAGATGTAATCATATTGAAAATACAGATTTCTTTGTTCTCACTTTTCTTAGATAAATGTAAGTTGTAGAAATATTAGAGAAGAGATTGAAGGTATTTAAAATAAAGCATTTGTATGATATTTTGCTCTCTTGCTAACAGTTCTGTTTTCAATTATATTTTCTAGTTAGAAGTTATATAGTTAGAAGTTTCTAGTTATATATACCTTCGCCTCATCACAACCTTTGTTTAGGCGTGGGAATTAGCAGTTATATAGAGCGTGGTAATTAAAGCAAGTAATGTAAAGTAAGACAATTATTCAGGTTATCGCCTCTCTTCCACAGGAGTAAACGTATGTCACATTTCCACAAGACAACTAGAGATGTGTTAATTGCTCTTTGTGACTGAATCCATCTAGTTCTTACCCTTACTGTTCTATTCCTCTTACCATATCTACAACACATCCTTTTAACATTTTTTTTTTCAGTTATTGTATTTCAGGGTAATCTTCAACAAACTTGTACACATTTACGTTCAGTAAACTAGATAGACACTTGATATTCACTAAAGATATTTCAAGATCATAATTCCATGTAAAAACATATATTTTTTAATTTTAGCATTACCATTCTTCAAATAGAATGACATTTTCAGACAATTTAGATGTGCAATGACAGAACTACATTATGAGAAGAAAACTCAACAACACCTAGAAATATTGATGATGGGAAATTAGCTAAATGAATTCAGTAGTGAACGTACTTTCTCCCGAATGTTTTCTTTGTAGTCCATGTATTTAAAAAGATAAAATGATTTGTTAAAAAATAAAGTAAGTCAAATACCTTCAGCATTTGTCACAAATAATTGGAAGTTGAGATAGATAAAAGCAAGAGAAAAGTAACTTTGTTAGATTAA
Source organism: Macaca mulatta (assembly GCF_049350105.2). Taxonomy (NCBI): domain Eukaryota; kingdom Metazoa; phylum Chordata; class Mammalia; order Primates; family Cercopithecidae; genus Macaca; species Macaca mulatta. The sequence goes on along the minus strand of NC_133410.1, from coordinate 29,504,744 downwards.
TTTGGAGAGTTTAATAATAACGAAGGATCTCTCTAAAGATTTTTACAAGATTATGCTTGTAAAAATCTTTCTGGTGGTTGGTTAGAAAATATTTTAATTAAGACTTTTCTATAACAGTTGATATTTGTGCACAATCATATCAAAGTATGTGTATGGCTTGTCATCTTGGTATTTATGATGGTGTAGTTAACCTAGTTTAATATGGTCTGGGTTCCATTTCAGAAAATAATCAGTTGAAGTGAAAGAGGCATTTTACAACTCAAGGTTTCTTTTACATGATTTAAATCACTGTTTCAAGAGAAGTACATTAGTAGTGATAAGAATGGGCAACTATAAGAAAAAGACAGTAAAAAATGGCTGGCAGAAAAATGTCACTTAAGAGCTTTATCCAGTGAAGGGATGTTGTCAGGTACATTTGCTAATTAATAACTGATTCTGAGAGGTAAAAGTCAGCTTCCCGAGTTTTGGTTCCTGATGGTCTTTGTAGTCTTGAATCTTATTCATGGACTTTTGACAGCTCTGCTCCATGAAAAATTTTCCATTACAAGCAGTATTTCATCAGAGACAGTACTAGTGGAGTGTTTTGACTAGGAGACTGTGAGACTTATAATATGGAGATTCTTTTTTATATTTCTGATGAAACTTGTTAATTCTACTATTTGCTTTCACATGTGACATCAATTTTTTCTTCTATAAGCTCCGTACAAAATAATTTTAAGCCTTTTGCACATAATTATGTGTTTTATTGCTCCCCTTTTATATTATGATATATTGGTAAATTTAAAAAATTGAAAATTTCAGTTATCAGAATTAATATTTTAAAGAATATCAATGGTTCTACAATTTAAATAGGAATAGAAATTGTTTAAAATTTTTTTGAAAATCTCAATATTTTCAGAATTAATGTTTTAAAAATATCAATGATTCTAAAATTTAAATAAGAATAGGAATTGTTTAATAATATTTTTTGAAAATTCCAATATTATCAGAATTAATATTTTAAAGAATATCAATGGTTCTACAATTTAAATAGGAATAGGAATTGAAACATGTTTCTTTTAAATTCGTGAAAAAAATATTTACACACTTTCAAAGAATTTACACATTTGTAAGAATAAATAAATCAACAAAATTATATGACAGAAACTTAAACTCACTTTTATGCCTTTCTATATTTTTTCCTAAAAATTCACCACTTTAGATAACACACTCATAAGAAATATGAGAAGATTGAGGACAAATTACATAAAGCAGTAAGCAACATAAATGATTAAGAATTTCAAATAACAGATTAATTAGGGAAAATTAAAATTTAATGCATATATGAAAATATTAGTGAAAAACAAGGTAGAAATCAGAGAAGCTTCTGTGAATTTGAATAATATACTCTAAGAAAAAGTAACTATAATTTATCATTGAAATATTTTTAAACTAATAAAACGAACGAAAGAATAGTATTTATCTTGAATATCATACCTCAAACACTATACTATTTCATTCTTTTTTTATATAAGAAAAAGGGTAAACACGAATTCATAATCACATAAAACAAGAATCAAAATTTTAAACAATATAATGTAGGAGCATGTATTATCCTTCCAAAGTATAAATAAGATATTCAAATATATCTTCTCCTAAGTTGTAATGTACTTCAATATTTGTTTTATTAAATTTTAATTGCCCCAAAATGAGAGCTATGATATTTAAATGTATGAAATACTTTACTGTTAATAAATAAGATATATGATAGCTGGTAGGGAAATAAATAGCAAAACCCATTTTAAGAGCCTAACCTTGCCCCAAAACAATGAATATGTAAACCATGCCAAGAGAGAGATAAAAAAAGTAAATGTGTTCAATAAACACCAAGAGATAAAGTGGTATGTACAGAATATAGGCAAAGTAAATACTAGGTACAAATATTTGTAGTTTTTGGAGAGGTAAAGCAAAAAGTCATGGAAGATAACATATCATAATTCAATACAACTCAAGAAATAAAAGAAGGTTTGAACTTATAATTCTAAAGACACTGCAATAGGCCTGTGAAGCTATTCTTGAAGGGACAACACAAATGTCTAATCTAGGAAAAGTTTTGAGAGCATTGCTCATCCACTTTGCCATTCATCTTTCTTTTCCTTATGTTAGCATAGTCAGGTTATATCTATGTACCCAACATAGTTTGGCTGATTGACATTTATACCTGAATATTGTGTGGGTAAGCTTACTTATCCTGGAGGCAGACTGGCTGGATTCAAATGCTAATTTCATCAACTACCACATACGTTGGGGCAAATATATAAAGCTTCATGCCTCAATTTCTACTTCCTCAAAATGTGAAAAATAATAATACGTATCTCATCAGTTGGCATCAATAGTATCTGTTTGTTAAATAAATAAATAATAAATATAACTAAAATGTGTGCTTGTGAATATTGAAAACATGAGATGATATATCTGGAAGAGTTTGGATATTGTTAAGCTAGACAAACCTAAACTGGAAATACATTTCCTATTAAGAATATTAACTAAAAGTACTTAGTAAAAAAGAATCCTGCCTTCTTTAGCTAAATACTTTTGTGGAAATAAATGGGGAAAAGAATACTAGCTTTGACTTAAAGGACTTTTACTTATCACCAGATGAATACGACATAAGCAGCTCAAATGTTCTGAGTCTTTACTCTTATCTGTAAAAATATTAAAATTAAAAGCTAGATTAAATTGCAATTTTCCTTTAGCATATGTCTTAAGAATGACAAACATGTTTCACTTAATTTTAGCACAGTATGTAGAATTTTAAATATTATATTAATTTGGAAGAGTATACATCACAATCAGAAATCTTTCAAGTTAATCATCACAAAATTATGTAAGAATAAAAATATTAATATTAAAATATCTAAGGCTAATTCATATTTTATTCCCCAAATTAAGTTGGAGTAAGATAATTTGACGTTATTGTTTTGAACATGTACATGAAAAATTATTGATTAATCCATTAACATCTTTTAAAGGAACCATGAAGAAAAACCACCGTAAACATTTTGGAAAGTTTCGAATAGGTAACTCTGTTAATGTTCTCTGCAACTTACTTTCCTCTTATCTTTGCCTATCACTGACCTACAAACCTTATACTAAGCTCTTATATTAAGTTAAATAAACATATCTTAAAGCATGCACATTTGCAATAATTATTGGGATTGAAATAGCGTATTATTTTATAAATCATCATTGCTTATTTTTAAAAAATGAGTTAGTGAATAATTACCTCCTACTTTCATCTATGTTAAATAAAAATAGGTTATTTCTGTAGGCTAGGTATTCAATAAAATAATTAAAGGCATATCTTTATAGATCCATGCATTTTTAACAAGATTATAGAATCACCTGTAGTCCCAGCTACACAGGAGACTGGGGTAGGAGAATTGCTTGGGCTCGGAGGTTGAGGCTGGAGTGAACTGAGATTGTGTCACTGCATTCCAGGCTGGGAGGCAGAGAAGACCCTGTCTTTAAAAAAAAAAAAAAAATTATAGCGAACATATTGTCATAATTATGCAGGACTCCCACGTGAAAAGTCTTCTTCAATGGCACTGTAAAAGCTGCAGAAACATTGAGCATTTAAAGAATTAGGACTCACAAATGTATTACCTATTGTTATGGATAGAATCGTCTCCTTCCCAAAATTGGTATGTTGATTGAAGTCCTAACCACCACAGTTTGTGACTATATTTGGAGATAAGGTTTTTCAAGAAGTAATTGAGTTAAAAAGAGGTCATAACTCTGGGTCCTAATACAATACGACTGATGTCCTTAAAAAAGAAATGATTAGGACACAAATATATACAGAGGGAAGACCATGTGAAGACACAGGGAGAAGATGGCCGCCTGCAATCCGAGACTAGAGAGTTCAAAAGAAATCAACCCGGCCGGGCGCGGCGGCTCCTGCCTGTAATCCCAGCACTTTGGGAGGCCGAGGGGGCCAGATCATGAGGCCAGAAGATAGAGACCATCCTGGCCAACATGGTGAAACCCCATCTTTACTAAAAATACAAAATTAGCCAGGCATGGTGATGCGCGCCTCTAATCCCAGCTACTCAGGAGACTGAGACGGGAGATCACTAGAACCCGGGAGGAGGAGGTTGCAGTGAGCCAAGATCGCACCACTGCACTCCAGCCTGGTGACAGAGTGAGACTCAGTCTCAAAAAGAAAAAAAAAAGAAAAAAGAAAAGGAAACCAACCCTACTGAAACCTTCATTTCAGACTTGTTGGTCCAAAATAGTAAGAAAATAAATTTATCTTGTTCAAACTATCCAGTATTTTGTTATGCCAGCCTTAGCAAACTAATGTACAGTCACGAATTACTTAATGATGGGGACACATTCTGAGAAGCATTCATTGTTAGGCAATTTCATCCTTGTGCAAAGGTCATGAGTGTAGTTACCCAAACCTAGACAGTATAGACTACTACACACCTAAACATGTGGTATAGCCTCTCATGCTCCTGGGCTGCAAACCTGTACAGTATTCTACTGTAGTGAATACTATAAGTAATTGGAACGTAATTATGTTTTTGTATCTAAACTTAGAAAAAGTACCGTAGAAATGTGGCATAAAAGATTAAAAAAATGATTTGCCTGTATAGGTCACTTACTATGAATGGAGTTTGCAGGACTGGAAGTTGCTCTGGATGAGTCAGTGAGTGAGTGGGCAGTGAGCGTGAAGGCTTAGGACATTACTCTACACTACCGTAGACTTTATAAACGCTGTATACTCAGACCACACTAAAATTTATTTTTAAAAATTTCTTTCTTCAATAATAAATTAACATTCGCTTACTGTAATTCTTATAAGCTTTTAATTTTTTTTTAACTTTTTGACTCTGTTGTAATAACCTTAAAATACACATTTTACAGCTGTACAAACATATATATGTATATATTTATGTTATGTTATGAGATTTTTTCTATTCTTTTAATGTTTTATTTACTTTTTAAGCTTTTTGTTTGTTTGTTAAAAAAGAAGACACAAACACAAACATTAGCCTAGGCTTACACAGGGTCAGGAATATAAATATCACTTGTTTTCTGCCTCCGCATCTTGTCCCACTGGAAGTTCTAACATGTTACTAGGTGAGAGGAATTTCTGACCTCCATTATAATCCTATGAAAACACTGTCATATATATAGTTACTCATTGTCCAAAACAATATATGTGGTACATGACTTTACCTGCTTGAAGTACCCGCTTTATGTGCCATTGACAGTCACTTCCTTTTCCTCTTATGCACTCTCATCTTTTTTTCTGCTCCTATTTCTCCTTTTCCTGTAGTTCCTCTTTTTTATCTGATTTAAGTAAACAAGAGAATATTCTTACTTATGTCTTGTTATTATGGTAATTCTTCCACTTTATGAATTTATACATACTGCAATGAAATATATGTTCAAAGTGATTTTCAGAATAATTGCATTATTTATTTTTTTTGATGGCACGGATCACATTGACGATAACATTATCCTTTATTTTGGTTGTTGCTCTTGTTATTAAGTACAATTGGAATATCACTTTTTCTATCAATTTCTTCACTATTTTTACAAACATAGCTATCTCGCCTATCCCTTCCTGTAACAGTATTGCTGGTTTGCATGGCTCCATTTGAAAGGTTTAGTTATGTGAATATCCTTTATACTAATAACTTAGTAATAATACCATACTGTGTGGTGACCCATATTATAATTCCCACCAAAATTATAGCAACAAAGTTTTCCTTCCAAACTGTCCAACCAATGCAGTTATTTGAGGCTTTATATTTAAATAAAACATTTACTTTACTTTTAGTCATAAAATCTAAGTTTCTGCCTCGGGTCATGACTAGATAACTGCTACCAGCAATTCTTTCCATTGTCAACAACTAGTAGACTGGAGAAAAGAATAAAACAACATTTTTCATATTTGGACAACTGGCTACGAAGAAGTGATTCCTGAAAGAGGGAAACAAATGAGATGAGCCCCCGCAATTGTACAGGGTTTTTACTTGGAGGTATTAACCATGTCATAGCATCAGGAGGGGAGTTAAAACCCAAAATTACTTTCCGGAACGAACCAAAGATATATAAGATTGAGAGGGTGACATGAGCCAGAATTTGTGGAGTAGCACTCTAGAGAACATAAATCTATTCAGAAAAAAAATCAGGAATCTGTTTAAGTCTTGCTTTGTGTCCTTGACTGAATGCCAAGATGTGCTGTAGAGAATCAGATTCTACAGGCTCAGAAAAAATATGACTACCAGGGAAATAACATCTACTGAGGAGCTGGTACAAGATTAAGAGACATTTTGTTTCTGATTAACGAGAATTGAAGTCTTTAAGTATCAGCTAATGTATTCAGTAGATATACCAATAAAACTAAGAGAAGGACTGAAGTTTAACTAGACCTAACCTGTATATTAGAAGCTATTTTAGATCTACAAAAACATGTCTTCAAAAGATCAATCTGATCTGCCAAGAAATAAGCTACCTGGTTTTTTTAAATAGCCTAACATTCTTTAAACAAAAATTTAAACATTCAAGGCATAATTTGCAATGTTTAGCATATGATCTAATATTACTAAACATGACAAAAAGAAGAAATACATCCCCTGTAACCAAGAGAAAAATCAGTCAATAGAAATATTTAGGACTGATAAAGATGAAGACAAAAATCAACAAAAAAATTTTAAAATGGCAGGGCACGGTGGCTCACGCCTGTAATCCCAGCACTTTGGGAGGCCGAGACAGTCAGATCACGAGGTCAAGAGATCAAGACCATCCTGGCTAACATGGTGAAACCCTGTCTCTACTAAAAATACAAAAAAAATTAGCCAGGCGCAGTGGCGGGCGCCTGTAGCCCCAGCTACTCGGGAGGCTGAGGCAGGAGAATAGCGTGAACCCAGGAGGCAGAGCTTGCACTGCACTGCACTCCGGCCTGGGCGACTGAGCAAGACTCCGTCTCAAAAAAAAAAAAAAAAAAAAAAAAATTCAAATGTCAATTGTAGATAACTTTTAGGTCATTAAATAGATATTATCAACAGAATGAATAGAAAAATGGAAGCTCTATAAAAACTAAAATGCAACTTTCAGAGGGAAAATAGCTCTCCTATTGAGCTTAAGAGAATATCAGACACTTGGTTGAATTTGACAACAGTAAAATTGAGAACATAGCAATACAAACTGTCGAAACTTTTGAGGAATGGAGAGAAAAATATGAGTCGGAAAAATTATGAGACATGTAAGAATATATCAATCTTTCCAATATATGAATAAATCAAGTTTAAGTATTTCAAAAGAATTGGAGAGAAAAAAAATATTTAAAGAAATGATACCCAAGATTTTTCTAAATTTCATGGAACCTGCATAAATAACATTATAACTAAATCCCCAAAAAACAATAATGAAAGCAGTCATACAAGTAGTATGGGGAAAGTGAAGGATTAAATAAAGGGAAACAAAAATAAAGATAATTGTGGACTCCTCATCCTCTAAAGTGTATTTTGGAAGACAATGGGATGACGTATTTAGATTGATGGGAAACACTGTCAATGATAATTCAATATCTTCTCAAAATATCCTTAAAAAATGAGTGGAAAGTAGAATACAATAAAAGATGAGAAAGTTTGAAGCACTCACTGGAAGGGCTGTTTAAATATGTATTTCAGGCAGAGGGCAAATTATTTCAGGTGGAAACTCATCTATAAAAAGAAATAGCACCAACACATAAATGTATAGGTTCATTTAATATTTTCCCAGTCATTTTTAAAATTCGTTTACAGAATACCTGACTACTCAATAAGAAGTGGCAACTCTTACTGTGGATCTCAATGTCAATTCATAGACGCATAATGATTGCAATAATAAAATGATTTGCAAGTAAATTTCCCAGTAAATGGCTGGGGATGAGAATATGTTTGTGAGGTTCTTATACATGAAATGGTATAACATTAAAACATTATTTCAAGCATTTTGACTCACCCTTGAAATTCCATAAAATTCAATATTTTCTGCATTTCTGATTCTTTTTTTTTTTTTTTTTCCTTTGGAAGATCTTCCTGCCTAAGATTCCTTTTAGCTGATTTTTTGAATTTTCAAAATGTTTCCTTCATTCAATTCTGAGATTAATGGGAAGAAAATAAAGAATTCTTAACAATTTGTAAAAGGATAATCCCAGCACTTTGGGAGGCAGATGCAGGTGCATCACGAGGTCAGGAGATTGAGGCTACCCTGGCTAACATGTTGAAATCCCGTCTCTACTAAAAAAATTACAAAAAAATTAGCCGGGCACGGTGGCAGGAGCCTGTAGTCCCAGCTACTCGGGAGGCTGAGGCAGGAGAATGGCGTGAACCCAGGAGGCAGAGCTGGCAGTGATCTGAGATTGCGCCACTGCACTCCAACCAAGGCGACAGAGCTGTTTTGTTTTTTTTTTCCAAAAAAAAAAAAAAAAAATTGGAAAAGAATTATGTTTTAGTAGTTATACTTTGTTAAGATTAATTTTATTGTAATGTTTATTATGAATTTATTTAGGGATTGCCTTCAGTTTCCATGTCCCACTACAGAAAAAAAAAAAAAAAATGAAAGAAAGAAAGAAAATGAAAAGTCTACTTTGATCCACCAGAGGCCATTTCATTCTACCTGCCTTGATTATAGATATTTGTGTTTCTTCAGATCATCATTCAATAATATTTAATGTCTTGGCCATTAGGCCTTCAATTTATCCATATTTGTTATTCTTGCAAAAACAGATATAAATGTGTTTGAGAGATAGTCATGGGTTTCATTTTGCTTCTTATTCCAGTATGTAGGAAAGAAGAAAATATGCTTCCTTTCTTATTAAAGCAGTCTTGGTAGATTAAATAAACAAAATAGCATTTGAGTAGGAAATGTATTTAGATCTGAATTGCTTTAATTGGACATTTATGTTGATCAAGTCGAATGTCTAATGGCTCTATTTTATAGATTGAGAAAGTAAATTTAATGACTCAGTCCCAAGAGAGGATTTTGCTTAATACAATTAACAAGAAAAAGAGCCATGTTCATTTTATTAGAGGGAGCTTTTATCATTCATTTTAATCTACTTAATGATATTCAAGCATAGTTGGGTGCATTGATATGTTAATTATTTCATGACACAGATGCATATGAACACAGATTTTTACAAGGAAGAAAAAGAAAGGAAAAGTCTGCACATAAGTACCCAGTGTCAAAAAGTCTGCTTAATATCTGCAATAAGTGAGAATAAATTGTATGTTCATAAAGAAAGAGTTTTTCCTCCCTCCATTAGTAACATTTTCCAAATATTTATTTTCTTTTAATGCTATTTCACATTTATGCATTTCCATACTTTACTAAGTGCTTTGTATTGTCAGAAATATGTATTGGATCCTTATGCATTAATGAAATCTCATATATTTGTTGTGTGCCTCTCTCCAAGTGAATTTGTTGACTAAATCACAATTGCTCCTTGAAATGCAAGACCTGTGAAATTAAAGCAGACACACATTTTTAAAAAATGTAATGGATGCAGTAAACAAAGTCTCTTTTACAAGTCATTCCAGATCAAGTATGAACTATATTCAGTCATTAATTTGTCATATTTACTCTTACTCTCATCTTTAAATTCTAAATATGTGTCTTACATGAGTTACTTTTTGATCTTTCAGTGGTCATCTGTTTCTCCAAAGTCTCCTTATGCCTATGCAGTGCTTTCATAGCAATATTTTCAGACATTTGTTATAGAACTTTCATATTACATTATAGTTTGTAGTGCAAGTGCATGTTTATTCTTGGTTATCACTTTGATTTGTTCTTTTACTCTATTGGCATTTCTTGTATGAATTATTTGTTAGGTACTCTGCTGGAAAGTTCTTAAGAAAAGAAAAAGAGAAACATGTTTGTCTTTCTAGTACTTGTAAAGTTGTAATAATATTTTTTAATGAATGACTGGAAAGATGGATGGATGAATCAATAAATGCCCACCCCCACAGTATCTTTCTGTATCAATAAGGAGTTATTAAAAATTTTTAAAAAAAAAGAATTATGTTTTCTTTAACAAAATACCATGTGTGCAGAGTCATAAATGAGTAATGACAGGAAAGCTCAAATTAAACATGAAACAATTACCTCATAACTCATTATTTAGTCCTCACAAAATTTAGTGTCAGAGATTTTTGAAATCTTCTTGGAGTTATAGATACATTCATAATTGTACTATCTGATTTGCAATGATCACTATCTTTTCATTTATATTTATCTTTCTAATTTTATGTATTTTACAGACAAATTATTTAGTGAAAATAAAATTATCTAACTCCTGAATTTATTACATTTTTCAGCTGAGGAAAAAAAAAAAAAAGAATACTGAAATCAGAAATAAAAAGCCAGAAAATATTTTCCACAATTAAAACTATTTATATTAAGAAATGTGATTGGTAAAATCAGTAACATGTGCAAAATAAAAGAAACAGAAAGAAGAGAAGTGATCCCCAAGTTTGGGAGGAATGGAAGTAGGAATTACTGTTAAAAGTGTATGAGTTTCAGTGTTGCAAAATGAAACTGTACGATAATCTGAATATAATTAACACTACTTAAAATGGCTATGGTGGTAATTTTAAACTATGTGTTTCTTACTATAACAAAACTATAATAAAAATTGTTGACTCATAAATTTTTCCAAAACATATTCCTAGCATTCATTAAAGAATACGTTTCTCAAACTATCAGTTTTGTACACTTGTCAAGTAATGAATGAAACAAAAAAACACCAAAACATAGTTAAAAATCCCCAATTAGTTTTTTTTTTTTTTTTTTTTTTTTTAAGATGGGGTCTCGCTCTGTCGCCCAGGCTGGAGTGCAGTGGCTGGATCTCAGCTCACTGCAAGCTCCGCCTCCCGGGTTCACACCATTCGCCTGCCTCAGCCTCCCAAGTAGCTGGGACTACAGGCGCCCGCCACCTCGCCCGGCTAGTTTTTTTTTTTTTTTTTTTTTTTTTGTATTTTTTTAGTAGAGACGGGGTTTCACCGTGTTCGCCAGGATGGTCTCGATTTCCTGACCTTGTGATCCGCCCGTCTCGGCCTCCCAAAGTGCTGGGATTACAGGCTTGAGCCACCGTGCCCGGCAATTAGTTTTTTATGTGAACTACTTTTGATAGTAAAAATTTATATATAGTCTGCAAAGTCTTCATTAACTATACCCATTCCTCCATGTTGGTGTTATTTGAAATTCTAAATTCGATCTCTCTGGAATAATAACTTATCTTTGCCCAATGTCTTCAAATATAACATGTTTTTATAAATAACTTCCAACTATTCTCTTCTGGTTCTTCAAGATGACTGTTTCGAGACCTCAGAAGCCTGTTATCAAAAAGAAACAAAGTTACAGCTGGCTCTCACTTGTAAGCACCAGCTAGTGGTCTAGAGGTTGAACTGCACAATCCAATGCAAAACCCGCTAACAAGTGCAGCGTTAGGGAATGAAACAACCTTCCTGATATCTGCCATCCCAGTTCTGCAGAAGGCAGTGAGCCTGATCACACATCCCATACATCGCTATTACAGTCAGCATTTAAGAAAGCCTCTGCCCAAAGACCATTTATAACCAAGGAACAAATGTGGAGTCATTGCCACTGAAAGCACCCGGGACTGAAACCAAACAACGATACACAACATACATTATAGTCACATCTTCAAAGGAAAAAAAAAAAAAAAAAAAGAAAACAAAAACTCATCCACATGAAAGTAAATTCAAAAATAAGAAGAAGAGATAGTTTAGCCAGATGAGAAGGAACTAAAGAAACAGTTCTGGTAGCACAAAAAACAAACAAAATAAGTGTTATTACACCCCCAAAGGATGGTATTAACTTCAGCAATAAATCCTAACTGAAATGAAATATTTGAAATATCTGATAGAGTTTAAAATATTGATGTTAAAGATGTTTAATGAGATCCAAGGGAAAGTTGAAAACAAACACAAAAAAATCAGAAAAACAGTCTAGAATATGAATGAATATTCACTAAAGAGATAAGTATTAAACAAAACTTTAGGAATTAAAAAAAATAATTGAAGAAATTACAGAATATAGACAAAAACTTTAGCAACTAGACTAAGAAGAAGGAAGAATATTAGCGCTCGAAGACAGGTCTTTCAAATTAACCACGTCAGACAAAAATAACAAAATAAATAAATAAATAAAACAGTAAACTAAGCTTTGAGAAATATGGGATTGGGTCGGCCGCGGTGGCTCACGCCTGTAATCTCAGCATTTTGGGAGGCCGAGGCAGGTGGATCACGAGGTCAGGAGATTGAGACCATCCTGGCTAACAAGGTGAAACCCCATCTCTATTGAAAATACAAAAAATTAGCCGGGCGTTGTGGGAGGCGCCTGTAGTCCCAGCTACTCGGGAGGCTGAGGCAGGAGAATGGCTGAACCTGGGAGATGGAGCTTGCAGTGAGCTGAGATTGCACCACTGCACTCCACCCTGGGCGACAGAGTGAGACTCCATCTAAAAAAAAAATATATATATATATATATATATACACACACACACACACACACACACACACATATTTATTTATGATTATATAAAACCTCCAAAACTATGAGTCCTAGGTATTCCCATAGAAATGCCCTAACTGAAAACCTGTGATTTACTGAATCCTTTCTGCAAAACTTTAATTAATCTATAAAGAAACTGACTTCAAACAAAATACAGTAATATCACAGACAGGAATCACAAAACGAGTCACAAACAAAAATCTTTTATTTCAATATCCACCCCAATTCTATTTTCAATAAGCAGTTATGCTGATACAAATTATATTTGTCCTCTTCTATCTTTCAAAATTGTTCATAAAGAGTTTGGGAACATGATAAACATAATATATTATTTCACTTCTAAACCCTCTCACCTTCATCCTTAGTAGAGAATCTGACTTGCTTTTTAGGTTCCAAATAGTCCTGTGTTTTAATGGAATCTGTGTCTCTCCTTTGCCTCATGTAGTGTCAAGCTAATTATTGACAGCCAAATGGTTCCATTCTTCATCTTAGTAGTTTGGAAATGAGAATAGAATACAATTTTGATTAGTGGTTGATTTTTAACAGGAGATTTGAAGAAGAAATTATTGCACTTAAAAAGGATCACAAATATATCATATTCTGGTTTGTGGCTTCTAACATTATTAGGGTGAAGTAGATGATGTTTGGAGATCATGCTCAATCTTATAATAATGAGGGGAAGCATGATGACCAAGGCCAAATTGTCATGAGTCAGATCTATATGTGGGAATTTCCTTGATTTCTGACCATTTCAAGTTGCCGAATGACCAGACTTAAACTGACAAACTTTCAGATTGTGAGAAGGTTTGAGCTTAGGAATCCATTTACTGTTTAAGCCACTTTCAGTTACATTTTCTAACATTTTGAGACAGGCGACTGAAACATGACATAATACGGTGAGCTTTTGGGGGAGAAGAAAAATATACCTTTTGTTTATTCTGGTGTGCCTCATTGCTTTGGTTTAATGTTTAAATTCAACACAGATACCTCACACAAATTGTTTCTGTTTTGTTTTGCTGGTGATTTGTGTGGTATCTACACACATTTCTTACAAGAAAAAGTAAAGTAAGTTTATAAAGGGACACTAATTATCACAAAAGAAATAAAGCTAAATATGCTCTATTTGACAGTAACAAAAGCGATACACATTCTGCAGATATCTCTGAACCTTATCCAGAGCCTAAACCCAGTGCCAGTTATCCATTAATCCCGATTGTCATTTCCTAGTTTTTGTGCACCTGAATTTGGTGGGTGGACAGAATAAAAGGCAGAAAATCCAATCCCCCAGGAGAAAAAGCTCCGACTACCATCTCAGAACAATAAGAGAAAATAAATAGTCCTCACTTTTTCATGCCAAGTATTCCACCAAGTGCACAAAACAGTTATTTTTCAATTGTTATCTTTTCTTATAACCCATAATTATTAAAACGCCTCCACTGTATAATGAACTACACATTATTAAAAGAAAAAAATAAAACCAAATTCTCTATTAATGATTCACACAAAGCAACTAAAAGATGAAATTACAGGAGTCTTCAGAACTGATTATAGTTGCTATTGCAGCTAAAATGAGGAAAAGAGGAATGGTCTGAATAGTTGTAGAAGACTGTAAGAAAGAAAAGAATTATATTGGATCTTGAGGTTAAAAATAGGTTTAATTAGGGAAGTAGAGGAAAAACTTATGCAGAAGAAGCTTTTGTAGTGTGCTAACCTATTTGAAGCAAAACACATAAAGGTGGGATAGCAGAGATGAAAAACTAAAATATTAAGTCGCAGAGAATGAGGAAATAATCAACTAGATAGTTAAAAGTATCAGCATCAAAAAAGTTTACGGAAAGGAGGGAAAACAGCCATATCCTGGTACTATCTCCATCCATTCAAGTTGATGCAATAAGATCTAGTGCTTTAAGTGACACTAACAATGTGATGAAATAATGATAGAAATGAAACTTGGAACCAAATCTCCAGACGACTATGCCATGGTTCTTTATATTTAGCAAAGAGCACGGTGACACATACTGAATAAGATGAGGGAGAAAAGAAGAAAAAGTAGATTGGGAAGCTCTATCAGAAAGCCATTTAATACAGTTTTGGGCCATGTAATTTAGAATGTTGATTACAATAGTGGGGGTGGGGATAGAATACAAAGGGTAAATTTCTAACACTTGCTAATGATGAAAAGACAAGCATTGTTAAGAGAGTGAATATATGGTTTAATGGGAAGAGTCCAAGATGAGAATATAAGGCAATATTACTGAGAAAAATGGCTTACAAACAAGGATAATAGTATTTAATACTTTTTGGCATACATGTAATATCCACTTATCCAAAAATAGATACGTATAAAGAAAATTTTGAAAAAAATCTCTATTTTAGTCCCATTTACTCATTGTCAATCAGAGATACTCAGAGGAGTGCCTGGAAAATACTGTATCTCAAATATCTAAACAAATATTTATTTGTTGAATAAAAACATTGTATTATTGGTAGTAATATTGTAACTATGACTAAATGGTAGCAAGGATTCTTTGACCAAACTCTAGCCAAGTTCCCCTAAAATCTTTTGCAGGTTGGTCCTGACTTTTAGACTTTTGTGTTCATTTCTGCATTGTCCACTATTAGTAAGAATCCTGCTAAATCAGTTTAGCCATCCTTGATATCACAATACCCTCATTATCTGATTAGGCTCCTCATACTCCACCATTCCCCTGGTGATACCTGATCATCCTTGCCTGCCTTCAGCAAGAATCATGGTTGGTTGGTTTAGCCAGAATTCCCTTTTACCCTTAATGTTTGTTGTTAGTAGTTTTTCACCCACTGATCTCCACCCTGTTTCTTGGCTGTAAATCCCCACTTTTACTTGCTATATTTGAAGTTGAACCCAATTTCTCTTCTGCACTGCAACAGTCCAGGGCAGTAGTACCTAAACCTAATTTAATTTTTCTCCCATAGAATAAAATCTTCTCTACCGACCACAACGAGTGCCATGAATGAATAATTGTTTTTAAACAGTGTCATAGCAGGTATTAAAGGTTTGTGTACTCTGTGAGGACATTTTTTAGGTAAATATGATCTATGATGGTGAAACAAAAATCTATGGAAAAATAAGTAGTAATGTTCTAGGGCCTAATGTATTTTGTATAAGAAGAATTTTACATGTGGATAGCTTGTACATGTAGAAGCTTAATCTCACTTTTCTAACTTGCTTTTTAAACCTTTTTTGGTTATTCTAAAATAATGTGTAATTGTAATTATAATCAAATTTATAGAAAAAACTTAATAGTTTTAATCTCTTAATCATTTTTCGAAAGTTAATTTTCCAAAAGTAACTTTTTCCTATGACTATTAATTTTCATATGGGGTGACCTGAACTATTACTCTGGAATCTGAGAATGACAACATGAGCGGCTGAACACCTGGTAGGAAAAATAGTTGGGGGATGTCTATTTCTCTTGGAAACTATTCCTACTGGCCAGGCACAGTGGCTCACACCTGTAATCCCAGCGCTTTAGGAGGCCAAGGCGGGCGGATCACCAGAGGTCGGGAGTTCAAGACTAGCCTGACCAACATGGAGAACCCCCATCTCTATTAAAAATACAAAAGTAGCTGGGTGTGGTGGCACATCCCTGTAATCCCAGGTACTTGCAGGCTGAGGCAGGAGAATCACTTGAACCTGGGAGGCTGAGGTTGCAGTGAGCCGAGATCGCGCCATTGCACTCCAGCCTGGGCAACAAGAGGGAAACTCAAAAAAAAAAAAAAAAAAAAAAAAGAAAAAAAAAAAAAGAAGAAGAAAAGAAAAGAAAAGAAACTAGTGACCTTGCATCATGGGAATTTATTTTTCCTTATACCTCTGAGATGGTCTGGCTCTTCTGGTTGCTCTCCTCAGGTGCTTCACTTTCAGAAAATGTTCTCAGAAACCACTTTCCTCAGAGCTCAATCTAAAGTAAATTGAGAAAATGTGAATAGAAATTTATCAGAGAATGAATGCAAATGCTCTGAGCTTTGATGCAAGAAGGCATTAAATTGAGCGTTTCTTAAAGCTTTTTACAAACATTAGTTTGTATAATTAATTCTCCCAATTTCCCCATAAATCATATTTCATTATCCTTGATTTACGAGCATAAAACTAAAATATAGAGGAAATGCATAGCATGCATCGGCAATTTTTTTTTCTAGGCACTACTTTGATTATGCTATTTCTGTTCACTGGAGCCTTCATGTTTTCTCCTCTACTACTTCTAAATCTTTCTACTTCTGCCTCCGTAATCTAACCTCTAACTATCTAACCAAAAGGTTCAAATGCTATCCAACATGTGGTTTTCAGTCTAGGAAGTCAAGCCTCTTGATTGTTCCCGAGACTTAACAATATCCTTCCCTTTATAACTGACTATTTTTATGAAGAATGTTGCTTTGTCATACATTCAGATTCTGGTATTATCCCCCCTCCAGTCCATTTTTCTAGGCTGTTGTATAGTGAATGCACTAATGAGAAATTCTAATGATAATATTTGCCTCTTTTTTCATTTATTGGGTAAGAAGGACACCGCTTATATTTGATTAAGATCTGCTCTAATGCCCACATTTTAACTCAATTACCTCTTTAAAATATCTGTCTCCAGATTCTAAGACACTGGAGGTTAGGACTTTAATATATGAATTTAGGGAAGACCCAATTCAACCCACAACAACAGACAATTAAGTAGTTAAATATAGACGTAACTTTCTTCCAAAGAATAATTTATATACTGAGGGAACTTGTTTAAATATTTTTTCTGAGCAAGTTGCTAATATATTAATTCTATGAAATGGAGATATGCCAGAGAAGATAAAATTCAGCGAGAAAATTGACATAGGAAGAGTTAAATTTGTGCCAGAATTTTTTTTTCGGTTTTCTACAGAATTATAGTTTCATTTGGCAGAAGACCCAGCAGGAAGAAGAAGAAGAAAACTTAGGATGTTATTTTGCTTTTGTTCATTTATCCATCTGTCTGCATGAAGCCTATGACATTGTTTTCCAAATGGAGGACTCCTAATGCCAGAAACATGGTACTTGGCCTGAAATATTCCGTGCTTAGCCAGTTTCAGTTTAAGAGAAGATAATATTACCGACAAATTCCTTCCTTAAATATGGTTAAACTTGCCAAACACAAAAAAATTCAGTAACATTGCTCAGGATATAGTTTTTAGCCTTTGAGTCTATTGTGTTTTATAAAAGGACAGATATTCTATTTCCTTAGGTTCATGCATATTTTCAATGTTACTGAGGCTATTAATGTCAAAGCAAAATATTAGTTTTCAAGATAGTTTAGTAGAGAAAAAAAGTAAGGATTTCTTAAAGATATCCTGCTTTCTCTCATATGTGTTTAAACAACTACATTGAAAAGGAAATATATATAACTTGCTTAATAAAAATAATTTGCAATTTAATTTTTAACTTTTAATTTTTTCCAGCTTTACAGATGCATCGACAAAAATTGCTTACAGTTAAGGTACACAACATTATGTTTTATTATATGTATACATTGTGACATGATTAGCATAATCAAGCTAAGTGACATATCCATCACCTCACATAGTTACCATTTTTTAATGTGTTTGTGGAGAGAATATTTAAAATCTATTGTCATAGCAAATTTCAAGTATATAATACAGTATTATCAACTACAGTCACCATGCTGTATGTTAGATCTCCAGAACTTATTCATCCTGTATAACTGGAACTTTATACACTTTGATCAGCATTTTTCCATTTCTTCCCCTCACAACTACCAGTCTACCATCTGCTTCTTTGAATTTCACTTTGTTAGATTCCTTAAATAAGTGAGATCCTTCAATATTTTTATCTGACTAATTTCACTTAGCATAATGTCCTCAAGATTCATCCACGTTGTCACAAATGATTGGATTTTTAAATTTATTTAATGCTGAATAATATTCCATTTTGTGTGTGCATCTATCTACTCATCTATCTATCTATCTATCTATCTATCTATCTATCTATCTAGCATCTATCAATCTGTCTAATCTATCTGGTTATCCATCCATCTATGTATGTATATCACAGTTTCATTATCCATTCCTCCAACAACAGACACTTAGATTGATTTCATATCTTATCTATTTTGAATAATGCTACAATAAACATAGGGATAAAGATCTCTCTTTGAGATACTAATTTCATTTCCTTTGGATATATACCTACTAGTGGGATTGCTAGATCATGTGGTAGTTCTATTTTCAACTCTATGTGGAATCTTCACAGTGTTTGTCATAATGGCTGTGCAAATTTACATTCCTATCATTGGTGAACAAGGGCTCCCTTTTCTCCACATCATTGCCAACAATGATTATCTTTTGGCTTTAAGATAACACTGGTTTTGTAAAATGAGTTTGGAAGAGTTTCCTTGCTTTTATTTATTTATTTTTTCTTTTGGAAGATTTTGAAAAGGATTTGTACGACTTCTTTAAATGTTTGGTAGAATTCACCAGTGAAGCCATTTGATCCTGGGATTGGTATTTGCTGGAAGGTTTTTGATTACTGTTATTGGTCTGTTCAGATTTTCTATTTCTTCATAATTCAGTCTTGGTGAGGGTTTTTATTTTAGAAATTTATCAATTTTTTCTGGATTATCCAATCAGTTGGTATATAGTTGTTCATAAAAATCTCTTATAATCCTTTGTATTTCTGTGGTATCAGTTTTAATGTCTCTTCTTTGATTTACAATTTTATTTGTGTCTTCTCCCTTTTTTTCAGGTGGTTTTTCTAAGTGTTTGCTAATTTTATTTATCTTTTTAGAAAATAAACTCTTAATTTCATGTATCCTCTCTATTTTTTAAAAAAGCTCTGCTTCACTTATTTCTATTTTGATCTTTATTATTTCTTTCCTTCTGCTAACTTTGGGCTTACTTTGTTGCTCTTTTGCTGGTTCCTTGAGATGTAAAGTTAGGATTTTTCTTTGTTCTAGATACAGGTAGTTATCACTATACAATTCTCTGTTAGAACTACTTTTGCTGCACTCCAGACCATCAAAAAACACAGACTATTTGAATGGATTTTCAAAAACAAGACCCAACTCTATGCTGCCTATAGGATATTCACTTTAGCTTTAAGGATACACATTGGCTGTGAAAGTGAAGGGATAGTTAAAGATATTCCATGCCAATAGTAAACAATGGAGAGCAGGGATGGCTATACTTATAGGAGATAAAATAAATTCAAAGTCAAAAACTGTCCCAGAGACCAAAAAAAATCATTATATAATGATAAAGGGTTAATTCATCAAGAAGATATACTAATTATAAACATACATGCACCAACATTGGAGCAGCTAAATCTACAAATATTAAAAGAACTGAAGGAAGAAATAGATAGCAAAACAATAATAGTAGAAAACTTCAATAGCCCAGTTTCAATAATCTATAAACCATGCAGACAGAAAATCAATAAGAAAACAGCAAACCTGAACAGCAATATAGATCAAATAGATGGGCCTAACAGTCCTATACAGAACATTCCATCTGATAGTGACAGAATACACATTCTTCTCAAGTACACATGAGTCTTTCTCCAGGATAAATCACATATGTTAGGCCAAAACACAAGACTTAATAAATCTAAAAAGATTAAAATCATATCAAACATATTTTCTAACTACGATGATATAAAACTAGAAGTCTATCACAGGAGGAAAACTGGGCAATTTACAAATATGTGGAAATGAATCAACCCTCTCCTGAATAACCAATGGGTCAAAGAAGAAAGTAGAAAGAAAATTTAAAACAATCTTAAGCCAAATATGAAAACACAAAAAAATAAAAAACTAAGCATTTGGCTTGATATTTCTGAGAAATATATTCATTTGAAATGTCAGGCTCTTATTCTATTTATTATTGTATTATCATATGGGCAATGGATATTTTTATTTGATTCTCTTTGTAGCAGTCAAATGTCTTCCCAGTAGTATGATTGCATGATTTGTTCAAGCAAAAACGCCTGTTAATAAATTATTATATTTTAATGTCTACATATGTATCATTTATCCACACATACATTTTTTTCCTAAAATAAATGTATTATGTGTTTCCTATTATTTTTATTTTTTAATTATTAAAGGAGTAAATATATATGTGATAACATTCATTTCTATCATAGTATTTAATATATATATTTGATGTATTGAAATAATCCTATTTACCTTCCTAGTTTAAATAGAGTTTTTAAAAATCTACACATTTATTTGTTTATGTATTTATTTATATTTTGAGACAGAGTCTAGTTTTGTCTCCCAGGCCCAAGTACAGTGGCATGATCTCAGTTCACTGCAACCTCTGCTTCCCGAGTTCAGGCGATTCTCATGCCTCAGTCTCCTGAGTAACTGAGATTACAGGTGTACCTCACCACGCCCAGCTAATTTTTGTATTTTTAGTAGAGATGGGGTTTCACCATGTTGGCTAGGCTTGCCTCAAACTCCTGACCTCAAGTGATCTGCCTGCCTCGGCCTTCCCAAATGCTGTGATTACAGGTGTGACACACCCCTCTACCCAAAGATCTACAATATTTAACAACTTTATGAAGTAAAAAAGCTCACTACTCAGAAATTAGACGCCAATTTTTGTGTGCTACGTATTTCTATCCATATACTTATAGTCGTATTCAGCTGGA
This sequence comes from Macaca mulatta, assembly GCF_049350105.2. Taxonomy (NCBI): domain Eukaryota; kingdom Metazoa; phylum Chordata; class Mammalia; order Primates; family Cercopithecidae; genus Macaca; species Macaca mulatta. The sequence continues at coordinate 29,483,506 of NC_133410.1, read as the reverse complement.
ATTGAGACGGGAGAATTCCCGCGACCCCTTCGCAGGACTTGTAACAGGGGTCTGACTCGCTTACTGGGCCGCCACCAAGCTCAAATCCTTTGCAGGAGAGGGAGCAGACAGGTGGGCGGGTGCCCTGGCTGGCCCGAGTGCTTCTGGGCTCCGGTCCCACGGCAAGGTCTACAAGTGTGTTACAAGCAATGCTTTTTTAGCAATTGCCTTTCGTGTATCGCTAAATGTTAAACAGATGAGTGGGGAGTCAGGATGACAACCTTTCACACCTTGCCCTCTTGGTATCCGGGTTTTTGTTTGGCATCCAGGAAGAATCAGGTCGAATGACCAGTATGAAAGGTGATGAATACAGAAGATTTTATTAAGCGGTGGAAGTGGCTCTCAGCGGAAGGAGAGCTGGAAAAGGGATGGTGCCGGGAGAAGATGATCTTTGCCTGAATTTTGGCCATGTGTGGCCGGGCTCCTCCCAGAAGTGGTGCCATCTGAAGTTAAGGCACGCCCATCCATAGTCTCTTGACGCTCAATTGCTGCTTCTCTTCTGGACGTTCAGCTGCTTTTCTCTCTGCCAGCTGAGGTCTGGGGTCTACACGGGCACAGGATAAGGGAGCAGGGTGGGCCAAAAAAGTAACATTTGGGAGGGAAAACAGGCATAACTGTTCTCATTTAGGGCCATAGTTTCCAAGCTTGAGGGTGGGACCTTGGCCAGAGAACCGCCCTCTTCTGCCCAGTATTTCCCTGCTTCTGTTCCTATCAGAATCATTCTGAATGTATCTTTTTTCGCAATTGGTATTGTTCTCATTTCCCAGTTAAACTGTTGGATCGATGCCTGTTGGTATAATATAACCAGAATTTAACAGTGCATCATTTTCCTCTCTTTCATCTTTATTATTTATACATTGATTAAAGCCTCCAAACTCTCTAAAATCAAATAAGGATGGGTACATAACTTCTGGAACAGTTGATAATTCAATACATATTTGAAATAAATGACACTTTCTTTGCTTTTCTTTAAGTGTATAAAAAATACTTCAAGTCTGGGCACTGTAGCCTCATGACTGTAATCCCAGAACTTGGGAGGCCCCAAGCAACTAGTTAGCCTGATTTCAGGAGTTTGAGACCAGCCTGGGCAACATGGCAAAACCCTGTCTCTATTAAAAAACAAAAACAAAAACAAAACAATTTCTTCACGATTTTTTCAATTGATACTAATATTAGAAGATATTTTCTGCTTTGGAGATGAGCTTTCTGAGGCATCTCTTTCTTTATTTGTCTTTATGTGTTATGGCTAATTTTTAACAAGATAATAATTTTTAACCTCTAAAATTTATTTTTGTTTATAATGCCAAATGGCCATGTAATTTCATTGTTTTCCATTAGAAAATCAATTTTTCCAGCATTGCTAATTGACTTCCTTGTTAATCTAAAATGTCATAACAGTGTATATTAATGTCTTCATTATAGAAATATTCCATAATGGACTGCCAATTCTCTATAATTAATTTACTTATTGATTTTTCCACAACGTTTTGGTAATAACGAATGTGTTGTTTTAATAAGGCTGTTATATATCACTTATAATGACTACCATGATTTTGTATTGTAATCTGAAGTTAAATTTTCTTTTAAGTTTTTCCATCTAGAGAAATTTAGAATCAACTTAAAAATTTTGACAAATATTTGTATATTTTTTATTGGGGTAATACCAAAAACATGTACTATTGTTGAAATAAATGATATCTTTGCAATAGATTTTTCATTTAAAAACATCAAAAACATGATTAATTTCTAATTTTACTTAATTTTCTTAATCCTAAAGTTTATACTTTTCAGATACCTCTAATTCAAACATCTAATCAATATTACTTGAGTGAAATTATGTTTTTTGTTACTGTTTCTCTAAGTGTTTTTAAATTATGCTTTTATTTTATTTTAATAGTTGTAGCGACACTCTGTCACCCAGGCTGGAATGCAGGGGCACAATCATAGCTCACTGCATCCTCAAACTCCCGGGCTCAAGGGATCCTCTTGCCTCAGCCTGCCTAGTAGCTGGACCTACAAGAGCAAGCCACTGTGCCTGGCTCAAGTTATACTTTCTTATGAATTATTTCTGATACAGCGCTAAACCACAGGTATTTATGTATCATTTATATTTCATTGTGTCTTTTTATTAGACACTTGCATTGGATCTTTTAAGTGCCTTACTAAATAAGCACCTAATTTTACTTATTAACAACCCTGAAACTTTATTTCATATATTGATCATCCATCCACTAATGGCACATTCACATAATCTATGTGACCCTGACTACAACTCCAAAGATGTCCCCTTATTGGTGTCATCAGTTTACAAATTCCACTTTGCATGAAACTGGTATTAGTTTATGAATGTGCACAGCACCAGTGATGAGTTCTATCCCAGATTCTACCAACTGCAAATTGAAAATATATTTTAAAAAATACAGTAATAAAAATTAATAAATATAAAACTGTAGCAGAATCACTAAATAACATTTACATTGTATTAGGTATTACAGTAATCTAGAGATGATTTAAAGTATACATGAGGATGTAAGTTATATGCAAATGCTAAACCATTTAATACAAAGAATGTAAGTATCCCCAGATTCCGTTATCCATGGGAGAGTCCAGGAACTAACACCCTGCAATACTGAGGAAAAATCATGTATAGATATGGATGTGTGTATGTGTGTACTGGCATACATATGCATGCTAATAATATTGATTTCCCTCTTTTCCAATAGTTATGTCTGAAATATTTTGAATAAAAAATTATGTCCTAAAATGGTAATAATAGATATTAGTTCCTCTTTTTTTTTCTAACTTTTTATAATACATCTTTAGAACTCTATTATTAAGTATAATAATTATCATTAGTCTAAAGTAAGTGTCTTTCATGATAGGAAACCATAATAGAAAAGTTTTCTTGGAGTAGTTTTAAGGTTATATTATTGTTATTGTTTTATAAGTAATGAAGTGATTTTGTTGAACTCATTTGAGCCCAGTTGAGGCCACAGATAGAGAGATACACTAGTTTCCAAAACATTCATTTTCTTCATGGTAATAAAATAAATATATATATATATAAAAGTATGGTAAAAAAAAAAAACTTTCTTAAAACTAACATGCTGCTGTTTTACTTAGGGATTTTGCGTGTATATTCTTAAGTATGACAGAACAAAAGTATACATTTCTAGCTATTACTGTAATCTTTAGGTGTGTTATTTTAACTTTGCTTTAAAATTCATTTATTTTGTAATGTTTTACATAAACCAAAGAATATATGTAATATAAATGATTGATATGGATGCAGTAGCATGAGATGCAAAAAAAAAAATCTATTTAAAAATAGAAAATTACTAATTATGAATCTAAGCAAGTGTACATCTCTTGAAATATCTCATTATCCACCCAGCTTGCAAAGAAAATGACTAGTCTGAATATTGTGCTTATCATTTTTAAAAAAATTATTTAATTTTATCTTGTTTTATTCTGTGATAGGCATTACTATTTTATAGGTATTATTTACTTTTGCTTGGGACAGAACTTTACAAAAGTGATATTGCACAGAACCTTCTTCAGTGTAACTTTTTCACTGAAAAAAAATATTTCTGAGCTTCATATCAGTGCATATAGTGGCAATTCATCCCCTTTCATCATATGATTTATCCCAAAAGTGTTATATTTTCCCTTTTATATTGAAGTTATTAACCTAGATAGAATATTTCTGTGTAATATGTGGTAGAAAGGATTCAATTAGTTTTTATTTGTTTGATGTGGATAATCAATTGCTCCAGCATTATGTATTAAATAATGTCTTATTTCTCAGTTACTTACGACACAACTCCACTATGTATGGAATTTACTGTTTTGTTTCTTTTTACACATAAGCCTGTTTCTAGCCTCCATGTTCTATTTCATTGGTCAGTTTGATTATCTCTGTACCATTTTTTTCCTGGCTTAAAGTAAGATTTTAGGCATGACATGAATTATACTAGGGAGTTGTAGATATGTAATGATTAGTAACTAAGCTATTGATGGGAATGATTGCGAATGTTCTGGAATAGAGTGGGGATAGGAAAGAAAAGAGGACTAAGGAAAAAGCTCTTGGATTATTTAAGATCTGCTGATGAATGAGAAATCAGCAAAAGACAATGAATAGAAGTGATTATTTAATTCAATATAAAATTCATATGAGTGTGATGTTACAAAAGGCCAGATAGTAGATCTGTGAGCTTGCAGTGCAAGGACCAGACAAAACAATAAATAGCTGTGAGATTTTAATAGATAAGAAAGGCTTGTGAGGAACAACAGAATGATCAAATACTCCTGCTGACATGAGAATTGACCCTGAGAATGTTGCACCTTGACAATTCTAAATCTGACTTCGGGAGAATTTTGAAACTGTGAATCTGTGAGACTGTAATAACATAGACCTGTTAGATAGACATTGATATTTTGATATTTTGAAATCGTGAGACTGAGATTGTAAGAGCTCTTTCTCTTGTCTTGCCCTACTCAGCTCCTAATTACTTTACGAAAAGAAGTATTTAATCATCCCATAATCTTCTTGCTTCAAATATGAAAGTGTTGGTCTTGCTGCAAATTTGAAAGTGTGTTCCAAAATGTGGTCTGATGTTTTCCTGGTACCTGCTTACGGGAGTAAAGACAATCCTTTTCTGTCCATCTTTCATGTCCACCATCCCCTGCCCAAACTTCAGCAACTGACAGGAGAGTGTCCTCTGCTCCCCACTCACCACTGTACACTTTCATCTTTTAAACTTCTTTCTAACTCTGATGGCTTAAAAAAATGTACTTTTGGTATATCTTGTGATTTCTTGTTATTTTGATGAAGCTTATTATTCTGTATATTATTCCATATCTTATCTAGAAACAAAATACTTCCACACAAACTTTTAAAATTATTCCATAGATTGTGTTAAGTTAGATAGAAAAGTTTTTATTTTAAGACTTCATTAAAGTTTTCATTGTAGGCTGGTATACTTAACCTATTTTTAATTGTTCCATGATTACTCTTCAGGTTTGTGGGACATAAAATTAAATGCTTAAATCAGTAAGTTTGAATATATCTAAGTATTAGAGTTTTTATAACTCTAATTAGATTTTTAGTGGATTTGTTATAGACTGATAGTGGTATATAAAAATTCTCTTCAAAATTTATTGTTTTGTCTGGTCCTTGCACTGCAAACATTTTTTTTTTTAAGTTGCCTGGTGCTATGTGTTTTGACACAGAAATCGAAACCTTTAGCACATATTACATTTTAATGTGAATAAAAAAGCTATATAATTTTTTTGCCTTGTATTTTTTGCCTTTAATTTTTCTGATAGTAATAGAGCCATAAGAGCCTCTCTCTCCTTTTTTTTTTTTTTTTTTAATTTGGTGGGAGCAGTTGCCTTTTTTTCTGCTTTAAGTTTAAATTCTCTTTCTCAATTTGCTAGAATTATCATTTGTCACTAGAATATACTTAGAATTTTCCTACTTAATATCATGACATTTTCCTTTTAATAGTGTTATTTCTATAATATTAATATCTATTTTCATTAGAAATATATATTGAGATTTATCTTCTGTACTTCTTTATTCTTGTCTGGATTCTGGTACAGTTCTTGAGAATACATTTAACTACGACTTTTATACTTGATTTTATTGGACATATAACAGGCCATTTTTTACGTGAAGTTAGATAATTTTGAGATGAACAGTTTATTCTACTTTTTCTTGATTATTCCTTTGACTTGGAATGTGTATATTTTGCATCATATTTATTAAATTGTGGGTTATTATTATAGTATCTTCTTCCTTTGCCTTGACTTCTGTTTCCAACTTCACAATGTTGCCTTTTATATATACATGTATTCAATTTTCTGCAATGTCCATTTTGTTCTTCAATTCCTCTACCTCAATAGTTCTCAAGTAGAGGAAATTTTGTCCCTTCAAACAGCATTTGGTAGTTCCTGGAGATTTCCTTACTTTTCACAATTGAGGAATGCTACTCACATCTAGCAAGGAGAAGATACTGCAAATCATTCTACAACTTACTGTGCAAATCCCCAAAATGATTATCAGGATTGAACTGTCAATACTGCTGAGGTTACAAACTCATGTTTTAATCAGATATTGAGTTCTGTTGAATTATTTGTTCACTTCAACCAATTTTGTTTTAATCTTAGACTTTATTTCAGCCTATTCTGATTTAGAGAAGATATATTTCTCATATTACTGAAAGCACAAAGAACGTTTCTTGATTGTTTATGTCACTATAATTAAAATCTTTTCCCTTAAAAAATATTTAGGTTATATTTTACTAGTTTAATCTTATTTAAAATTAAAATCAGCATATCCTTTGAATGAGGATATCTTGTTTAAAACTTATAAAGAATAGAAAACGGGTCAATGTGTTTGAGACAGAAACCACAGGTCTTATTGTTTGTAAAAGAAATTTCTATTATTTATTTGGCCTATTAAATTTTCGGGAAGTACTATCCCTAACTATCAACCCAAAGATAAAACAGAAACCTATGATGTTTCAAAATTTTTCTCTTAGCTAAATACTATTTGAGTACATGAGATAGAATATGATTAGTGTATGATTTTGTTATTCTGCCCAAATACTCTACCAAAATTAAAAAATACTTAATTTTCTTCACTGCCATCTGAAGTTTGGCTATGATTTCTAAATTTCCTGTTGGATTAGGTTGGGAGTCTGGGAGATGTCACATCGTGCTCTCTTATATGATTCCACGTTAACTTTATAAATCTATATTAAGGGAAACTACCAATGTGTCTACTTTTTGGAAAGTACTACTAAATATCAGGCTTTTGATCAGAACTATGCATATGTGATTTCTAGATATTTTTCATCAATTCCTGGGAAAGAGTTTGCTTATACTCAATTTACAAATTTAATTCCTATCTCTTAGTTAACTTTTCAAAAATCACACAGTTAGTATGAGGCTTAGTTGGAATTAGAATCCAACTAATTGGACCTGTCTAATTGACTTCAGGTCATGGGCTATGTCACAATATTACATAATGTTAGCATTTATACAGAAGCGTGTTTGACAGGACATATAAACTCCCAGTAGCAAATGCAAATTGTATGCCTGCCTCCACCTAACCCTCTTTGCATTCTGAATCTCCTTTCTTGTCAAAACATGATATTTGTAAAATATGGCCATAAATATAGAATGTTACCATACAAAACCAGATTGAGCTCTTGAAAGTGGTAGATATATATAGTTCTCATTTTGTGTGCTTATTTCATATTTTAATATAACACTAATATTGCAAAATGTCAAGCTGAGTTTGTGGTTTGATTTGAATTTCTTTTTTTAGGTAAATATGGAAAACATCTCCAGCAGTCAGAGGGACAAGCCATCCTTCATTCATGTTCTTTCTATTCCAGGTTAAAAGTGATGCTTCTTTCAAAGCACTGAAATGGAAATGTTTTCGTGGGAGCAATAATACCTATTTTCTTGGGAGGAAACCGTTCTGGAAATTTTTTTTCAAAGATAATAAAATGAAGTTTTCCTATCAGGAATGTATTCCAGAGATATTATTGTCAGGATAACACCTATGACATGAGCCTCTTAGGATTATTGCAACTATTTTGTCAGAATGTTTTATCGATGGTTTGCATTTTCTTTTGAGGATAGATAATGTAGTAAGGATTTTCTTGTCAAGTAGATTTTTGTTTGAATGGGTCCTTGTTCTGCTCACTGGGAGTGGTTCCCCAGTTCATTGTTTACACAGCTGTTGGTTCCACGTGGTGGTACCAACTTCTTTTTCTACAATTTACCCTCATCATTCCAGAAAAGGGCATTGCGATACGTATCATTTTTGGCAGACTATCAAAACTCATTGTTTGTTTTCTGCCTTGGGAAAGTTGGTGACCTAGAAGTCTTTTTATGGATAGTCTGAGTTTCCTGCAATTTAATACAACGTTCTCATTGTGTGGACTTTCTATGCATTTGATTCCCATCTACAGCAACTCTCTCTGCTAAAAGCCACACACACCCCCAATCATATTTAAGACATTCTCCAATTTCTATGTTTAATTACTGACTATTAGGTAATATTATGTTACTAATGTGTATTTTACCTTTAGCTTTCTATCATACTTTTCTAACTTAGAGGTTTTATTAGATCACATGACCATATTTCTTTCTGAGGTCTTAACAAAGAGTGCTATAGCCTTATCACATATTTGATCTTTCTTCTGAGGCCATGTCATATCTAGATTTTGGTTTAGCCTTGAGTTGTATCCTAAATCAAGAATCTATTATTGTCTGGAGAAAATGGAGATTAAAAAATAGCTTTATATTCTGTTAAAATAAAGCTCACCTAGAAAGTTCTAACCCTCTAATTCTGAATACAAACTCTCCACTTCAGAGACATCAGTCAAGATGGCTGATTAAACACAACCAGGAGGAATAAACCCCACCAAAAGACTGGGACATTAGGAAGACAGGCACACTCTGAGCAAATCTTTGAAGGGAAGACATAGCAAATGGATAGAAGGAGGATACAGTCGCTGCACTGAAGGGAGGGGAAGCTGGGAATGCTGCACGGGGCTGTGGAGCACCAAGACTCATTCTTGGCCTCCAGCAACTTCTGGGGAAAGAGTGAGTTTAACAGGTGAGGAGTGGCCCACTCTCAACAGGAACTTCAAGAATCTTAGAAGTAGGAGACTCCCATGGACACTTGAGCTGGTAAGTAGAGCTGCTTTAAGAGGTAGCAGAGGAAGGACTCTAGCTTGTGTGAAGCCCAGAGGATTTGATGCAGGAACGGCTACAGTGAGCACAGCCAGGCATGCCCATTCTCCAAGACTGACCATCCTCCTCTCGGAAGCTTTACCCTATAGGTGACTGTCACACCTGGACAGAGCAGGGCAGTCTTGCCCATGGGATGGGGACAGTCTGATCTGAAAGATCCCTGTCTGCCGTACTCTCCTGATACCCTAACCTGGCTGTGTCCACTTGCATCACAGACTCAGATCTCAAACACGGTGCTTACTGGGTGTCTTCAAAATAGCTCCTTTGCCAGTGGACATGCGTGATCATCAGAGAACTCCTATATTCCGGCGCACACTGACATGCTCCAGCTCACTTGCAGCTTCCCCCACCACAGCCTCCTACTGCTGCTTTCCCAGGATGCCATCAACCACAGCACCCCCCACCACTGCTTTGCCAGCACATGCATGTGGCAGACCTTGACTCCCCTCCCAAACAGCATATGTGTGCATGTGCAGCCCACTGTCCCACCACTGCCAGTGGTGCAACCCCTCCTGAAGAACAGGTTCCTAACCTCAAAGGGCCAGAGAATAAACCTGAGAGCTCAGTACCAAAACCCCAGAGACTGAGCATGTAGCCCAGGAGTGCTAAGCTGAACCGTGGTCCCCTAAAACCTTCCAAAATGAACCAGTTGACTGAGACCACATTATACCACAATTAAACCCCTAAGTTTATCAATGAAAAATTTTTTAAAAACCCAAAAAACAAACAAACAAAAAAACACCTAAAGGACAGCAACTTCAAAGATTAAAGGAATGTCAGCTGACACAGATGAGAAAGAGACAGTACAAGAACTCTGGCAACTCAAAAAGCCAGAGTATCTTCTTACCTACAAATGACTGCACTAGATCCCAGCAATGGTTCTTAACCAGGCCAAAATGGCTGAAATGACAGACACGGAATTCAGAATATGGATAGGAATAAAGATCACCAAAGTAGAATCCCAGTCTAAGGAATCTAGGAGTACAATAAAATTATACAGTAGCTGAAAGATGAAATGACCATTGTAGGAAAGAACCAAAGTGATCTGATAGAGCTTAAAAGCTCACTACAAAAATATCTGAATGCAATCAAAATTATTAACAGCAGAATTGACCAAGCTGAGGAAATGGTCTCAGAGCCTGAAGACTGGTTCTCCAAATAAACTCAGTCAGAAAGAAATAAAGCAAAACAAAAACAAAAACAAAAAAAGAAAAGAATAATAAAATCTCTGAGAAATATGAGATTACATAAAGAGACCAAATCTACAACTCATTGGCATCCATGAAAGAGAGAGAGAGAAGGCAAGAAACTTGGAAAACATATTTGAGAATATCATTAATGAAAATCATCCCGACCTTGCTAGAAAGACCAACATTCAAATTCGGGAAATACATAGAACCCCTGTGAGATACTATATGAGATAACCACCCCTAAAGATACACAGTTAGCAAATTCTCCAAGGTTGACCTGAAAGTAAAAATATTAAAGGCAGCTAGACAGAAGGAGCAGGTCACCTACAAAGGGAACCCCATCAGGCTAACAGTGTACCTTTCAGCAGAAACTCTGCAAGCCAGAAGAGATTAGAGGCCTATATTCAGCATCCTTAAATAAATAAATAAATAAATAAATAAATAACGAGAATTTCATATTCAGCCCAATTAAGCTTTCTCTTATTCAGCCAAATTAAGCTTCAAAAGCGAAGGAGAAATAAGATCTTTTTCAGTCAAAATAATGTTAAGGGAGTTTGCTACCACTATACCAGGAGGACTTTAAGGTTGCAGTAAATACAAAAATGAGTAACTATTACCAGCCACCACAAAAACACAACCAACTACAAAGACCACTGACACTATAAAGAACTACACCATCAAGTCTGCATACTAACCAGTTAACAACATGATGACAGGTTCAAAACCACATATGTCAATATCAACCTTGGAAGTAAATGAGATAAATTCCCCCAATTAAAAGGCACAGAGTGGTAAGTTGAATAAAGACCCAAATTCTTCACTGTCTTCCAGAAATCCATCTCACATGCAAGGACAATCATATGCTCAAAGTAAAGCAATGGAGAAAAATTCACCAAGCAAATGGAAAATAGAAAAAATAAGGGTTGTTATTCTAATTTCACACAAAACAGACTTTAAAGAAACAATGATCAAAAAAGGCAAAGAAGGGCATTATATAATGATAAATGGTTGAATTCAACAAAAAGACCTAATTTTCATAAATATATAGGCAACCAACAGAGAAGCATCCAGATTTGCAAAACAAGTCCTTAGAGACCTACAGAGATACTTAAATAACCACAGCGTAACAGTAGGAGAGTTCAACATTCCATTAACAGTATTAGACAGCTCATCAATAAGAATACTAATAAAGATATTTGGGACCTGAACTCAGCAGTTGACCAAATGGACCTAACAGACATCTACAGAGCCCTCCACCCTAAACCAACAGAATATACGTTCTTTTATCTGCATGTGTCACATACTCTAAAATTGACAACACAACTGGTCATAAAACAATTCTCAACAACTTCAAGAAAATCAAAATCATACCAACTATCCTGTCAGACCACAGTGCAATAAAAATAGAAATCAATACCAGGAATATTTCTCAAAACCTTACAATTAAATAAAAATTAAACAATTTTCTCTTTATTGACTTTTGAGTAAACAATGAAATTAAGGCAGAAAGCAAGAAATTATTTGAAACTAATGAAAAACAAAGATACAACATACCAGAATCTCTGGGACACAGCTGAAGCAGTATTAAGAGGAAATTTGTAGTTTGAAACACTCACATCAAAAAGTTAGAAAGATCTCAAATTAACACCCTAACATCACACCTAAATGAACTTGAAAAACAAGAGTAAACCAATGACAATGCTAGCAGAAGACAAGAAATAACCAAAATCAGCAATGAACTGAATGAAATACAGATGCAAAAAAACAAAACAAAACAACAACAACAAAAAAACACACACACACACACAGAAAATCAATGAATCAAGGAAAAGTTTCCTCGAAAGAATAAATAAGATTGATAGATTGTTAGCTGTACTAATAAAAAAAAGAGAAGATCCAGGTAAATACAGTCAGAAATGACAAAGAGAACACTACCATTGACTCTACAGGAAAACAGAAAAACCCTCAGAGACTATTATGAACACCTCTATGCACACAAACAAGAAAACAAAAGGTAGAACAAATGGAAAAATTCCTAGAAACATGCAACAACTTAAGATTGAACCAAACTGAAAGAAATTGAAACCCTGAACAAACCAATAAGGAGTTCTAAAATTGAATCAGTAATAAAAAGTCTACCAACTAGAAAAAGCCCCAAATCAGAAAGATTCACAGCTGAATTCTACCAGTTGCATAAAGAAGACCTAGTACTATGCCTATTGAAACTATTCCAAAAAATTGAGGAGGAGGGAGTCCTCTTTAACTCAGCCTATGAGGCCTGCATCATTCTGATGCCAAAATCTGGCAGGGACACAACAGCAACAACGAAAACTTCAGGCCAGTATTCCTGATGAATCCTACAATACAACATAGAAATACCATCCTGGATATAGGACCCAACAAATATTTCATGACAAAGATGCCAATAGCAATTACAAAAAAAAAAAAAAAAAAAAAAGACTAATGGGACCTAATTAAAGAGCTTCTAAACAGCAACGAAACTATCAACATAGTAAACAGACAACCTACATAATAGGAGAAAATATTTGCAAACCATTCATCCAACAAAGGTCTAATGTCCAGAATCTGTAAGGAAATTAAACAAATTAACAAGAAAAAATAACCCCATTAGAAAGTGAGCAAAAGACATGAACAGATAATTTTCAAAAGAAGACGTACATGCAGCCAAGCATATGAAAACATCGCTAATCATTAGAAAAGTACAAGTCAAAATCACAATGAGATACGATCTCGCCCTAGTAAGAATGGCGATTATTAAAAAGTAAAAATGCAGGTGCTGGCATGGTTGCAGAGAAAACAGAATGCTTATACACTGCTGGTGGTAATGAAAATTAGTTCAGCCATTGTAGAAAGCAGTTGGTGGTTTCTCAAAAACTCTTTGTCAGATATTATGTTTGTTACCTGGGTGTCAAAATAATCTGTACGCTAAACCCCCATGACATGAAATTTACCTATATAAGAAACCTTCACACGTCCCCCTGGGCCTAAAATAAAAGTTAAAAAAAAGTAAACCTCCCTACTTCTTTTCTAAACTCATCTCTCATTCTTCTTCTTCTTCTTTTTTTTTTTTTTTTTTTTTTTTGGAGTACTTAAATATATGTAATAAAGAGCAAGTAGCTCTTAAAGAGCAAAAATTTTCAATATTTTGCACAGAGATAACCTTGTCTAAATCCAAAGATTTGTTAGATAATATAAGACAATTTTACTTACACATATCCGTCACTTTATAATACGTGTTGCTACTTTTTCAGCCTAAGTCTACTCCTTCTTCCAAATGCTTTGGATTTCTAAATTTTATTTACAACAATTGTGGATTCTTGCCTTTTAATATATATTAAAATGTTACTAGGCAGTGGTTAAACAGGATTAAAGAAAACAATTTATCTTTATTATAATAGCATACGGTGAGGAAGATAACCGTTGGAAAAAGAGTCTAATGAACATTAGTCAATAAGAAGAAATGTTTTATTTTATACCACCCTATAAAATATGATGCTTTCCTCAGAGGGATTGAGGGATTTTTTTTTTTTTTAGTTTTCTCATATTTATTTTAAAGAATAGTGTAAGTTGCCATTTTTTATTTCTGTGTTTTTATTCTTTTCTCTGCAGGAAAAGGTAGAAAGTCTCCAGCCAGCAAAACTGTATAATCAAATGTAAATATGAAGACACAACCTTACAAGAATTTACTTACTTTACAAAAGAAAAATTATTAACCCTTTATAGTTTTTAAATAGTTTTCTTACTATAAAAATATATCAGATAAAAATAGCTAAGCGTATTAATAGATAAACAAGAATTACTTAAAATAAGTTCTGGAAATGTTTTTAATATCCGGTCATATATACGCAATTCTGTGGATTTTACAAATTGCATCTGATTTGTCTTAAAATAATAACACAATTTAATTTACATGAATGGGTAAAACATGAGATATAAACATGTCATTTTTAGCTTACAATTAGGGAAGAAGTTTTTAAATTAATGTAATATAAAGTAATAGCCATGGACTATATCTACAAATTAGATACTTAGATTGTGCCTATAAAGTTAGAAATGATAATTAATTAATTTTAAAGTATTTATTAATAATCTGAACACATTCACTACCTCAGAGTAACCAAAATAGAATCATGAAACTCTGGAGAGGTTTCAAATACATTTGAACAATTTTGGCAATTCTTTGAAATGAAACTCAAAACCGAATACTAAATTTTGAGATTGCAAAATAACAGGTTATTTAATGCAAATTAATGTAAGTATACTTACATTAATTAATTTTCAGAAAAACTCAAATCTGAATAAAAAGTTACTATGTCACAGATGTGCTTGTCTGTTCTTTAAATTTTTTATTTAAATTATTATTTTAATATCCTGTGTTGAAGAGTAAGTGGCATAGGAATTGGAAAGGTTAGAACTTCTATGTTAAGTAAAATTCATAAACATTGTGACTAGTAAAAAACAAAGGGTACTTCACTGTTCTTTGTTCCTTTTTACGCCATCATATTCTATATGTTCATGTCTGATTTCAGCATTTAACAGAAAAATAATTTTTTATTTAAAATGTCACCATTCAAAACCTAACATGTCTTACTTTTGAACTGAGCAGTTTAAAATTTCCAGGTTTCCTCTGGTTAAATGGTTTTTCTTTTCCTTTATCAGGAAGAAAAGAAACAATTATTTACATTTTGAAACCTTGCCTAACTATCTCATCTGACATTTGATTTTAGTGTTGCATTAGTAGTTTTTAAAGATGGTAGTACTGCCATGTTCTGCAATAGAGGTTTGTATAAAGTTACATGCTGTAGTAAAAAGATGCTTGGGAATGGAACATAGAAACGAAAATACAGAAAAACATGTTCTGGTTGAGGCTATATTCTTGGCTGTGTAATGTTGAACACTTCAATGAAGGGTTAAATGGTCTCGTCTACTCCCATGACATAATCCTCCCTGTTTTCTTCATTTTGATACAGATAGAAAAGAAAAAGAAGCACTGAAAGATGAAAAACTAAAAATTTAGCACTTTCTTTAAGAAATTGCATATGGGATATCAATAATTATGTGGGGTTGGCTGTTCTGTTGCCAAAGCAACAATATAAACCTTAAAATAATGTTATTATTGTTTCTATTTTCAACAATTTGAATACTATCTATTCAAGTCAGGCCCCCGGACAATTTAACTTCTAATGTCGGGTAAAAAGACAGTAAGTTACAGAGGTAAGGTTCTGTCCTTGTCCATTTTATTGAGTCTACCTGGCAGTAGAAAAAAAAAAAATCAATGATATTTCTGGTCACAAAAGAAAGAATTTACTTAGTAAGAAATTGATTACTTTAAATAGAGTATGCAAGGTATTTCTAAGTTGAAGTTGAAACTATGCCATAAAAACAAAGATCTATACCTACTTGCTACTTTACAAAACATTGTGTGCCAACAATGATATTTGGTCATTTAGGGGAACTTTTGTATATACTTTTATTATGCAGGCATATCACCAAGTGTAGTTGAGAAGCACTGTGAAGGAAATGAATTTTTTTTTAAAAAGACAAACATTTTAATATCTTATTTTGCAGGGGGAAAGAAAGTCTTGTTTGTGAATATAAAATTCTATCACTTAAAATTCAAACTATAGGACAAGAATTCTAGCTCTCCAACTTACTTGCTATATGACCTTAGTCAAGTCACTTGACTATCTGAACTTTCTCGTGCAATTAAAATTTGTTAACACGATTGCATGCTTAACAGCCACATTTACAGAGTTATTTGATATAATACATGTACATGCCTGGCACAAATAGAAACTCAATAGCTATTGGCTACTAGTATTAATGTTGTTTTGCTATTGTTATCGTAATTCATAATAGTAATCATACTAGTGTGTGCAGAGCAAATATCTTACTTTCATTGAATAGTTTGCGCCACAGATTTTGCCTCTAGGATTTTTTCTTTACTTATACTACATGGTTATGGTCAGAAAAACACTTAATCAGCACTTTATTGTACTTTGCTAAAAATGAGAAATGATCATGAAGACAGAATGAGAAATCAGTATGATGATAGTAAGGGGTGCTCTTTTTAAATGTAGGTAAGTTTCACCAAAGTTCAAGTATTCTAATAACTGCATTTTTATCAAATTTATCTAAGATGATATCCATACTGTTCATATCAGTGAAACTCTTAAAGAATAAACCTTCCATTTCCTTTAAGTCTCTACACACATACTATGAAATTGGAAGCCATGAATTAAAAATCCAGGTTTGTTTCCTCAGAAAAGCAAATGTGAAACTGCTAAATAAAATGTGATACAATTGAGGATAAGTGGTATTCACAATTAGTATTTATTATACTAATAAGTTAAATCTCTTAACAGTCAGTACATTTGTGCAGTAGTTTGAATGAGAATATGTTACGTCTCTGGAAAGCTGTTTGATTGATGGTTTCATAATTACAAAGGTAAGTTATCCAATCCAAAATTTAGCTATAAATGTTGACAATGGGGAAAGAGGCGATATTTGGACAAACTACCACACCCATCTCGTCTCTCTTTCACTCCTTCCCTTTATTATTACTAATGGAATTTTAACTACATTTCTCCAACTTTGTGAGATTCAGTGGAAATATTGATGTACATCTCAACTACCTTGAGAGTTGTTCATGTCTAGTATTACTATCTATGGTGCATTTTTGGAACAAATATAACTTATTATTTATGGTCAAGGACCAGCTTTGAAGACATAAACTCATAGTTAGACAAAAGGGGAATAACCTCTATAACATCTCTGGACCTCTAATTTATTTTATTTATTTATTATTATTATTATTATTTTTTGAGATGGAGTTGTGCTCTTATTGCCCAGGCTGGAGTGCAGTGGCTCGATCTCGGCTCACTGCAACCTCCGCCTCCCGGGTTCAAGAGATTCTCCTGTGTCAGCCTCCTGAGTAGCTGGGATTGCAGGTGCCTGACACCACGCCCGGCTAATTTTGTTGGCTAGGCTGGTCTCGAACTCCTGACTTCAGGTGATCCACCTGCCTCGGCCTCCCAAAGTGCGGGGATTATAGGTGTGAACCACTGCGCCCAGCCTGAAAGTCTGAATTTTTTAAAGAGAGAAGTTGCCTCTACTTTTCTGACAATGCCTGCCTTTCAACAAAACTCTTTTTATATGAATTTTCAATTTATTCAAAATAAATAGAAGATATAGTTTTTTAAAACATTCTAATGAATCGGCCGGGCACGATGGCTAACGCCTGTAATCCCAGCACTTTGGGAGACCGAAAGAGGTGTATCATGAGGTCAGGAGATCGAGACCATCTTGGCTAACATGGTAAAATCTTGTCTCTACTAAAAATACAAAAAATTAGCCAGGTGTGCTGGCAGGTGCCTGTAGTCCCAGCTACTTGGGGGGCTGAGGCAGGAGAATGGTGTGAACCTGGGAGGTGGAGGTTGCAGTGAGCCGAGATCGTGGCACTGCACTCCAGCCTGGGCGACAGAGCGAGACTCTGCCTCAAACAAAAGCAAAAACAAAAAATAAACAAAAATTCTAATGAATCATACCAATGACATTGCCTTAGAAGTCATGATTGTATACATGCTCTGTCAAAATATTATGCTCTGTTGTGTTACTTCTCTGTACATATGTAGAGTAAGGAGAGGATCAAAAAGAATCCTTAAACCAAACATTTGGTAGGTCATATGGTTTGTTTTTGGATATCCCAGTCTACCAGTTAATTCTTGTGTTGCCAGTAAAAAGGAAAGGAGACTAATAGAAACAAAACAAAGAAACAGTGTTAGTCTGCTTTGCGTTGCTGTAAAGGAATAACTGAGAATGTTTATAACGAAAGGATGTTGATTTGGCTCAGGGCTGTGCAGGCTAGGCAAGAAGCATGGTGCCAGCTTGGCACCATGGTGAAGCCTCAGGAAGCTTTTCGTCATAGCAGAAGGCAAGGGGAGCTGGTGTGTCACATGGCAAGAGGGAGAGCAAGAGAGAGAAGAGGGAGAGGCCATGCTCTTTTTAACTACCAGCTTCAGCATAGACTAATAGAGCAAGAACTCATAACAGCAGGAACAGCACCCTACTGTTCATGAGCGATCCACCGTCATGACTTGAACACCTCACACAAGGTTCCACCTCCAACACTGGAGATCACATTTCAACATGAGATTTAGGGGCATCAAATCTTCAGAGTCCTTCCTTTATTTTTAATTGCTCTTTCTAGGAGACTTTAGGAGACAATTTCCTAATAGCTTGAAGCAGCAAAATCTAAATTTTAGCAAGGGCCCATCATATATTTCACCCTGAAATCAACTACTTTGAAAGTATATTCTTATCTGTAAAATATTTATGGAGAAATAGTTGCTGCCTTCTTAACAGTGTTTTGAAAGTTATTATGTATGAAAATCTAGTAATTTAAAAATTAATCTCTTTGTTTACTATGTATTGCTATTTACATGATTATTTACTAAATGCAGATATGGCTTAAGATAATTTTATCACCTCTCGGGAGGTAGAAGGAAATGGCTATTAATTAAATAAATAAGACTTTTAAGGCGTGTTATAGATAAATATTGTGCTTTCAGTAACTTAATAAATATTCTGAAAGTAAAAACTGCCAATGGCAGGTAATACATCTAGTGAATCATCTAGCAGTCTTGTTGCTTCCTATGCCTAAGATGACTCTTCTTTTGTTTCTCTGGAAACTCATTCTTCAATACCCACCTCTTGAATTTCCTCCTCTGCACGAATGCCAGTGACTCCTCCAGCCATTGTCTCATTTGTGCAATGGTAGAGCCTAATATTCTATAGCCTGTCATTATTTATGAATGTGAACTTTTTGGTATGGTGAATTATCTAGAGGAGAGACATCAATGTTACTCATCTTTAAGATCTCAGCAATTTTGAGTTTCTGTAACATACCAGATATTACGTGTTTTAAAATGAGATGGTCTCAGAAGATCTCCAGTTACACAGTCGACTAAGGATTATTCTACTCAGCCCAGGCCATAGGTGTTTGAAATATTCTCTCCTTCAGTGAGGCTTATGATGTGAGGGTAGAAACATGTGAGGGGTTCTTTCCCATGTTGTAGAAACAGATGCTGAAAAAAAGAAACACCCACCAAAAAGTTATGATTAGTATTTAAGGCAGCAAGACTCTGAAAATAGGTTATTCTGAATGACAAAGCTTCCTAGTATTTTGGGTATTTTTTTCCTTTTAAAGTGAATGTTGGCACCTGCTTTTTTTTTTTTTTTTTTTTTTAACATTTCTGAAGAAAACTCAGCTTAAATATCATTTTTAGGTAAGGTCTTTGAATTCTGAACAAAAAACATACTTTGCATTAAGTCTTAGTAGTTCTGTCAGGATACTAGTGTGCTTCATTTCACCAGCATCTGAGCTAATCAGTAATCAGCTAGGTTGACTTTATTTTCATTTAAAACTGTACAGAGTTCTTTTTATTTTCTTCCTTGTGTATATTGCACCTAAAATTTTAAAAGGCATAAAAGTTATGCTCAAGTGATTTCAGATTAAAACAAAGTAGTTTGGGCAGTCAAGCTTTAAACAAAGGTTCTCTCTCCACATATTTATGTGCAAAATTCAAAAGTAATATTTATCAAATAAGGAAATCTTAAAGCCTTTATTAACAGCTATATGACCTACACTTTTGTATGTTATATAGTATTTGATTCTTTTTGAGCTGAGAATTTTACTTTAGACAGAAATTTTTTCAATAAATATGGTCTTTTCAAAAGACTCCAGAAGCACTGGGCTACTCCACATACATACACACAAGTAAGTATTAGAAGTCCCACCACAGAGAAGGTAATAGGTGGATTATGTGGACATACAAGAAAAAAAAGTGGTCATGTTCCTTGCCTTCAAGGAGGTTAAAAGCTGGTTGAATTGAAATGCAGTGCTTGTAACCAATAGGGTAACTAAGGATGTAGAAATATGCAGAAGATAATGAGCAATAACTTTCATCAGTATTTCTAATGGAAATTGGAAAATTTTCCATTTCCATTAGAAAATTTTCCACTAATAGAATTGTCTCAATCATACAACTGAGAATGTAATAGAGGTACACATTTCAGGCAGAAAAACAGAAAATGTTCAGTGCACAGATTATCACCTACTTTATCTCATCACAGTGTTGGGTTGCAGGGATTATGTTATCTAAGAGACATATGAGTAAAAGTTTGAAGAGTATGAGCTTATGGGGCAGTACATTCTGGCAGAGAAAGGCAAGTTTGAAGACTTTAAGGTCCAGCATACTTGGTATGTTCCAGAAGCAAAATGATGACAACATGGCCAGAGCAACAAGAGGGACAGAGGAATGGGAGATAAGGTCAGACAGAAGGCAGAGGGGAGGGAATCCTGCAGGTAATTCCTGGTAGACTGTTTAGAACTTCAAATAAGCTGGGAAGCCATGGCAGAGGTGTGAGCTTATGTGTCCTGGCACATGATATCCTTGCTATGTTAACTCTTACATTCATGAAGTCAAATACTTAACAAGCTCAATGAAATTGTCTCAGATGACCTGGATGTAAGAGTAGAACTTTAAAAGTTATTTATAAAAAGATTATTATTGGATTTTTACATCTCACATATCTTTTTCCTGAGCTTTGTAGATTTCTCCAGAAAATTCCCTACCTCCTTCTCCTGAGTGACTCCCATCCACTAAGTGACTTTATGATGCTATATATTTCTCAAAGTTTTATACAAGGAGAAAAAACTGGCAAAAACTGGCATGAATAGGGTATATTATCTTCACAGATATATCTTCATTTTTCCTCCCAAGCAGTGATTTAAAATTGCTAAATTTCACATAACTCTTTTTATTGCTTCTCTTGCAAAACCACATAATCCTCTGAATAATGAAATATTAAGGAAGACACTGGACTTCTGAAAGTAATGTAACATTAGACTGTCGATAAAAAGAGACAAACTCTAAAAAATATTTAAAGAGAGACCAGGCACAGGGGCTCGTGCCTGTAATCCCAGCACTTTGGGAGGCGGAGGTTGCAGTGAGCCGAGATTGCACCACTGCACTCCAGCCTGGGCAACAGAGTAACACTCTGTCTCAAAAAGAAGAAGAAGAAGAAGAAAAAAAAACACATTTAAACAGGTCTAATGTGAGGCAACTATAAGCGGCCAATGCCCATCATGCAGTTCCAGGAGGTCCTGATGACGTATGCCCAAGATAGTTGGGTTACAACTTGATTTCATACAATTTAAGGGGATAGAAGTTATAGGTAGACATCAGTCAATACACATTAGGTGTACATTGGTTTGATATGGGATGGTGGGACAACTTGAAGCTGGAGGCTTCTAGGTCACAGGTGGATTCAAAGATTTTGTGATTGGCAATTGG
The DNA here is from genome assembly GCF_049350105.2 of Macaca mulatta. Classification (NCBI taxonomy): domain Eukaryota; kingdom Metazoa; phylum Chordata; class Mammalia; order Primates; family Cercopithecidae; genus Macaca; species Macaca mulatta. Next base: position 29,462,124 of record NC_133410.1, on the reverse strand, counting down.
TTGAAAGAGTTATTATCTAAAGACCCGGAATCATGACAAAGGAATATCTGTGTTAAGATAAGGGGTTGTGGAGATCAAAATTCTTAATATGAAAATGAAGCCTCCAGGTAGCAGACTTCAAAGAGAACAGATGGTAAAGGGGCGAAACTCATAGTTTAATCTCTCCTGGATCAGGAAAAGACGTGGAAAGGTGTTAAAAGAGAAAACTTCAGCTGAATTAGATTTAAGAGTTTAACTGAGCAAAGGACAATTCATGAATCAGGCAGCCTTCCGAGCCAGAGTAGGCTGAGACTCCAGTGCAGCACCGTGGTAGAAGAAAATTTACAGATAGAGAAAGGAAAGTGGCACACAGAAAACGGATGTGAGATACAGAAACAGCTGGATTGTTTATAGCTTGGTATTTACCTTATCTGAACAAGGTTAGAACAGTTGGCCACATTTGGTTTGCCAAAACTATGATTTGCACAAGAGTAGGCTATGGTCTGTTTGAACCTACACTTGCTATAGTTGACTACAGAGAAACCTTTAGGCAGAACTTAAAATATGTAAGGAGGGAGCTTTAGGCTAAACTTGATTTAACAATTGAAAGGAGATTCTCTATAGAATGTAGATATTCCCCACAAGAGACAGCTTTTCAGGGACATTTCAAAATATGTCAAAGAAATATATTTTGTTGCAAAATACTTCAATTTCTTTCAGTGCCTGCTATCTGTCATGTGATGCGATGCTAGAGTCAGACTGGAATTTGGTATTTTATTGCTACAAAGAGTCTATTTTGTCAGTCTTAAGATCTCTGTTTTAATGTTAATGTTGGTCAATTGTGCCTGAATTTCAAAGGGAAGATGGTATAATGTGACATGTTCAATTTCTACTTCCAGTCATGGCCTACACTAGTTTTTCTGGTTTACTTTGGTCAAAAATCAGGTCCCTTCAGCCAGTCAAGGAGCTTAGAATTTTATTTTTGGTTTAGAACACTTATAACAGCAAAATGTAAAATCAGGACAGTATGTGATAAATGTTCTATTATCAAGAATTAATTATAATAATTATGATTATACTTTTAATTTAAACATAAGTATTTACATTTACTTATATAATGTTATAATACATAAATTTTTTTATTTTTTTAAATTGTTATTAAACCTTCTACGATATTCTCTCTTCCAATATACATTTCTCTCTCTCTCTCTCTGTTTCTCTCTCTCAGGTTTTGTTTTTTTTTTTTTGAGATGCAATCTGACTCTGGAGCGAAGTGGTATGAGCTTGGCTGACTGCAAGCTCCACCTCCTGGGTTCAAGCAATTCTCCTGCCTCAGCCTCCTGAGTAGTTGGAATTACATGTGCCCACCACCATGCCTGGCTAATTTTTGTATTTTTAGTAGAAACGGGGTTTCACCATATTGTTCAGGCTGGTCTCGAACTCCTGACCTCACGTGATCCGCCCACCTCAGTCCCAAAGTGGTAGGATTAGAGGGGTGAGTCACCCAGCCTGACCATATTATACATTTTTGTTAAATTAATATTTAATGATTTGAATCACTATGAAAATTGTTAACTACTGTCTAAGTAATGAATATATATTCCCATTTCATTCCTTGTGACTTAAAAAGAAAACCTCATTTCTTGTGGAATTAATCATTAGTTTATAATTTTGCCACTTTCTCCCTTCTTCTTGAAAATTCTTCTCAAATATATTCCTAATGCTACTTATCCCTATGTAGTCAAATATATCCAATAATCTATTGTTATTCTTTCAATAAATATTTCTTTCATGGAGGAACTGCTTTTCTTGTTTGTTTTAAAAGTTGAATTGTAACGTACACATTTCAAATAACATATCTCATATATACACAACAAAATGGTTATCACTAAGTAAGCACACTCATTTTATATATGGATGGTAATTGCCATCCATATATAAATGACTATAATGTCATTTATAATGCCTTGATGGAATAAAAGTTTATTGGAATCTATTAAACAACAAATTAATATATAGTAATTACCATCCAAATAAATAAATAAAATTCATTAGCAACCCTGAAGCCCTAATCTAGCTCTATCCCCTAAAATAGCTAACATTCTGATTTCTATCACTATATAATGAGTTTTGCCTTATTTGAAATTGGTAAATTTCAGGTAGAAAAACAGAAAGCTTGAATTGGAAAGCTTTCAATGCACACATGATTATCTACTTTATCTCGGGTGCATCACAGCATTGGGCTGTATGTATTATGTCAGCTAAGTGACATATAGGTAAAAATACCTAAAACATTTTTTGAAACACATAAAAACATAATTATACAGAATTAATTCTCTTGATTTGGGCTTCTTATACTCAACTACCTTTTTTGGATTCATCCTCATTGTTCTTGGTAGTAATTCTTTAGGAAGTTTTAGTTCTGTGTAGCTGTGAGGTCCGATAGAGTAGCAATTTAGACATGATTGGCTACTGAGCGGTATACTGCAAGTGGTTGCAGTCCAGTCCAGCCTAGTCTTCGACCTTACTTGGAGTGCTTTGTAGGAATCAATTCTGGTAGGTCATGTCTGCTCTGGCCTCAGAGCCTACAGGGCACACTGTTAAATTCCATCATTAGTGCATTTCATTTGTGTTTATTTTATTATGTATGCAAATATTTCTAATTTCACTTGGACTTTTTAATTCTTCCTTTTTATGATTTGTAACATGTTCAAAGAATAAACTTATGTCCTGTTGCCTGGAAATCACAAAATCTTTTCTATGAGACATACAATGAAACACACAAATCTAGTGAGGAAACCTACCAATATGGCTTCACGTGCCCTAGAACTCTTTACAAAGTGTATACATCTCTATAATTCTATTTTTTTGAAAAAGGTCAAGATGTCATAGGATATATAAAATCATACAAATTGATAGTCAAAATACAAATTAAATAATAATACCCTAGGCCGAATGAAGTATGGATAGTATAGAAAATATTAAGAAATTAAGCATTTATTATATTCTTTGAGATATACAAAGTGCCTCACATGGATGACATAAAAATTTTTGATGACAAAAGTATTGTAGCTATCTTTTAAAAATGAAATAGCCTGTTTTTCTCCCCCTTTTAGTTTGAGGATTCACAGAGGAGTTTTCTGAAGAAAACCTTGGAGTTAGCCAAGACAATCTTTTCAACCTTCTGTCTTGACAGAGGTGGCTTGCTATTTACCTACACAGCTTTGTGTTACTGGGGCTCTTTCCTCTTCTGGAAACATACAATCTTAAATGGAGTATTGCAGGAGACATGATAATTCTACCAAACATTACATTTGAAAATTAAAGGTGAAGTTGGAGAATCCCGTCAGTTTCTCCTCCCCTATCAGAAGATATATATATATATAATTTAAATATATATAATTTTTTTTTTTTTTTTTGAGACAGTCTCGCTTTGTCACCCAGGCTGAAGTGCAGTGGCACAATCTCGGCTCACTGCAGGCTCCACCTCCCGCATTCACGCCATTCTCCTGCCTCAGCCTCCCTAGTAGCTGAGACTACAGGCGCCCGCCACCACGCCTGGCTATTTTTTTTGTATTTTTAATAGAGACAGGGTTTCACCGTGTTAGTCAGGATGGTCTCAATCTCCTGACCTCATGATCCGTCCCGCCTCAGTCTCCCAAAGTGCTGGAATTACAGGTGTGAGCCACTGTGCCTGGCCATCAGAAGATATTTTAACTTGTTCTGTAAGGGATTCCAATAAACTTTTATTTCATCAATACATTATGAATGAATATATATATAGAGAGAGTATATGTGTGTTTATGTATTACACATGTGCATACATATATATTTTCTTTATGTGCAAATATTTAGTATATATATTGCAATAGATTGTAAAATCTAGTTCTGAATTCTTTGTACATATTTTTTATACAGCATATTTTGAATATATAAAAATTAAGTAAAGTTTATCTTAAAATTATCACTCCTAGAATGGATTAAACTTAGACAGTTTATCAATGAGATGAATTTTTAGCTACTGCTTAGTCTTAGAAGGGATTCCTGAGAAGGTAATTGATTAAGAGTATGTCTAGGTGTGAGTAGAGGGTCAGAAGGACATGACTCTAAAAGAAGACAAGGAAAATGAACATAAGTTGTTGAAATAGGGAGAAACCATCAAAATCTAGCATTGCTTGCCGAAAATTTTTCTCTTGAAATTAATAAATGCATTTATCCACACAGTCTTTACTAAAAATTATTTCACCAGCTATATTTGGTAGGCTTGCCATATGCTACCAACTGATGATCTAGACTCTGGGAAAATTTTTGTGTGTATGACTCTTTTCAATGTTGGAAATGCTTTTTCACACATTTTCCATTAAGTGAAATTCATAATGTTCTAAATACCTTCTAGGCAATAATTCTGCATCTGTTTTCATGTCCCAGTATGTCCTTTACTTATCATAACTCTGTTAAACCTTCTTAACAGAATGATTTGAAAATGAAAACAGTTATCATGTAAACACGCTTTGGCTTAGAAACTATGAACTGTATGAAAAAGTAGATCAAATTACGCTGTCATGAACTGATTACAAAAAAGTGCCAAGTTTGTGCCTGGTACATTATAGTTACCAATCAAAATATTATTTTTCAGTCAGATATCATTATTACTAACATTAAAATGATTTATATAAACATTCCAGATTACATGACAAATTGACAAAAGCAATTGATCAAATCTAAACTTCTTAACACAAGGTTTAAACAATGAAAGGAGTATTATAGTTTGAATTCAGATTCATGTTTTTTCACTCATATTCTTTCAATCAACAGATATTGATTAATTTCCTAGTAAATATCTGGCAGTGTACAAGGCATTTTATGGGTGCAAAGTTGAGTAAGACACATTGAGCTTACTAATGGTGAGTTTAGAGTCTTAACTGAATATGAGATATGTCCATAAAAAGCTATAGAAAGTGGCATATGGACTATCTATACTGCCCTGTATTCAATCATTGCTTTATCTACTTGCCGCTCTATAATCTATTATGGTTTGGCTGTGTCCCCAACCAAAGATCACCTCAAATAGTTATAATCTCCATGTGTAAAGGGCGGGGCCAGTTGGAGACAACTGAATCATGGGGGCAGTTTTCCCCCTACTGTTCTTGTGGTAGTGAGTAAGTCTCATGAGATCTGATGGTTTTATAAATGGGAGTTCTTCTACACAAGCCATCTCTTACCTACTGACATGTGAGACATGACTTTGCTCCTCATTCACTTTCCACCATGATTGTGAGGCCTCCTCAGCCATGTGAAACTGCGAGTCCATTAAGCCTCTTTTTCTTTATAAATTACCCAGTATTGGGTATGTCTTTATTAGTGGCGTGAGATCAGACAAATACAATCTATCTGACATCTCTTGGTAATAAGATTATCTCATAAATTGACTCTAGCATATTAAATTATATTTTCTTATGATAATCAAGTTCTTGATTTTTTCTGGACTTTGGAATTTATTTTGGGGACAACCATAAATTAACTATTGATCATACTGAACTTTAATTGTCGATACCATGGATAGTATTGGTTCTGATTAACACTGTAAAATGCTCAATCCCAATGTACTACTTCCATAACATTTATGATTTTTATGCACCAAAATGAGTACTAGAATTTTGGTGCCACAACTCTTTTCAATTTTTTTTATAAGATTATTTTTCCTGGTGTGAAATAATTAAATGTACATTGTTTGGTCATCGTAACAAGATTGGAGCAAAGGTTTTGTTCTAGATCGACTTTCTGTATGTTGCCAGTAATTACACTGTCTTGTAAAAAGGAATCACTTTTATGTAATTTTTATTATTTAATTAATTTTTCTCATATTTTACTTTGACTTTTTAAAATAAAACACTAAATGCTATATTAAATGTGATTTTAAAGACTAAAAGTGCCAGATAGTATGGCATTATGAAGAATAAAAAGGGTCCATTAAGGTTTCAATTATTAATATAAGTGTATATTACATTAGCTCAAATAGATTTCATTTAGGAAAATATAATAAATTAAATCTTGTCCATGTGTGAAACTCAGTTATTCTAACTTTTAAAAATGGAAGTTAAATATAAATTAAAGTGTTAGAAAATGCATTATGGTATATTTCAATGAATGTGGCATACCACAGCATGAATTTGTGAGCTTCCAGGGTTATAGTTTGTAATGGTTCATGGCACTGCCAATAATAAGTCTGTAGGAAGCTTTGTTATAAATGTCCCCGTTCTTTCATTTGCCCTCTCCCACTGCATGCTGGGATGCCTATCTGCGTAAAATCAAGCCACGGATTATCCATTTACTGCCACTTTATCCTAGGGGACATAAACTTGAAAACACTCAGGCTATGCTCTGGTAATAAATTCAGAGTCAAATGTGTTTGTATTCTAGTAATAAAAATGACAAGCCGCATTTATTTTAAATTTAAAAACTTCACTTTTTGCTAAAGCACTGTAACAGTGTTTTTGGGTTGTTTTGCAATATACTAAATATATATATATGTATGTATACTATATTTTATAACAAAATTTGTATTTATTTGATATATTTATTAGAATTATCTATTGGCATTATTATTTGTATTATTTTTAGTGTACACTCATCTTTCTGAATGAGAAGGATCAATCTTCTTGAAAATCTTTTATATTCAACAGCTATTCTGACATATAGTGAGTTGATTCACTTATAAAAAAGCCTAAGTCCATGTGAACTTAACACAATAAGAAATATTGAGAAATCAGCTCCTTAGCAATTTTACAATCTAAAGTGCCAGTGCTTTGGGAGTTTAATGAGATGTTTAGTTTGTTATGATGAATACTGTTACTATAGTTGGTATATGACTGGAGTGGACAATATCAATATGCAATTTTAAAATGACAATTAGTAAAATAAAACAATGTCCAGAAAACATTAGTCAATTTAAGGATCATATTAAAATATTCTGCATGCTGTATTTTTTTCTAGTTTAGTAGTGTAGAGATTAATAGACTAAATTGGCCCAGAAAGAACAAATTGACAAATAACAATTTTAAGAGATTTTGTGTAGAGATTATTTATAATGAATGCTGAATTTAATTTTTCTCATTAAAAAAGGACCACATCATTCAACATTTTGAATTTCAGTAACAGTTGATGGCTCAGCCCTCCAAATAAAGTCTTCTACAAATGTGATTTGATTTATTTAAAAGCTGCCTTTAAAGCAACTTCCCAAGGCAGTTTCTTAGGAAAATATATCTGAAGACTCTTGAATACAAATGAAATTTTCCTATGACAGGAAGCACAGTGTTTGGATTGCAGAGTAAACTGAGCAGCAAAAGTTCTGTGTCAATTCTTTAAAAAGTCTCATAGTTCCTGGGAGGCTGAAAAATACTTCCTGTCAGAAAATCTTCAATTATTTAAAAAGAATACTATGATGTTTACCTCATATAGAAAAATAACTATAGAAATGAATGAGGGAATAAGGAGTTACTTGTTAAGTTTTGGAAATTTAATTGAAATTTAATACTCTTTCTAGTTTCCGCTGAAATATTAATGCACTGTGAGATGATAGCATATATTTGTTTTATGTCAGGGAAATTATCAGTTAACGTTTTTTGCATGCAAGGTAGAGCAGTGCTGTTGCCTTGGAATGGAGACTAATGCTCTAAAGCTGGAAAAACAAAACAAAACAAAACAAAACAAAACAAAACCTTCTTTGTTCCTGCAACTCCTTAAAGGGCATTACTACAGGCCTTACAAGGAGAGTGCTGAACAGGTTTACCTTAAGATTTTTTTCCTTACTGCCCTCTGGCTTACTCCAAGTCTATTCAAGGAAGTAGAGAAATTCAAGGAGAAATGGCATAGAATAGAGTCTTCAGACTAGAGGAAGAAAGCAATGTCTTTTTGATCATTCCCAGCAATGCTAAAAGACCGTTTACAAAAGTCACTTGCAGAAAGTGTGCCATGTCTATATGAATGACTGTCAGTATAACATGACCTCGCGGGACATTTGTGTAAGCAGGACACTTGTTGATCTGCCCTCGAATTTTATTGAAAGAAAACTTGATTAAGTGGGTAGGCTGGAAAGCGAGTGAAGAGATTAGTCTCCCGACATTCAACAAAATTTTATATTATATATTCTAATTATTAAGCAATTCAACTCACAATAAATACCCTCGTGTTTTATTGCTTTAACCACCATCTTGACACTTCTCATACCCTCTGTTATTTTCTCCTCTCATTACTCTGACCAATGACTTTCTTTTCCAGATATTTTTAATTGGTTTGACTTTTGGGTTTTTTATTTTTTCTTACTTGAAAACACAGTCCTCTCTGTCATATGGATACCAAAGCAATTATATAAAAAAGATAAATGAAGTTAGGTCTTGGGTGACGTGAATGTTTTAAAGTGAGTCTGCAAAAATCAATGTGTGAAAAACTTAGCTGTGGTAGAATGTGGCTTCTGAACAGTGATCAATATCCTCACTTCTTGCTGCATGAAGATCTTTATTAAAAGACAATAGCCTTTTTCTGAATGTTGAAACTGTGTTAATGTATAGAGCTAAATGTTTGTTGTCAGTAATGAGAGTCTACAGCTTAATTTCTAGGTTAGTATTACAGGCACCTGGATACTGTACCGCCAAACCAAACCATTCTATAGACTTCAACCTGACCTGAGATCAAGTATAAGAGAATCCAGTAATATATTTAGTATATATAAGATATATGTTTAATAGTTGACCACTAACTCAAGAATCTCACTCAGATGAAATTTAAAATAATAATAGCAATGAAGGCTCTTACATGTAATTTTTCTCTAAATAAAATTAAAAATAATATTACCAATGAATACTCATACATATATAGTAGTAAACTAATTCTCACATTTTTATATAATCTATACAAGTATAAATATCTGAAAAATGGTTAACTCAAAAGCAATAACCTATATTCACATTTTTTCTATTTTAACAATGGAAATAAAAATGTTTGTGAAAGCAATTACAACAGAAATCTTCCTAAAAACATTTTTGTGTGTGTGTATGAATAAACACCTCCTAACTTCCTCAGATATTTAATTTGAATATTCCACAAAAGAATCTAGAATAAAACACTTGTACGAGGTCACTTGAAAAACTCTCATATTCTTACGCAAAATTTTTCCAGGGTGTATTCAGCAGTCCATGTGCCAGAGAACAGACACACATACTCACACATACACACTTACACACACAAACTCACACTCCCCTAGCTTTTGTGTGTAAATGAGTCGTAAAATAAATACACTATTTCTATCTTGGAGCTTTATAACCAGCTTTATTACCATACCAAGAGTCAAAAAAATTATTCACTAAACATTTTTTTTTTTTAGTTTTTGAGATAGAGTCTTCCTCTGTCGCCCAGGTTGGAGTGCAGTAGTATGATCTCGGCTCACTACAACTTCCACCTCCAAGGTTCAAGTGATTCTCCCGCCTCAGTCTCCGGAGTAGCTGGGAGTATAGGCACCCATCACCATACCCGGCTAATTTTATTTTTTGTATTTATTTATTTTTTTGTATTTTTACTGGAGGCGGGGTTTCACCATGTTGGCCAGGCTATTCTCAAATTCATGATGTCAAGTGATCCACCCACTTCAGCCTACCAAAGTGCTGGCATTACAGGCATGAGCTACAGTGCCTGGTCCAGAAATAAGTTTGATTTAAGTTGAAATTTTAAAAAGATATATAGATATATAGAGAGAGGACTGTTTTACAATGTACATATTAAAATGCGTGGAGTTTTGAAACATACTTGACTTCAGATTTAGGGTATCATGGCAGTCTATAACAGATTTGTTCATAGTTATTACTTCTGTAAATATGAATTCTTGCAAGATTTTGTGAGAGTGACAGAATTCAGTTATAGGGGTTTTTTTATTATTATTATTATACTTTAAGTTCTAGGGTACACGTGCATAACGTGCAGGTTTGTTACATATGTATACTTGTGCCATGTTGGTGTGCTGCACCCATCAACTCGTCAGCACCCATCAACTCGTCATTTACATGAGGTATAACTCCCAATGCAATCCCTCTCCCCTCCCCCTTCCCCATGATAGGCCTCGGTGTGTGATGTTCCCCTTCCCGAGTCCAAGTGATCTCATTGTTCAGTTCCCACCTATGAGTGAGAACATGCAGTATTTGGTTTTCTGTTCTTGTGATAGTTTGCTAAGAATGATGGTTTCCAGCTGCATCCATTACTTAAATTATTTGGAAATATTATTTTGAATATGGTTTCTACTAAAATTTTATTTACTGAAAGTAACATACATTTGTAAGTTAACTTCTGATACCTTCTAAAAAGGTTGCTGTTGTAGACCACCACCACCTGTGATTCACTTATGAAGTCTGTCGTAGTCTAGGATTTAGAAGTTTTCTATAGGTTTGTAGCTCAAAAGTAAAATTTTTATAATGGAAAAATCTTGACTTATTATTCCCGTGCCTGGGGGCAAATCATTTTTATACATTTTTGTGAAAAGAATATTATACTTTGAAATTTAAAAAGGAGTCACTCTTTTAAAGCAAATAAATTATTCTTTTCTCTATTCATCTCTACAAGATGTCATACAAGAAACAACCCAAAGAAATATGTTGAAGAACACGTTAAGTATGAGTTAGAGTAGAAAAATGCACTGTATTCCCTAGAATAATATTTGACAATATTTTCCAATGGCTTGTTAATGTTTTTAGTCTAGGTTTCTGTGCTTTCTCAGAAATAGTTACAAATAAATTGACGTTCTTCATATAAATGAGCATTCAATATCCCTGAAAATAATGTAAACCTTTTCCACTTATTTTAAACATGTATCAGGGAAAAGGAAGCCTAGCATGACTAACTTCATTTTGCTCCTAATCTCCCCGCCCATGAAATGATCTCTTTTAGGTTTACTGCATTTGCTTATCTCTGCAGGTAGGCCAAGCTAACTATGGGAGGAATTTGGTTTATAGTTTAACTTTATGTGTTTTCTTTTTAAATTTTACTTTAAGTTCTGCGATACATGTGCAGAATGTGCAGGTTTGTTACATAGGTATACATGTGCCATGGTGATTTGCTGCACCCATCAACCTGTTGTCTAGGTTTTAAGCCCCACATGCATTAGATATTTGTCCTAATGCTCTCCTTCCCCTTTCCCAAACCCTCCCACAGGCCCCGGTGTGTGATGTTCCCCTTACTGTGTCCATGTGTTCTCATTGTTCAACTCCCACTTATGAGTGAGAACATGCAGTGTTTGGTTTTCTGTTCCTGTGTTAGTTTGCTGAGAATTATGGTTTCCAGTTTCATCCATGTCCCTGGAAAGGACATAACCTCATTATTTTTATGGCTGCATAATATTCCATGGTGTATATGTGCCACATTTTCTTTATCCAGGCTATCATTGATGGGCATTTGAGTTGGTTCCAAGTCTTTGCTATTGTAAATAGTGCTGCAATAAACGTATGTGTGCATGTGTCTTTATAGTAGAATGATTTATAATTTTTTTTTGGTGTGTACCCAGTAATGGGATTGCTGGGTCAAATGGTACTTCTGGTTCTAGATCCTTGAGGAATCACCACACTGTCTTCCACAATCGATGAACTAATTTACACTCCCACCAACAGTGTAAAAGCACTCCTAATTCTCCACATCCTCTCCAGCATCTGTTGTTTTCAGAGTTTTTAAATGATCACCATTCTAATTGGCATGAGATGGTATCTCACTCACTGTGGCTTTCATTTGCATTTCTCTAATGAACAGTGATGATTAACTTTTTGTAAGGATGTTAATAGTCCTTTCCTAAAACTAACCCCCAGGAGATAAGGAGGGTACACACAAGTAACAGTGTTATGTTAAACATTTATAAGAGCATTGTGATCTGATCAAGGACAAAGAAGTTTACCTTTACTGCTCTCCAGATGCCTGTGGCCATCTGTCACTATTGGCCTCAACTCCCTTGTTCTCTCTCCTTCCCCTAACATCAAAGGAGCTCAAAATTTCTAGTAGCTTAAGTTGAGTCTTTGGACACCAGTCCTCCATCTTCGTTGTTTTTGGGCTCTCCAAAAAAAGTCACCTTCCTTGTCCCAACATCATGTCTCTCAACCTCTTGGCTATCATACAGGGAGGGGTATGAGCTTTCGTATTGGGTACAAAAGCCTTTAGTTGAATTCAAAGGACTAATTTTGAAAAAAGAATTGGTAAAAATTAGTCAGATGGAAAAGATGTGGCTACCTTCAAATGTGTAATTATTGAATGCACATTTATTTTGTTTTCTGAATGCAATGGAGCATTGAAATATGAGCCATTAAAAACTACAACATGTATGTTATCAGAGACGTTAATAGTTTTGTTTTCATGCATTGAAACAAATGCATGTTGTCTATCTAAAGGAAACATGGTGGCAAAATTAATAGATGTAGAGAGTTTATTTGGGCCCAATTTGAAGACTGCAGCCAGGAGGATAGATTCAAGTTGCCCTGCATCTATCTAGGTTAACTTAGCAGAGTGAGTTAAAAGGAATAAAAAGAGATAGTTCCTAAGTTGTTTACAAGAATATACACTAAAATAACATAAGGCTATATTGATTGACTACACATTGTTCTTTGTATCACAAATTCTAGGAACATGAAGAAAATGGGCGAGGCAGCTAGTCAGCAAACTACAAGGGAGATAAGAAAGAATAAAGTGCCTTTAAACAACGGCTCCAAAGGATGGTGGCCAGGGGCATCACTGAGGCCCCGTATTCATGTGTTCTGGGCCTGATAAATTTTACTTACTTCACATAACTCACACTGCTCTGAGCTATTTTTCTTTTCTGAATATTTTAATCTAAATTGAATATTTCTAAGTAATAGTTTGTTATTTTAATGTATATTCTTTTATATACCTCTTTGATATTGTGAAACATACATGTGGTCTCCCTCATTATTTTCTGACCTATAACTTGTAAACTCCTTGAGATTTCTAGAATGATAAGAATGCCTTTTTTAATGCTACAAATGTCTTTTTATGCTAATAAAATGACTTGTGGCTGGGTTTCCTCTATGACCTCAAAAAAGGAGTTGGTTGTCAGGCAAACCAACTATGTGATTAGAGGTTTTGGACATTTGGTTCCACCTCTCACCTCCTGGGAGAAGAGAGAGGATAAAAGTTGAATTATTAAGCCAATGGCTAATCATTTAACCAATCATGCTTAGGTAATGAAGCTTCCATAGAACCCAAAAGGATTAAGTTCTGAGGGATTATGGGGAGGTTCCTAGAGAGTGGCACGCCCAGAGAGAACATGGAAGCTCCTTCTCCCATATCTCACACTAGGCATCTCCTATCTGGCTGTTCATCTGTATTCTTTGTAACATCATTTATAATAAACTGGCAAACATAAGTGTTTTCCTGAGTTCCATGAGCTATTCTAGCAAATTAAACCCAAGGAAGGGGTAGTGGGAACCCCAATTTATAGCAAATGGGTCAGAGGTATAGATGACAACCTGCTGCTTGTGATATGTACCCAAAGTGGGGGTAGTTTTGTGGGTCTGAACCCTCAACCTCTGTCTCTGATGCTATCTTCAGGTAGGTAATGTAGGAATTGAATTTAATTAGAGGACACGGAGCTGGTATTTGCTGAAGAACTGATTGATTGCTTGGTGTTTGGGGAAACAGCCATACATATCTGAGGTCACAGAGGTATTCTGTGTTGTGCAAATGTGGTAGGAAGGACAGGTATTTTTTCTACTCACCCTTTCTTTCCTTTTTTTTTTTTTTTTTTTTTTAAAATACATCATCTCGCTCTTGTCACCCAAGCTGGAGTGCAATGATGTGATCTTGGCTCACTGCAAACTTCACTTCCTGGCTTCAAGTGATTCTCCTGCCTCAGCCTCCCAAGTAGCTGGGATTACGGGTGCTCACCACCACATCCAGCTAATTTTTGTATTTTTAGTAGAGACGGTGTTTCACCATGTTGGCCAGGCTGGTCTTGAACTCCTGACCTCAGATGATCCACAAGTGTCGGCCTCCCAAATACTTACCTTTTCTTTTAGTTTTATGTTTACATAATTTTGACATTTTTATACTATATTCCTCTTTCAATTTTCTAGTTGAGTTGGGAAATAATCTATTAAATCAGATAAATCTTCTCATCTACCAACTGTGAATACCATTACAGATAAATACATTTTGCAAAGTATATTTTCTCTAAATAAAAAGTAGCATTTTCTACAATAAAATTTACTTTTACAAGTATTGATTCATGAAAATATTGTGACGAGAGCATCACGGCAACCTCACCTTATATTTCTCTTAGGAGAAACGGCTCAGTATTTGGTAAATTACTATCCAAAGCAACTTTATGGAATATAACTACTGTAAAAAAAAGATAATCCACTGCATATCATCATTAAACTCTTTTTATGTATGGAACATTGTAGTTCTGAATAAAACTTTGATGTCATATCAGGCATTTTTCTATTACATGACTTCTGATTCTTTCATATTTGATTATTGATTATTGGGAGTTAGCAAAGAAATTAGAGTGCTCTGTCCATACAAAAGAGTTTAACTACATTTTATATACAGTAGATTATCTTTTTTTTTACTGTAGTTATATTCTATAAGGTCACTTTAGATACTAATTTAGCAAATACTGAGCCACTAGTCCTAAGGTAAATACAGGGTGAGATGGCTGTGAAGCTCTCATCATGTTTTCATCAACCAATCCAACATAATTTTGTTTTAAATCAGCTTCTGTTAAAGACACCTCATTATATATATGGATTGGTTAATGCAATATATATATAATGACATGTTTTATATATATATATACATATATAGTACAGATAACTCATTATGTGCAATATTTATAAGGAAACATTAGTATATAATGTTTACATACTTATAACATTAGTATATAATGTTTATATACTTATTTCCTTATAAATATGTGCAATATTTATAAGGAAGCATTAGTCAAACAGGGTCTCACATTTTACTGACTCTGGGTAATAGGAGGACCAAGACATTCTTTGGCTTTTGGCCTAAATAAACAGTGCTATCCACTATGTTGATTTCATCAATCATCAACTTATGACTCCCATAAATGTAGTGAAGTTTCCATCTTTTTCATAGTTTCATCATGCACTGTAGATGCTATTGTAGCACTTTTCAGAGCATTCTCAGGTAAAGATCAGTGAATTTCCCTTTCTTATCTCTGGGTGTATGCTATTGTTGATTTACAGACATTGAACTCACATCAACAACATTGCATTGCATGCCTACCAAAGTCTATCTAATGCTCATTTTCTCTGTAAGGCACATCATAGTCTTCTTGCACTTTGGAACACTAGACGGCACTTCAGCCCTACTCTTTGGGCTGAAAGAGAAACAGAAAATTTAGGCCGGGCGCGGTGGCTCACGCCTGTAATCCCAGCACTTTGGGAGGCCGAGGCGGGCGGATCACAAGGTCAGGAGATCGAGACCACGGTAAAACCCCGTCTCTACTAAAAATATAAAAAATTAGCCGGGCGCGGTTGTGGGCGCCTGTAGTCCCAGCTACTCGGGAGGCTGAGGCAGGAGAATGGCGTGAACCCGGGAGGCGGAGCTTGCAGTGAGCCGAGATCGCGCCACTGCACTCCAGCCTGGGCTGGGCGACAGAGCGAGACTCCGTCCCAAAAAAAAAAAAAAAAAAAAAAAAAGAGAAACAGAAAATTCACTGACAAAAGACACAAGAATAATGTTTCTAAATAGATGACAAAATGACACTCATTTACCACATGAAAGCTGAAATCAGAAGGTTAGGCCAGGCGTGGTGTCTTACGCCTGCCTGTAATCTTTGGGAGGCCAAGGCTGGTGGATCATCTGAGGTCAGGAGTTCGAGACCAGCCTGGCCAACATGGTGGAATTCTGTCTCTACTAAAAATACAAAAATTATCCGGGCATGGTGGCAGGTGCTTGTAACCCCACCTACTTGGAGGCTGAGGCAGGAGAATCACTTGAACCTGCGAGGCGGAGTCTGCAGTAAGCCTAGATCACACCATTGCACTTTAGCCTGGGTGACAAGAGCAAGACTCTGTCTCACAAAATACTAAAAAAATTAAAAGGTGAGCACTGCCTGTTCCACCTTATCTATGAACATGCATGCCCTATTACTTAAAATTTTTGCCACCCTTAAAAGCCCAAGAGTAATGATTTTGGGGTTACACATTTCTCTAGAAGGACAGGGTTCTCTAGAAAGACAGAACTAATAGGATATATATATAGTATATTATTATATACATTATATATAAAAATATATAAAATATAATATATACAATTATATATAAATAATAGTATATATACTATTATTTTAATATTTATTTTATTTCTGTATGTTTTAAGTGAGTTTATATATATGCGTGTGTGTGTGTATGTGTATATATATATATATATATACACATGAGTTTATTAAGCATTAGCTTACACAATCACAAGGCCCCACAATAAGGTGTCTGCAAGCTTGAGGAGCAAGGAAAGCCAGTCCAAAATTGAAGAATTTGGAGTCCAATGTTCAAGGGCAGGAAGCATCCAGCATGGGAAAAAGATGCAGGATGGGAGGCTAGGTCAGTCTCTTTTTCACATTTTTCTGCCTGCTTTATATTTTTCTGCTGATTAGATGGTGCCCACCCAATTAAGGGTGGGTCTGCCTTTCCCAGCCCACTGACTCAAATGTTAATCTCCTTTGGCAACACCATCATAGACACACTCAGGATCAATCCTTTGTATCCTTCATTCCAAATTTGTTGAGACTCACTACCATCACACACATGTAGGCACATCCACAAATATGGATTCTGTTAATAATGAGGACCAACTATTTTAAGATCTTTTTAAAAATAGATACAAAGAACATAAATCAGATACCAACACTGCCTCTTAGAAGGATAATCCAGTTACTTGAGTTATGCTTACTCAGTAGAGGAAGGAGAAATGGACAAGGACAGAAACACACAGAAATCACATGAGATACCAGTTATTTCTGGCTTTTGTAAAGACAGTAGTAAATCAAAGCACATACACAAAAAGGGCAAGAAAGCTGCATGTTTAAGTCTAGATGTCCTTAGCAGAGATGAACGTATATAAAAATTAAAACAAAAAGTAATTGTTAATCACATATTAAATAGAAAAAAAGAATATGTGGTTAAAGACTTATTGGCCATTATGGGTATTACAGACTATAATTCTTATTTTATTATGCATATATATAACTCTAAAGGCTTCAGGTTTTAAGAACAACAAAAATAGTTGTGAATTAAGTTTGGTGCAGGCTAGACATCAAAGTCCAACTTCTAATAAGCCTATCGTTTGTAATGCAAATATTAAAAAAGAGCATTCCATTGCTTAAATAAGATGAATAATTTTCACAATATGTTTTTATTTATCTATAAAGCTAAGAAGTCAGTAAATATGAATGTTATTTTTTAATTCTAATTTCCTGTTTTATTGTTAGTTAGTTATAACCAGAAGAACATTAGTCACTTAATATATAGTGATTTAAAAATCATAATAAAAAGAATTTTTAAGAATAACACTCTAAGACAATTTTAAAGACCAAAAAAAGGGGTCTTATAAAAGGAAACTACAGAAAATGGATTAACTTCACATTTTTCATGAAGGTAAAGTAATTTAATATTAAGAAAAACTATTATAAATTTTACATCACAAATAAACCAAGAGGAAATTATTTCTATAAATATTGAAGAAGAATCTTTTAGTGTACCCAAGAAGGATTCTGATAGAAGCAGGAGACAGATAAATTCCTAGGCAGACAGGGGCGGGTCCTCAGTGAAACTCAGCCCTCAAACCAAAGACAAATTAAAGCCTTAAAACCAAGCTGTCATTTCCAGGTAAAGTCCCTGAACAGAGTGTGAACTTCCTTGATGCCTTTTAACCAATCAAGTGGTACTTTTTCCAGGCCATCCATGGAGCAATCAGCATGCACTCCCCCATTCGGAGCACATAAATTCCCTGGACTCAGTCACACCTTGGGACTACCCTCCTTCAGGTAGGGGCTACACACTTCAGGTCCCTTCTCTCCTGAGAGCCATTCTGTCGCTCAATAAAACTCTTCTATGCCTTGCTCATTCTTCAGTTGTCCATGTAATCTCATTCTTCTTGGACATGGCACAAGAACCTGTAACCCACAGAATGGCCTGTGCAATAGGAGCTGTAATGCTTGTAGCCCTCCCACCCTTGCTGGAACTGGATGGCTGCCCCACATGACTGAAGCAGTGGCAGGGCTGGGCCAGCCTGGTAGCCGTGGGCTGCGGCATGCTGGTGGGACTGAATGAACTGGTACACGCCCATTCACTGAAGCATGTGAACAATGGGAATGAATGAACTGTGACACAAATAAGCTGTGACCCTTCTGGGGCCCAGTCCTGAGGACTTCCTGAGGCAGAGCTGTATCACTTCCTTAGGGGCTCCATGGTTGCTGGCATCTCCAAGATTTTTAAGCGCCATTGCATTCCCTCGTCCAGTCGCTGGTGTCCAAGGCAGAAGCCACTTGCATTATGCCTGGTCCAGCTGTAGCCTCACATGGAGCTGATGCCTGGAGCTGCCTGCTCTGCTGCAGCAGCAGGCATACCTGGCTATGTGCCATGGCCGGATCCCATCCACCCTCATTGCACCATGTCTGGCTCACCTGCAGCAGGTGTGAAATCCAGGCTGGTAGCGTAAGCTGAGCACAGCCTGCTTGGCCAAGTGGGTGGGGCCAGCCCAGTGGTCACTAGAAAAACTCCACCAGAGACCCTACTGACCACAGAAGTCTACAGCTGATGAAGCAGTACCAAAACGATCCTCTGTCATTTCTAAGTATGAAGCCTGTACTCTAATCATTGTTGGCCATCTCTGCTCTTTCTCTGTTCAGAATGCTGTTACTCTCACCCATACATAGATACATATTTCTGTATATTTTAAGTGATATTATTTAGAGATATCATTCCCAGTATTTTAATCTAAAACAAAAAAATAAATAAAACCTTTGTCACCATCTATAGTTTTCCTATAAAATAATCAGCTGTTTTTCTGGTGGCTAATCTCTGAAGATTTACAGGCTGTTCTATCTACCTCTCTCCTTCCACGAACAATTGAACATATTTGTTCATTTAAATTCTTGTTTCACTTTGGGAAAGCTTAGCTTACCTTCATAGTTATAATTTTTTTACCTCTACTCTATTTATAGGTACCAGATTTCACCTTTTTATTCTAGAGCATGCCGTTCTGTTCTGCATTTACTTGATTACAAGTTTCCTTCTCTAAAATATGTATTGTGGGGCATGAATTATGTCTCATTTCTTTTTTCTTCTATTTGAAATGTCTAGAGTGACAATACATAGTTATTATATTATAAAGACAAACCATCCATAAGAAATTAATAACTGGTCTCAAATTTTTAATAATATCGAAATCAAAGTCTAGGTTTTTAAACCATGCAATGGTTTTTAAACATAGTATTCTATTATTTTTTTATTTTTTTTCTAACATTCTCCTGATAATGATATTTATTTTGTCCATTGCTTCATAGGCACCTCTACCCTGAAAAGCAGGCCATAATGAAAACAGCTAGGTTGCTTATTCTTGATTGTTTAGTGACTATAAGGACTCAATCAAGTGGAGGATAAGATAATTATGCAATCAATCTGGGTAGGAAAATAGCAACCACACAATGACTCTTTCTTTAAGTCATGCAAAATAGCTTTGAAACAAATCTAGAATTTGCTAATTATGGTTAAACTTTTTTCTTAAGTTGTATGACTTAGCAGCCAGAGTTCATTTTCAACCCTAGAGCTAAAAATTCTCATTGTTATGTATTTTAAAGGGAACTTTACAGGCTTAAAGTTAAAATCATGACTGATGGAGTGTTGGCAAGATTTCACTTCTAATTCTTCCAGGACTTAAATTCATTATAATAATTCTAATTAGAATAGTTATGAAAATTGAAGTACATTCTCTGCAGTTCAGAAGGTGGTGCATTTGCAATCCCTGTCAAAATATTATTTTTCAATATTATTGTGAATAATAATTTTAAATTTAACAAGTACCGTTCATAAAATACACATTTATAAATAGCAGGCCTGTTTCTATTACTTCCAACACAGCAATTCATAATGTAATGGAGGGAAGGTAAAATGATATCTAATCTCATTTTCTTTCCAAAGTCCAAAATCCTTTGTCTATTCAATTCCATATTCAGAACATTAAGTAAAATAAGAAGAAAAGTTTCTTCCTGCCACTGACTAGAAAAATCGATGAAAGAAGAGAAGAAACAACTTTAAAGAGTTATATTTACAAAAATGAGAGTTTTTACAGAATAAGGAGAATTTTAGTATTGCAGTTCACCTAGTCCTTCATATCTGTAACATTAGATATAAAGGAGGGTGACGATATCTAGACGTTTAAATCCTAACTCATCCTCCATAGCACCTCACTGTAGTTTGTGTCTCAATTCAGTTTCTTGATAGACTTCTCATGCACTAATTATTATTCTCACACACTTATCATGATTGACATGCATAGTTTCAGAACCCAATGTCAATGTCACTACTAAAAACCTATATTAGTGAGCTGCTGCCTAAGTCATGAACTCTGCTTGTTTCTGGGTCTTGTCAATTGAACTTGATTGGGTTTGTTTTTCAAAGTGTGGAGAGTCTGTCTAGGAACTCACAAATAAATAGATTACCTATTTTAAAAACTAGGAAGTTGTATAAAAAACACAACAGAACCGTGGAGGAACATATTGTACCCGAGTCCCTAAGGGACTGAATTATGTAAGAAGAGATATTTGAATAATGAGAATAAACTTGCCAAAGAATGAAGGTAGAAAGATTATCATCACTTTTGAAAGAAATAAAAAAAAAGGATATGAACACTACCAAGAGAATATGGGACCAGTAATTGGTTTGGGGCCTGAACATTTAAAAAGCATTTGACTAACATCAAGTACAGAGTAAGGGTAATCCTCATACTCTCTGCTGCAATGACTAGGTCAGAACAGTATCTTTGTACTCAAATATGCATTAATACAGTGGAGCTGACATAAGGCATATTTTAACAAAATATTCTGTAGAACAAAGAAAAAAGCAAAGCAATTCTAAGCACCAAAAATGTCTACAAAAGAAAATTATTTATAAATAATTACACTGTTTGGTGCCTTAAGAAGTTGTAGCTTGTTCCTGTGACAGAGCTTCCAGAGGTAATAGGCACGCCTACCATTTTTAAGCTCTGCACTGCCTGCCCTGCTGCCCTGAAGCTCAGTAGGGAGCAAAGCACTTAAGGCCTATCATTAACCTCCAGCATCATGCAACTGCCTTATGGAAAAGCACAGAGGGGTTTCCATAGCTATCCCTGCTCCAGCTACTCCTCATTGGATGGGACTGCTTCATCTCAGACCCCAGCGAGCCCACACCTACCTGGGCTCTTAGACCAGTAGCAGCTCTGCACTTCCCTGTGGCAGGGTTCCCAGAGGGAACAGATAGGACTGCCATTCTGCCACTCCACAGCCCCTGCCTCGGCTGCTGTAAGGCTTAACAGGGAGTGAAGAGCTTAAGGACCATTGTGGATTTCCAGAACAGTGCATCTGCATTATGAAAAAGCAGCCAGACTATTTTCCACCTGGTTCCTTGCCTCTGTTACTCCTCACTGTACAGGGCCTCTCAACCTGGGCCTCCAGCACAACCACCCTGCCTCTATCTGAACACTTCAGTTAGTGGTGGCTTCCAGAGACAATACACAATCAGTCTGCCATTGCAGCTGCAATAGAACTTCCCTTGTTGCCCTCAGACTGGGGAAGGAACAAAGAGCGTGACTGCCTTACTTGCTCCTCCAGCATGCCAGAGTCACTGTATGAAGTGGAGCCCAGCCTCTCTTCCCTGGGAGACACCGACCCACTGCTCTTTACCAGGCAGGACTCCAGCTTGGCCCTGCAGTGTAGCCACCCCATCTCTGCCTGAACATTTCTACTGGCAGTGGTTCTGTGCTTCTCTGGGGTGGAGCTCCCGGAGGCAATTGAAATTCCATCTGCCACTGCCACTGCCATAGTACGACCCTTGCTGCTCTTAGATTGGGGAAGAACAAAGATTATGATGGCTTTACATGCACCTCCAGCATGCTGCAGCTGCCCTACAGAGAAGAGCCAGTCTGTCTTCCATGTGATCTCCCCGCATCTCCTCACCACTATGTAGAGTTCCTTAGATTGGGCCTGCAACACAGCTGCCCCAACTCAGGCTGATCATTCCCACTGTGTTTCTTTGGGGTGGAGCACCAAAAGACAAGTGAAAGGCCCTCTGCCATGGCCTCTTCCAAGATCTCTGCCCTTGCTGCCTGCAAGCCAAGGAAGAAACATAAATCCTGAGCTTGTCCCAGGGCTATGGTGTGCAGCCCATGGTTTGAGCGGGAGAGGAGCTCACACTCTCAGAGTACTGAGAGGGAGCACAGCTGCAAATGCAAGAAAATACAGGGGAACCAAGTGGCTGAGCAAGAGCCTACCTTCTAGCCATTAAGTTTAAGCACCATCTATGGGATCATAGCCCAAAAATTAACACCAGACATATTTTGCTAATGTACTCCCCTACCATCAAACCAAGGACAAAAATTCAGTGACAAACACAGATCCTGTGCAAAGCTTCAGCCCTCTGAAAACATCCAGAAATGAAGACAACTGACTATCGTCAAATTATACTATAGTTAAAGGAACATCAGCCCACATGAATGAGAAAGAACTGGTGAAAAAGTCTGGCAACTCAAAAAGCCAGAGTTTCTCCTTTGCTTCAAACACTGCACTGGCTCCCCAGCAACAGTTCTTAACCTGAAGGAAATGGCTGAAATAACAGACATAGAATTCAGGATCTCGATGGCAACAAAGATCATCGAGACTCAGGAGAAAGTTGAAACACATTCCTAGCAATCTAAGTTGTCCAGGAAAATGATTCAAGAGATAAAAGCTGAATTGTCCATTTTAAGAACAAACCAAGCCAAGAGATAAAAATGAAAAACTAACTACAACAATTCTTAACACAATTGGAGGTATTAACAGCAATTCAGACCAAAGTGAAGAAAAAAATCTCTCAGCTTGAAGGCAGGTTCTTCTAATTAACTCAGTCAGCCAGAAATAAAGAAAAAAAAGAATTTTTAAAAAAGGAACAAAGCCTTTGTGAAATATGGGAATATGTAGAGACAAAATCTACTACTCATTGGCAACCCTGAAAGACAGGGATAGAGAGCGAGCAACTTAGAAAACATATTTGATAATATTGTGGCCAACAATTTCCCCAATGTTGCTGGAGAGGTAGGCATATAAATTCAGAAAATTCAGAGAGCCCTTTTGAGACATTATATAAGATGACCATAATCAAGACACACAGTCATCAGATTATCCAAGAATGACATGAAAGAAAAAATATTAAAGGCAGCTAAAGAGAAGGGGCAGGTCACCTAAAAGGGAACCCCATCAGGCTAACAGCAGACATTTCAGCAGAAACTACAAAGCTGGAGAGATTAGTGGTCTATATTCAGCATCCTTAGGTACAGAAAAATTCCAGCAAATAATTTCATATTCATCCAAATTAAGCTTCACAAATGAAGGAAAAATAAAATCCTTTTCAGACAAGTAAATATAAGTGAATTCATTCTCATCAGGCCTGCTTTACAAAAGGTCCTTAAAGGAGTGCTAAACATGAGAATGAAAGACCATTACCTATCACCACAAAAATACACTCAAGTGCATATGCCATCTATGCCATAAGGCAAATACAAAATTAAGTACAAATAGCAAACAGCTAACAATGTGATGTCAGAATCAAATCTACACAAATCAATATTAACCTTGAAAGTAAATGAATTAAAAGTACCAACTTAAAAGGCATGGAGTGGCAAGTTGGATAAAGAAGCAAGAGTAATTTTTATGCTGTCTTCAAGAGACCCATCTCACATGCAAGGACACCCATGGGCTCAAAGTAAAGGGATAGAGAAAGATCAATCAAACAAATGGAAAATAAAAAGAGCAGAAGGTGGATATTCTTATTTTAGACAAAACCAACTTTAAACAAAAAAAATCATTGAAAAAGACAAAGAAGAACATTACGTAAAGGTAAAGTCGACAGGAAGACTTAACTATTCTAAATGTATATGCATCTAACACTGGAACAACAGATAATATAAAATTCTTAGAGACTTATGAAAACTTGAATAACCACACAATAATCCTAGGAGATGTCAACCCCCATTGACAGTGTTGAACAGATCATCAAGGCATAATGCTAACAAAGATATTCAGTACCTAAACTTGACTCTTGACTAAATGAACCTAACAGGCAATTACAGAACAGAACAGTCCTCCCAACAAAAAGAGAATATACATCCTTTTTTTTTGAGACAGAGTCTTGCTTTGTCACCCACGCTGGAGTGCAGTGGCATGATCTCTGCTCACTGCAAGCTCTGTCTCCCGGGTTCATGCCACTCTCCTGCCTCAGCCTCCCTAGTGGCTGGGACTACAGGTGCCTGCCACCATGCCCAGCTAATTTTTTGTATTTTTAGTAGAGACGGGGTTTCACCATGTTAGTCAGGATGGTCTCGATCTCCTGACCTTGTGATCTGCCCGCCTCGGCCTCCCAAAGTGCTGGGATTACAGGCCACCGCGGTGAGCCACCGCGCCCGGCCAGAATATACATTCTTATCTGCACGTGGCACATGCTCTAAAATTTGCCACACATTCAATCATAAAGCAATTCTCAGCAAATTAAAAACACATACACACTCGTAACTACAGTACAAAAAATAAAAAATAAAAATAAATACTGAGATGATCTCTCAAAACCATATAATTAAATTGAAATTAAACAATCTGTTCCTGAATGACTATTGGGTAAATAATAAAATTAGGGCAGAAAGCAAGAAATTCTTTGAAACCGTTGAAGACAAAGATGAAGCATACCAGAATCCCTGGGACATAGCTAACACAGTAGTAAGAGGAAAGTTTGTAACACTAAACACCCAGATTAACAACTTAAAAAGATCTCAAATTAACATCCTAATGTCACAACTAGAGGAACCAGGAAAACAAGAGCAAAGCAACCCAAAAGCTAGCAGCAGAAAAAACATGACCCGAATCACAGCTGAATTGAATGAAATTGAAATGTAAAAAGCCATACAAAAGATAAACAAATTTAGACTTTCGTTTTTGAAAGGATAAATAAGATCAATAGATCCCTAGCTATACTCATAAAGAAAGAAAGAGAAGATTCAAACAAACACAGATGAAAATGACAAAGGAGACATTGCCACTGACCCCACAGAAATACAAGAAACCCTCAGAGACCATTATGACACTTCCATGCACACAGACGAGAAAGCCTAGAAGAAATGGACAAACTCCTGGAAGCATACCACCGTCTAAGACTGAACCAGGAAGAAATGGAAACCCTGAACAGACCAATAACAAGTTACAGAATTGAATTGGTAATAAAGAGCCTACCAACTAGAAGCAGCTCAGGATCCAACAGATTCACAAATTCTATCAGATATATGAAGAAGAGCTGGTACCACTCCTATAGAATCTACTCCAAAAAATTGAGGAGGAGAGATTCCTCCCTAATTCTATGAGGTTGGAAGCCTTCTGATATTAAAACCCAATAGAGACACAACAAAAAGGAAAACTTCAAGCTAATATCTCTGATTACCATAGAACCAAAAATCTCAATACAATACTAGCAAACTGAACCCCATAGCACATTAAAAAGCTAATCCACCACTATTAAGTGGGCTTTAGACCTGGGATGCAAAGTTGCTTCAACATATAGAAATCAATAAATGTGATTCATAACATAAAAAGAACTAAAAACAAAAACCGTATTATCTCAATAGGCACAAAAGAACTTTCAATAAAATTCAACATCTCTTCACATTAAAAACTCTCAATAAACTAGGTATCGAATGAACATACCTAAAAATAATAAGAGCCCCTGAGGCAAAAGCTGGAATTATTCTCTTTTAGAAGTACAACAAGACAAGGATACCCACTCTCAGTACTCCTATTGAATATAGTGCATTCGTTGTGCAGAAACTCATTAATTTAATTGGCTCATGCTTGTCAACTTGGGCTTGGCCTGGGGCTCATGCGGCTTGGCCAAAAAATTATTTGCCAAGGACTGTGTCGCATAGGGTATTTTCTTTTTTTTTTTTTTTTTTTTTTTTTTTTGAGACGGAGTCTCACTCTGTCGCCCAGGCTGGAGTGCAGTGGCGCGATCTCGGCTCACTGCAAGCTCCGCCTCCCGGGTTCACGCCATTCTCCTGCCTCAGCCTCCCGAGTAGCTGGGACTACAGGCGCCCACAACCACGCCCAGCTAATTTTTTGTATTTTTAGTAGAGACGGGGTTTCACCGTGGTCTCGATCTCCTGACCTTGTGATCCGCCCGCCTCGGCCTCCCAAAGTGCTGGGATTATAGGCGTGAGCCACCGCGCCCGGCCGCATAGGTTATTTTCTAAGTTTTTATCTAGAATTTTTATAATTTGAGGTATTAAATTTAAATCTTTAATCCATCTTGAGTTAATTTTTATATATAGTGAAAAGTAGAAGTCAAGTTTCATTCTTCTGCATATGGATATCCAGCTATCTCATTACCACTTATTGATAGGGAGCCCTCTCCCCATTTCATATTTTTGTTGACCTGGCCAAAAATCAGATGACTGCGGATGTACAGCTTTGTTTCTGGTTTATCCATTCCTTTCCATTGGTCTGTTTTTGTAACAGTATCATGCTGTTTTGGTTACGATAACTTTATAATACAGTTTGAAATTGTGTAGTGCGATGTCTCTGACTTTGTTCTTTTCATTTAAGATTGCCTTGATTATTCAGGCTCTTTTTTTGGTTCCACATGAAAGAATCTTTTTATTAACTCTGTGAAGAATGACATTGGTAGTTTGATAGGAATTACAGTGAAACTCAAATTTGCTTTGGGCAGTATAGCCATTTTAATAATATTGATTCTTCCAATCCATGAGCATGGAATGATTGTCCATTTGTTTATTATGTCTCTGATTTCTTTCATCAGTGTTTTGTAGGTATTCTTGCAGAGATCTTTCACCTACTTGCTTAGCTGAATTACTAAGTATCTCATTTCATTTGTGACTATTGTAAATGGGATTGTGTTCTTGATTTGACTCTCATTCTGGACATAGTTGATATACAGACATTTTATTAATTTTTCTACATTGATCTTGTATCCTGAAACCTTATAAAACTTCTTCATAAGTTGAAGTAACATTTTGGTGGAGTCTTTAGGGTTTTCTAGCTATAGAATTGTATCACAACAGAGAGAGATAATTTGACTTCTTTACCTATTTTAATGCCTTTTATTCTTTTCTTTTGCCTGATTGCTCCAACAAAATTAAAAAGAAAGTCATATGGTTATCCAAATAGATGCAGAGAAGTGTTGTAATAAAATCCAACACCCCTACATGATAAGAAATAAAAATCCTTGACAGACTAGACACCAAAGGAACATCCTCAAAATAATAAGAGCCATTGATGACAGACATGCAGCCAACATCATACTGAACAGGCAATAGCTATAACCATTCCTGCTTTAGAACTGAAACAAGACAAGGATACCCACTCTCACCACTTCTTTTCAACACAGTACTGGAAGTTATAGCCATTACATGAGTTTTTGGAACTAGAAAACTAATTATTGCTGGAAAAAAACTATAAAAGTAGTTGCCTTTGCTAGCGCTCAGAAAAGACTTGATTAAAAAAAACCATGAGAAAATTTTCTGGACATTATTAATGTTGTGTACCTTGGCAAGGGTTAGATTACATAAGTAGATGCATATGTCAAAAGGCAGCCAATATAAACATTTTATTGTATGTAAATTTTATTTCAAAAGAAAGAAACTGTAAATAAAGACTTAGCACTAGCTAGTAGTATACATGCTAGACTATCAAGGGTGAACTGTAGTTATGTCTGAAAATTAACTTGAAATTCTTTTTAAAAATTTAAATGGATTGATACAGGGATAGAAAAATAACTAAATTGATAGATATGTGATAAAACAAATGCAGTCAAATATTAACAGTAGAATCTAGGTGATGGATATGGATGGTCATTTCAAAGTTCTTTTATATTTGCTGTTTGAATATTTTCATAAAAAGCATATTGAAAACATTAAACATATCTCAACACTGACAAAGTTATTCTATTCCTAAGAAGTTACCTAAGAAAGATGAAAACATTTATGCACAGAGCATGCTGTACAAGAACATTTAAAGCAGCCAATAAGTGGAAAAAGCCCTGGTACTCATATGCAGGTAAATGGATAAACACATTATGTTAATATTTATACAATGGAATAACATTGAGCAATAGAAATGAACAATCTACTCATATATGCAACATTTGCATAAATCTCAAAAACATTATATTGGATGAACAAAATATAGCACAAATTAGTACATATTGAATGATTTTCAAATACATGAAGTAGTACAACAGTCAAAATTAAGTTTCAATAATACAATTCAGTGTAGCAGTCACCTAAAGGATTGGGGATCTTTGCTTGGTGATGGAAGCATTCTATACTTTGCATGGAAACTTGGGTTACATACGTATACAGATTTATCAAAACTGATTTCACTGTATACTTATGATCTGTGTATTTAAGCATATTTAAATCATACCTAAATTTAAAAAAAAAACGAAAAGAAATGTGTGTATGTGTGTCTATAACTGGAATTTCAAAGGTTCAAGACGCTCTAACATATATATTAAGAGCACATTAGGACCATATTTATCAAACTATAATGTGCACATAAATAATCTGGTGATTTTGTTATGCAGATTCTGATTCATCCATTGGGGATGTGGTTGTTTTGCATTTTTAATAAACTTCCAGGTCCTACTAACAATACTACTGATGTACAGATTGCACTTTGATTATAGCAAGGGTTGGAGATGGAGATGTTAAAGCCAAAGAAAAATAATAATAGAGCAAATTGCTGCCTGCAAATATTAAAAGCACTCTCATGTGAAAGAGGGTTCTAGTTCTTCTCTCTTACTTTAACACATAGAAGAGAATAAACGATAAACTATTTATCAAGAAGTAAATATTTGATCAATGTAAATATATAACTTTAAACAATTGGATATTCTTAATAATGCAAATTGTTGTTTTGTAATAATTGTGGCTCGAATTGATCCAGAAGGGACTTAATAACTCTTAAGAATATAGCAGAAGTCTGGCACACTGGCCCATGTCTGTACTTGCAGCTACTCAGGAGGCTGAGGGACAGAGGATCACTTTAGCCCAGGTGTTCAAGAGCAGCCTGGACAACATAGTGAGACACCTGTCTCTTAAGAAAAAACAAACAGAAAAACTAAAAAAGTTTAAACATATCTCTACATTGTGTGTGTGTGTGTGTGTGTGTGTGTGTGTGTGTGTAATTCTGGATCAACAGTCAATTAAATGGTCTCTAAATCCCTATCATGTTTATTATTTTATCATCAGGGTGAGGAAGATGCAGCTATTACAAAATAGATGTTATAACAAATCTACAACTTGCATGTATTTTGAATCCAAGAATATGAAAATGATTTGCACTTTTTAGTCAAGTATATAGACCCTTCAGAAAGTTTCATGTTTTTTTTTATATTTAGTTTAACCAAAAATGTTAATATAATTAACGGAAATAATAAGGTTTCCTGGCTTCATTTAAGTATTTTGATAGCACATCACAATAAAATGATCTTTAATCAAAATCTAATTGTATCATTAGAATTTAGTCTCTTTCATTGGTCACTGTGTCTCTTCTTTGAATTTATACATAATGTTAAATTGTATTACTCTAATGAGACATTCACATACTCTGCTCATGATGCTATCAGGAGAACTTACTTTTCCCTTTTCTGGCAAAAGACATGTTGTGCTACAACCAAAATAGCCTAATCTTGTTTCCCTTGTCACATTGAAACTAGGGCAATGTCATTCAGAAGAGTTAAGTATTCAGAAGATGTCCAAAATCACACAATTGTAACATTAAGTTACATCATTAAACTACTCAAGGGACCTGGCTGGCATCAATTGGTTTTATTCACAGTTTTCCACATTTAAACTTTATGTAAGTGCCTACAATATTCACTCATTCTAAATCTTACCAATCACAAGTGGAAGCAATATTATATTTTTCAGATATCATTTTTAAATTTTTCAAATATATAATCATAAAACATTTTGAAGTATATAAACTTAAGATGCCATAAGTTGGGGAATACAGAAATCTGTAATATCTGTTTAACACATTTAACTTAAATATATACTTTCTTAAAATCGATGTCATAGATTATTAGGTTACCTAGGGAAGCTAAATAATGTTCTAATTTAAAATGAAGTTTTAAAAGTAAATTGTTCTTTTCAATTCATTAATATTGAAAAGGCACTATAATAATCGATCAAAATTCCAAGGAAAGAGTATAGGATGACTCTATTTGTTAAAATCCTTGAGTATTTTTTTTTGCTATAATAATATTTTGTCTTTAATTTTCTACTGTTTTTATTTACACTTTGTATTTGTTGCCTACTTTTCTAAAGAAATTAAAGAATGTCCTACTATAGACCACAAATGAAACACGTCACTTAGATTAAATGCATGAGAAAAAGAGAGACTTTTAATATTATACTAAGAAATATTTTTATTTAACCTGATTTTAATACTGTTTCCATCTTGACACAGAAACATAAAATTTACATTTAGGTATCAATTTATGAAAATACAAACAAAAAGAATGCAAGCAATAGACAGCAAGGAACATTTTTTTTTTCTTTTTTTTCCCCTTAACAAAGTAAAAAAAAATTATGATTTCTTTGGATTTCTTTTCATGGTCAAAATCTGAAGAGTTATATTCAAATTTGTTAAATATCTTCTCATGCTTCTTTCTATTTTAATTATAAAAATCAACCCCCCAAATGACAACAATTATTATAATATCCTTAGCTACTGTGGTCTACATTTTATATCATGTTTCAGACAGATACTATTGGAGAAAATTAGGCTAATCTATCAATGCTTTCCTACGTTAAAGAAAAATGTTCAAAGGTTGGTAAATTCAGTTGTGTTAACTTAGAAGGAACATTTTGAAATTACTAGGTTATTGATTTGAAATATAATACTAGACAATAAGAAAGATGCAATAAAATTAATCCATTATATAGTATTTCGAATATATGTATTAATATGTGTAATATTTTTTAAAAGTAAAATGAAAATATTTTCCTAATTGTGTGATTAATTTGGGTTATTTAGTAATGGTAATTCTGTTGAAAATAGTTTCATTTAAGAAGAAAGTGGGCATAACTGAAAATTATTTGATATGACTTATCAGGTGTATGGTTTTATTAACAGATTGAGAGCAAATTAAAATATAGTTTAAATTGCCCAGAAGAAAATCATTTTAATTTGGAGGGTATTACAAATATTTCTTCGTGAAAAATTATATACAGCCTCAAATCAAAATCATCAACATGTCAAAATGCCTTTCTTTTAAAATAGTTTTTAACTTGTTGTGTTATTTGTTCACCAATAATTTTCCAAAGATTTTTTTTAAAAAGGCATTTAAAGCATGTGTAATCATCTATAAGGACATACAAATGTCCTTAAGAAATTCTTAAAAAACGAAGCGTTCAAAAGTGAAGAAAATGCCAGATTATATGTCACATTGCAATGTATGTTCTTATTTAGGCATCATCGTTACTGGGAAAGTTTGCCAAAACTGACAAAAATCTAACTTAAACAAGTTGAAGAAATATAAAAGAGATTGGTTGGAAGGATGCTGGGACATGTCAAAGAACTGAGGCACACACCAAACAATTAAACCCGTAAAAATCTGAAACCAGGGTAATCTTTGGAACTTCAGGGAAAAGAGCTGAATAGTTAGCCATGATTACCCTCTTTTTCTACATATTGTGACTCTTTCTTTGTCAGCATTTAAAAATTCCCCCAAATGTATTTCTCCATAATGCTATAATCACAACTAGAGTTTATGTAAGTTTAGCAAACTCAGTTCAAAGTATTAGATGAGATTTCTGCTTGGCACGGATTGAATTACATGCTGAAAATTGTGTCTGTCAAGGAAGTAAGATCAAAGATTAGGTAAAATATTCAACTTTCATTATACTCTTATGCCCTGAGAAAAATATGGAAAAAATGTTTTGTTCCCATTCAGATCACACGTAGTTGTAAGTTACAGGAAAGTAGGGAGACAGGCAAAAGGAAACATGGATGTTATTTTTGGGAAACAAGAAGGGATTTTGGAAGTCAAAGTTGCAATTTCATCAACCAATAATGAGAAAAACAAAATGAGTCCTAAGCCAAATTTCTACACTCAAGATAAAAACTTTAAATGTATTTGAAGATATTGACAAGAATAACAAGAGAAACAAAAACAAGAAAGGGCAGATAAGTAGCTCATTTTAACAGAGATTATAGCTATGACAGGGGTTTAAAGAAGTAGAGAACAAGTTTAAGTTTGTCCTCAGCTAATGCGTTATACATCATTCAGACAGTGGTATTTGAAATGACTCTTAAAAATTAATGGCAACTGTCTACTTTAAGAAGGCGACCTCTGGTGGAGTGGACCTCATAGCAAGCCAGCATCTTGAATATAATATTTATTTATTGGGCTATTTAATTATAATTTATGCACTCCTTTACTCTTTTCTTCACCGAGACTCAGGGAAGCTATGTAACATTTACTTTTTTTCTCTTTTTAAATTAAGGAATTTGTGCTTTTATATGTGAGAACTAATTGATAAGAGGTAGAAATATTTGTACACAAACAAGAAAGAGGAAAGCAATATAATGAGCTTTTGACGAAAAGTAATAATTCAGATATCACATATAAATTAAAACAGGTATGATACATGTATTCATTCAGTCTTAATTGATGCTATTCATACCCTTTTATAGCATTTTAAATATTTTTAACTTTTAACAAAGTTTTAAGAAGAAAACATTTTATGCATGTAGCAGAAAAAATACATTTTAAGAGTCAAAAACAAAAATTAAATGTTAGGGAGTATGTAGGAACTTCATACTTTCTGCAAAAATTGCCATGAACCTAAAACTCCTCTAAAAATTAAAGTCTATATATATAAAAAACCTCTCACTTCTTGTGTCACTAAACCTCTTACTAATCCAGAGATGATAATCTTATTCCTAAAATTCCAAAAGTGTTTATGTAGTTAAATGTGTATAATTTCTATAGACATACATGTTACAGTTTTAAATGAGATTGTATTATACAACACGTTCTACAGTTTGTAGTTTTACTTAAATCCAGTGATTCATTTGAAATTGGTCCATCACCTTGTTTTCTTCTTTCTTTCTCTTTTCTTTTTTTTTCTTTTTTTTTCTTTCCTCTCTCTCTCTCTCTCCTCTCTCTCTCTCCTCTTTCTCTCCTTCTGTCATTCCATCGGTCCTTCCTTCCTTCCCTTCCTTTTTTTTTTTTTTTGAGAAAGGGTCTTGCTCTTTTATCTAGCCTTAAGTGCAGTGGTATGATCAGAGCTCACTGTAGCCTTAACCTCTCAGGCTCAAGCAATCCTCTTACCTCAGCCTCCCAAGTAGCAAAGACTAGAGGCATGCCCAGCTAATTTACCACACCCGGCTAATTTTTTTTTTAACTTAGTGTGATTGGGTCTCCGTATGTTGCGTAGGCTGGTCCCAAGCTCCTGGGCTCAAGCTATCCTCACGTTTCAGCTTCCCAAAGTACTGAGACTACAGTTGTGGGTTACTGCACCCAGCCAGCTTCTTTGTTTTGAATAAGTGTATAGTATTCCATTTATCAAATGTACCATAAGTTATTTCATAAATACCCTATAGATTAACTTCTTCTATTTTTTCCTGCCTATTTATGCAATAAACACCCACATTTAGAGTTGTGGAATATATTTCTTTTAAATTTACTCTAGATGATCATGCTGTAAACCAAAGTGGCTGCAATAAGTCATGCTTTCACACGTGGTAAATCATCCTCTACTTTTGAATTAGAAAGACTCTTTAATATAGTAAACTCTCCCAAATTTACCTCTTTGGAGCAAGTTTGATGGAAATTACAGAATAACCAAAAGAACAACTTTGTAAACAATATATTAGGGGATCTCTACTGCTTGCATTGAATAACAGTTCTATGATTTTTTTTTTGACGGAATTTCCCTCTCGTTGCCCAGGCTCGAGTGCAGTGGCATGATCTTGGCTCACTGCAAACTCCACATCTCAGGCTCAAATGATTCTCCTTCCTCAGCCTCCTAGGTAGCTGGGATTACAGGCACATGCCACCATGCCCAGATAATTTTTGTATTTGTATTAGAGATGGGTTTCACCATGTTGGCCAGGCTGGTCTCGAACTCCTGACCTCAGGTGATCCACCCACTTCAGCCTCCCTAAGTGCTGGGATTATAGGCAAGCCTGAACCACTGCGCCTGGCTATGATTTGTTTTTGTGTAGACAATAGGAAACACCAGAGACATAAAATGAGAACCTTCCAAAGGTAAACAAATGGGCCATATTGGAAAAAAAAAAGATTGTTTGAGTCTGGCTTCCAGTCATAGTTTCATTGCTAGTTTACCTCGTGATTAAGTGACTCACTTGAAATTTCTGGGCCTTGGTTTTTTCATGTGTGTAAAAAAGATCACTCTGGGCCAGGCGCAGTGGCTCACGCCTGTAATCCCAGCACTTTGGGAGGCCGAGGCAGGCGAATCACGAGGTCAGGAGATCGAGACCATCCTGTCTAACACGGTGAAACCCCGTCTCTACTAAAAATATGAAAATCAGCTGGGCGTGGTGGCGGGCGCCTGTAGTCCCAGCTACTCAGGAGGCTGAGGCAGGAGAATGGCGTGAACCCGGGAAGCGGTGCTTTCAGTGGGCAGAGTTCGTGCCACTGCACTCCAGCCTGGGCAACAGAGCGAGACTCCGTCTCAAAAAAAAAAAATAAATAAATAAAATAAAATTCAGTCTGTATACTGGGGAACATCCCTTCCAAACTGATACTATGTTGAAATTTAATGGAACTAATAACCCAACTACTTTGTTCATAAAATTACATTGTCTAGTGGGGAAACATAAATTTTGTCATAACATAATGAAATACTACAATTTGTCTCATTAAGATTTCCAAGATGGAAATAAAAGCTGAGAGGGTCAAAATATTTTATTAGTTGAAGTATATTTTCTCTAGAATAGCAAAATCTCTACCAGAGAAAAGCTTCCAGTAAGAGCAACTGATTGTGGGATGGCATGAAGTTCTATGAATATTAGGATTAAAGACTAGGAGACAAAGACATAAGATTTTTGAATTAAAAAAAAGACGTTTAAAGTTAGTAATATCAGCTTTTATTTCTAGTATTTGATGATGTCCTTCAGTACTTGGGTTTAGACATTAAAGACATTAATAATTCTAAATATGAATAAGTGGTAATCTCTGAGTTAAGTAAACAATGTCTGAGACATCAATCTACTGTTCCTGCCACAAGTTTGTTATTCAATCTTGTTGAATTTTTAAAACCTCTTGAAATTTAAATTGGCAAACTCTGACATAGTTTTAATAAAGCACTAGCAAAGGAGTTTCCTTGGAGAGTAAGAAATGTTTACATAGGAGTTACATTGTAATTAATATTAAAACATTCAGAGATACTGTGATTATTTGAATACACATTCTTTATAACTATAGCCACCATATCAATTTCCTTAAAAATACAACCCAGAAAAGGATTTTTGAAACATCTACATAAAAGGGACAATGAAAATCTTTATTCCAGTAGAAATAGAGATGCAGATTCTATATTAAAGCCATCATAATCATTGAGGTTTTAATTTACCTGACTTTAGGATTCTCATTTGAGGATATTAGTTCAACTTATGTACATTTTATCTTTCTGGTTGAATATATCACAAATATATAAAATATATCATAAATCTGTGTTTAGATGAAAAAACACCTACTATATAAACAGTTATTTGCTTTATATCTAATAGTACAGTACATTTTTGCTATATAGTCTTATTGTCACTTTTGTTTTTTGTTTTGTTCTGTTTTGTTTGCTATTACCATAGTTGTATCACTGAAACAATACACTGCATTTTCTCAATTTTGAAATATCTATTCAGGAAATGACAACTTAAACTGGGCAAATCTGACCATAAAAATAAATGTAAGCACAATAAACACTTTTTAGAAAGCAGAAAATGTCTCATACACGAATCAAATAAATTTGCTTAATTGTGTTAGTGTTGTTAACTAATTATTAGACTTTTACCATTTTGAGTGGATTAATAACTTGCATCTTTGTAATTGAATTCACTAAAGTCACAAATCTTTAACTTCAGGGCCTGAAATCACACTGAAATTATATTAAAACATAACATTAACTTGATTTGTCATGGAATACTGGTCAGTGATGGGCAGAAATCAAACTGAACTGTTGTGCTGTTATTCACACTTTTTTCACATATTTACTTCATTAGCAGTTGTGTGTTTATATGTGTATGTGTATAATATGCATATTTCAAGGCAATTATCCTTAGCGGCTGAAATTATCAAAACTTTGGAGCCATTGACTATTATTCACATCAAATATATGAAGCATTTATTATATACAAAATACTACAATGAAAGTTTGTGGTAAACAATATTAAGGGCAGTTATAGGATGAGTTCTCACAGAGCTTAAAATTTAGTAATTCTAGCACTTTGGGAGACCGAGGCAGGAAGATCACCTGAGGTCAGGAGTTAAAGACCAGTTTGGCCAAGATGGTGAAACGCCATCTCTACTAAAAATACAAAAATTAGCCAGGTGTGGTGGCTGGCACCTGTAATCCCAGCTACTTGGGAGGCTGAGGCTGGGAATTGCTTGAACTCGGGAGGCGGAGGTTGCAGTGAGCTCAGATGGTGCCACTGCACTCCAGCCTTGGCGACAGAGGGAGATTCCACCTAAAAAAAAAAAAAAAGTGTGAGCAATATACATTAAATATGCAATTAAAATACAGTGCGATAAGAGCTCTGAGAGAAGGAAAACGCAGAGTACTATCAGAAAATTTAAGAAAAATAGCTAGCTATAGGTAGTCTGCTAAGGCTTTTTGAAGGAGAAGGAATAGCGTCAGGAGACGGTTGAAGTACAGCAGCACACTCCTTGTACTGACAAATTTTAACAGAAATAATTCTTGTTCGTTTAATCTTTTGTACTGTGTTTTACAAACACAGCTCCAAACTCCTAACTCCACCCTGAATTATAATGCTGACCCCAACATTATACAGACCTTTTGGAACTGCCACTAGCCATCGTGTCACTTAATGTTTAAATTCAATGATGAGCAGGATTGCTTCAGGAAACGTCCTAAGACAGGTATCAGGGGAAACGGATTGAACGTGGCTTGGGTCCACAAATCAAAAGCGAGACTAACCCCTTCAGAAAAAGAAAATAACTGAGCCTAGAGGTAGAAAATGGAGAGGATACCATGTAACAATCAAATTAAGGACAGTCCAGTTGGTTTTTAACATTTTAATACAAGAAAGAAAACGATGATTTTTGCATCACACCTGATGGAGACTAATGGATAAACTTAGAGAATTTTACATATAACTTTGAGAAAAAGTCTAAAACTATGTTTAATTTTAAAATCACTAAATTAAAAATAAAATCACTAAATTAAAAATAAAATCCACACAGCTTAAGATTTTCATGCTTTCTCTCCCTCTTGGATTATTAACTCTGCAGGAAGCAAGCTGACATATTGTGAGTAACCTTACGATGAGAGCCTTGTGGAGATGAACTGGAGGCTGTAGCTAACAGCCAGAAAGGAAGTGAATCCTGTCCCAACAAGCACGTGAGGGAGCTTGAATACGGACCCCTCAGCCTCAGTCAAATCTTGAGATGACTGAATTATTGAGGAACTCCAAGCCACAACAACTCAGCTAAACCACTCCTAGATTCTTACCCCATAGAAACTGTGAGATAGTAAAGGTTTCAGCTGCTATATATTGGGATAATATATTGCAAACTAATTGATTACTCATATACAACCCAAATGCCAACAGGAGAATGGATATATAAAGTCTATACATCTTCAAACAATGAAATGTTCCTCGGTAATGAAAAATGAATGAGCTACTGCTCTACAAAACAATATGGGTATGTCTCACAGATATAGCGATGAACAAAAAAGTCAGACTAAAAATTATACATATCTTAAGAGTCTTTTCACTTCATGTTTGAAAGTCTCTAGCAAAACTAATTTGTTTAGACAGAAGACAAAAATAGTGGTTACCTCGGGGAGTACTGACTTGGAAGAGGCAGGGAGTATGTGTTCAAGAGTCTGGAGTTGTGTTACATCTTAATGTGCCCAGAATTGGTTCCTTCCAGAGGGTTCTTGGTCTCGCTGACTTCCAAGAATGAAGACGTGGACCCAGACAGTGAGTGTTACAGTTCTTAAAGATGGTGTGTCCAGAGTTTGTTTCTTCAGATGTTCAGATGTGTCCAGAGTTTCTTCCTTCCACTGGGTTCCTGGTCTCACTGACTTCAGGAGTGAAGTCACAGACCTTAGCAGTGAGTGTTACAGCTCTTAAAGGCGGCGCATCCTGAATTGTTTGTTCCTCCAGGTGGGTTCGTAGTCTCGCTGACTTCAGGAGTGAAACTATAGACCCTCACAGTGAGTGTTACAGTTTAAGACCTAAAGAGTGAGCAGCTGCAAAATTTATTGTGAAGAGCAAAACAACCAACTTTCCACACCGTGCAAGCACCCAGAGCTGGTTACCTTTACTGGTTCAGGTGGTCAGCTTTTATTCCCTTATTTGGCCCTGCCCACGTCCTGCTGATTGGTCCATTTTACAGAGTACTGATTGGTCCATTTTACAGAGCGCTGATTGGTCCGTTTTTACAGAGTGTTGACCGATGTGTTTACAAACCTTTAGCTAGACATAGAGCACTAATTGGTGTGTTTACAATCCTTTAGCTAGACAGAAAAGTTCTCCAAGTCCCCATCCTACCCAGAAGCCTAGCTGCCTTCACCTCTCATTCAGGTTGAAGTATTCACATCAGGTACATATTAAGTAGAAATTAAGTAAGCTTTATACATGTGATTTATATACCTTATTGTATGCATGTTTTATTTCAATAAGATGTTTTTAAAAAGAACATAGGATTAAAGGCATATTTTTAAAACGTTATGTTAATATTATAAGTACATATTGTATTGTATTTCATTGCTCATGGAGAACATACGAAGTGATGATGGAGTAGAGCATAGACCACAGATCTCTGAGAAAAACCAATGTCAAAGGGCCAGGAAACGAAAAATAAGTTTCACTGAAGGTCAGAAGCATCAAAGGAGAATCAAGGGAGGGCCGTTTCATAGAAATCCGAGTTTGTGGGTTTGTTTACATTAGAATGAAGGGATCAACTGCATCACATATGGTAGGATAATCAGTAATATTCATTTAGGTCACTGACAAAGAGATCATTTCTGACCTTGAAGAAAGTCGTTTCCTGAATAAAAGGTAATCTATGGTCATTTCTATAAACATCTTATGCAGAAGTGATTTTCAATTCATGATATAAAATAGAAACAAATTTAAGTAAGTTTCTGGTTGCCATAAAATCTTTTCTCTAATTATGTATTTCAGGCCATCTGAACACACAAGAACCTGTCATACTTAGATCAGTAAAATAAAGTTGAATTCAGGCAAACAACCTGTTATTGTCAAAATGATGCCAAATACCTCTTTAGATTGAATGCAATACTTTTCAACTAGTTATACTGTTGTCATAAGGCTATAGTTACAAAGTTTCTACCTCAGGAGCTTAGAAGCTTTTCAAACTTTAAATAATTCTGCAGATAAGACAATAAATACATATTGTCAACCCTTTCACACCCCATGAGAACGAATCTTCTGCATTTCCAGGTGGAGTATGGGAAAATTTTATTTGCTATTACTCACAAATTTCCCATCTCTATTATAAAGTGATAAGTTGCTCTCACTGGAAAGAAAGTGGTTAACCTATTTTGGAAAAACATCCCTTATTTCATTATTTTAGAATATCGCTTCTATAGCTGTGAAATTAGATTGATCTTTTCTCAGGAAACATTGATCCTTTTACATATTCTCACAATTCAGGATATTTCTACCCTCAAACACAAAATCAAACTATCTCACCCAATAGGCAACAAATAGGAAACATACAGTGGTGTGACCTCAGGATGCTAGACAGAGGACATATGATATTAGGGTTTACAACCAGATGGTAGAAGGTCTGTAAGTTAAAGTACTTCTCCTAAGTAAAGCTATAACTTAAAAGCCAACAACAGAACTATTTGCTATTTAGTTAAGTGTAGCTGTGAATAAGTTAACTTGTAATCAGCTTTGAGAAACTAGCTAATGCCCCAAATCTCCTTCACATACAATTCACAATTAAATTCAAGACGAAAATATCGATTCTGTTACTAAAATCTAATAAACCAATTGAATCTGGTTGCAGTGTCAAATAGACTATGCCCTCCCATATACGCACATACACAAACATGCACCAAAATGATTAGCTTACTTATATTGTTGGTAGTTGCATATTATATTTAGTTAAATTTCCCATTTTCTTTATTTATGCGTTTAGTTATCAGGTTTATTTATAACTCTCTAGCATTTACAGGCAAAAAAACACCCAAAATAATTAAAACTTTTAAAATGTTGACGTTGTTATCATGCACATTATAGGTAGATTATTTTTGCTTCTCAGCGATGCTTTTATACATTTGTTCATACAGTTCAGTTTCAGTGATTTTCAGTATTGAAATTTATGAATATATTTGATGGTTTAGGATTACATTTAGTATCATAAACCTAAGCAGTTGGTCGTATGTTGAAAAATAAATGTTAGGCACATAAGGCGAATACTGACAACTTTTCTGAGCATATGGAATTTTTTTGGGTATGGTGGGAGAGTTAATTATTAATCAACTAATGCTAAGGGCCACTTTAAAACTGCATATATAAAGAGCATTTTGAAGACTCATTAGAGTTTTCATCTGGTTTGGGATATCAGGGATAGCTTCCATGAGGAAGTCATGTTTGTACCAAGGCATTACAAATTGAATGGCATTATGTAGGTGATGAGGAGAGGAATGTGGATAGTTCCTAAGGATATTTATGTGTCAAATTCCACAAAATGGAGTGATAAATGAACTTGAGGATAGAGAGTTGAGGATAGAGAGTGTGAGAGAAGGACTTGATCTGGATGTCTTGGGTTTTATTGCTTATGCTACCGGAAAGGTGATGAAGCCATTTATTGGAACAGGATATCCTGAAAGGAATATCCTATTGACGTTGGAGAGTTGGAAGTTGATATAATTTGCATTTGTGTCCCCACTCCAATCTTATGCCAAACTGTAGTCCCCAGTGTTGAAGAAGAGGCCCGGTGGGAAGTGTGTGGAACATGGGGATGGATTTCTCCCTTGCTGTTCTTGTGATAGTGAGTAAGTTCTCATGGGATCTGGTTGTTTAAAAGTGTGTAGCACCTCTCCCTGCTCTTTCTTCCTCCTTCTCTGGCTGTGTAAGAAGTGCCTGCCTGCCTTTGCCTTCTGCCATGATTGTAAGTTTCCTGAGACCTTCCCAGTCATCTTTCCTGTACAGCCTGTGGAACTGTGAGTCCATTAAACCTGTTTTCTTTATAAATTACCCAGTCTCAGGTAGTTCTTCATAGCAGTGCAATAACAGACTAATGCAGAAGTCCATGAATTTAGGATTGACTTGTTGGCATTGAAGTGTGTTTCAACAATGATAGAATGTCAAGGAGTGGTTGGATATACGAAACTAAAGTTCAGAGGAGGTATCTGAGCTAGATATATAAACTCGAAAGTCACATGCATATAAGTAGAAACTGAAGGCTTAGATATAGATATTATCAACCTACAAAAAAATCTACACAGTGTGATGAATAAAGAACTTACACCTGTTTGAGAAAGTGAAATATTTAGTAGCTGACTAGAAGAGGATGAGCAAATGAGAGACATATGAAGCAGCCAGAAAGGAAAGTGATCATTTAAAAAATGCTGGTGTCAGTAAAGTAAAGGAAAGAAAGTTTATCAATGAACTAACTGATGGGAGTATTGTCCAATGCTTGGTGCATGGCCAAATAGTAAAATACCGTTGGATATAGCAAGATGGAGGTTATAAGTGACCTAGTCAAAAAGTTGCTTTTATGGAATGATTGGACCACATTGGAATTAGAGTAGTGTGCACTGCAAAGATTGTTAACATGAGGGGCTGCCCCTCTGGATCCACTAAAGGGTTTATATTGAGACCATGTTTACCAAAGGGTGCTCCCAGCAACTAACTGAGACTTAAGGTACTAAAGTCAGGGCAGTAAGATGACAGATGGGACTTCATTGGGCAAGTTTTGTTCAAGTACTGCCCATTGGCCTGGTCTCACCTTTATTGGAACTATCTATTACCCTTCTTGTCTAATCCTCCTTTCTTACTCTTCTTTTCCTACATGTGAGAGATCTGCATCACTGGGATGGTGTGAGAAAACAGATGGTAATATGAGGTTAGTTAACTCACATTTGGTAGTTGAACTGAGCATAACCCTGAGTGCTAAGTGGGGCAAAATGGAACCTGGCCCCAGATGGTGCCCATTGGTAAAGATTTCATGGGTTGTGATACAAGAAAATATGCCTGTGGAAGGGAAGGCCCTTGTTGGTGTGATGATTCAGAACTGTTGTCTAGTTACTGCTAAGTTGTATTTATTACCTGCCAGCCTCAAGAAAATATCTTGGTGCTAATCTGAGTTGATGTGTTTGTGTATGTAGGGAATGAGTTATAATCGCAATGCGCTCTGAGAGGCAGAGATGGTATCAGTACAACTGGAAGATGGTGTTTACTAACTTTTTCTTTTCCTTCTTTTCTACACTTCTGAAAATGTATAAGTTGTGTTTTTAGAGGTAAAAATTTGTCTTCAGAAAAAAGATAAACCTAGACCACTAGTTGATTTTCAATTAAATTGTCAATCTAATTTAGAGTGTTGAATTTAGTCAAAAATATCTTTGCTATTTGATGAATATAGGACTTATTTTGAGGGAAGGTTGTGTTTGAGAGCTCTAGTGTGAGGAAGATGGTATGAAGAGTCTAGGGGTGGTGCTTTGTGCCTGCAGGGCTTGAAATTAAAAGTATGTCATCTTTAGTCAAGTTGGTACTTCTTTATCTAAGAAAAGAGAAATAGATGAAACCATCACTGTTTCCAAGATAGAAGAAACAGATCTGAGATAAATATTTTCTACAAGATGAAATTTGGTTTTAAAATAGCAACTCTGAATTAGGATGGAATCATATGAGTTTAGCCTTTACAAAAACAAGTGGAACGGAACTTTCAGAGAACTAAGGAGTATTTATATGGGTTGAGAGAAGTAGAGTTCACAAAATGTATTT
Source organism: Macaca mulatta (assembly GCF_049350105.2). Lineage (NCBI taxonomy): Eukaryota > Metazoa > Chordata > Mammalia > Primates > Cercopithecidae > Macaca > Macaca mulatta. Next base: position 29,418,650 of record NC_133410.1, on the reverse strand, counting down.
TTTTAAACAAAGTTAATGGTACAGATAAAATGTCTCTTTTCAAATTTGTAAGAATTTATTTATATTTATATAAACAAAAATTATTTGGTATATATGGTATGATAATATACGTTGTATTAGAGTCCATAACCAGAGAAATTTGTCTAGACTACTGGGAGAGAGTGGCGAGCAGGAAATGCTTTCTTGAAGACATATTGTTTCCCGAAAAACAGGTGTGAGTTAGTTAGAAAACAAGGACGATCACTATGAAAGTTATGAAGGTGGAAGAGTAGTCAGTGTTTGCAAAGAAAATAGCTTCTGCAAAATCTCTAATGCAGTACAAATTTTAATAAATTTGGAGAATAGTCATAAAAAGCATTATTGCTAGACTATTGAGAGAGGTTAGTAGTAGATAAGTGTGAAGAAATATGCCATACCATACAGGCTGACATGGACCATGGCCAAGCTTACATAGGCTTTTAGAGAAAGGCTCATTAATACTGCAAGAAATTGAACTTGATTTTATAGCTGGGGGGAGTTAGCAAATTCCTATATTGTAATACGTGGTCCTTTGTATACTGATACATATACACCCATCCCACTTCCCAACCCAGTCTAATACATGGTAAAACATGAGCGATGCCTTTATTCTTTTTTACTTGGTGAATTCCATAAACCATTAGCCTGCTAGGGTCTTGGGGCTTCAGGTGTGCCTCTATAAAATATAAGACGTACCCTGAGAAGTCAGATACACACATTCTAGTATTATTCCTGACCTTGTGTGTATAATTTTGTTTCTTTGCTGGTTGTGTCAGTTAAAGTCAGGCAGGAAACAGATTCACACATTATTTCAGCAGGTTGAATGCAATGTAGAGAATTGATTGAACACATATTGCACAGAGCTATCCACGTAGCTGCTGATGAAATCAAAGGTGATACTTGATGTGGGGCCCATAGGCATTTGTTACACAAAGTTCCTGAGGCCAGGACTTTCATAGGTGGTACAGCCTTATTTTGTGTTTACATGCACAGGATCATAGTTATTTTAAGCAAACAGAATGATCATGCTTAAATGGTATCTCACTTGTTAGATATAATTACTGCTAAGTGGTACCAGACTAGAAGATATTAAAACGTATTTTCTTGGTGTTGAAGCCTTGTGAATTGGGATTTTTAGCAAGTTTGGTAGATGTTAGCAAGTTTGGAAGATTTTTGCTTTGACTGCTTTTCTTGGCCCTTACTGACACCAATGGGATCAAGTATACCTAAGGGGTTCATTTTAGACCGAAGAGGCATAGTTACCAACACATTTTTCTGAGATGAAGCAAACAGATATATGTTTTCTGGGGGGTATAATAAGCTTAGTTTTCAATACATTTCAAAAACTAACAAGTGTTCTAAAGAATTTCTATATGGAGATGCCTAGAAGGCAAGTTGTGTCTACTAATAAGAATGGAACTCAAGTGAAAGTCTCTTCTGAATATACAGATAAAGCTATTAGAGCAAATGAGGAACCATAGAACAAAATGAAGAATTTTTCCACATACAGAACAGCCTCTGTAGAACACCAAAATGTAAAAGCCAAGACAGAAAAATAGCTCATTTAGGAATGGAGGAGAAACTAGAAAGATTTAAAAAATCCCCAGAGAGAGTTATGCCATGAAAATAAAGAAGACTTTTTTAATAATGCAAAATATAAAGAAAATTGCCCTAAACATCAAATACTGCACTGGTAAGCTATGTTCTGAGGAGGATCGACTAGATTCAACAATTAAACTACTGATAATATTGAGCAGTATAGGATAAATACAGATTGTACTGGTTTGAGCCTGAATGCTAAATGAAGAAGAAAAGTCAATGAGAACATTCTTTCTTACAACTACTGTTTAACTGTTACAATATGATATGATTTGGGTCTGTGTCCCAGCCCAGATCTCATGTCGAATTGTAATCCCGAATGTTGGAGGAGGGGGCCTGGTGAGAAGTGATAGGGATCATGAGGGCAGACTTCCCCTTTGCTGTTCTCGTGATAGTGATGAGTTCTCATGACATCTGGTTGTTGAAAAGAGTGTAGCACCTCCCGCACCTCTCTCTTTCTCCTTCTCCAACCATGTAAGACGTGACTCCTTATTCTTTGCTTTCTGACATGATTGTAAGTTTCCTGAGGCCTCCCCAGTCATGCTTCCTATACAGCCTGTGGAACTATCAATTAAACTTATTTTCTTTCTTTTTTTAAAAATGTATTTTAAGTTCCAGGGTACATGTGCAGGATGTGCAGGTTTGTTACATGGGTAAATATGTGCCATGGTGGTTTGCTGCACAGATCAACCCATCACCCAGGTATTAAGCCCAGCATCATTTTACTGTTCCTCGTAATGCTCGCCCTCTCCCCCACGCTAACAGGCCCTATTGTCCCCATCCATATGTCCATAGGTTCTCATTGTTCAGCTCCCACTTATAAGTAAGGACAGGCAGTGTTTGCTTTTCTGTTCCTGCATTAGTTTTCTGAGGATAATGGCTTCCAGCTCCATCCATGTTCTTGCAAAGGACATGATTTCATTCCTTTTTATGGCTGCATAGTATTCCATAGTGTCTAGGCACCACATTTTCGTTATTCAATCTATTACTGATGGGCACTTGGGTTGATTCCATGTCTGTGCTATTGTGTATAGTGCTGCAATGAACGTACACATGCATGTATGTTTATAACAGAATGATGTATATTCCTTTGCATATATATCCAGTAATGGGATTGCTAGGTCAAATGGTATTTCTGTCTCTAAGTCTTTGAGGAATTTCCACACTGTGCTCCACAATAGTTGAACTAATTAAATTACCCAGTCTCAGGTAGTTCTTTATATCAATGTAACAATGAACTAATACACAATTGTTTGAATATTAATGGAAGAGAGAAAGAGTTTATTTGGCAGTGGGAGGAAAGCATGAGCAAAAATGAAGAGCTTTAGCAATTTGAACAACTTTACTAAGAATCCCAAAGCTTAACTTAGAGTATTTTGAAAAATTCACCTTTTTGTTTTTTCCTGCCGGAAACCATTCTGGGAATAAAAGTAAACTAGATTGTTATGATTTAGTGGAATTCTTGATGAAGCTTGGAAGATTTCTTTACTAATTTTGTGAACCTTTGTTAGTTAGTTGGTTTGTTTTAGAAGATGAAAAATTAGAACTGCAAAATATAAACATTTAAAAGAAAAGTTTCCCAAAATAGTCCCTTTCATATTTTACTGAAAAATATGAAGTCAAATTTAGGTATTACATCCACTGTGTTGTAAAGTTTCTTTAAGAGTTTCTTCAAAAGTCTGAAGATTGAAGAGTTCTGTTCCCCAAACTCCCATCCCACACTCTGTCTCAGAAAGTGCAGATCAGAATGGATTAATTTGTAATCAGTTTCTGTGGGAACATCTGGCCCTCATATCGCCTGGGGTGAAATTATGTTTCTCCTTCTTTTGCTAAGATCTTTTAAAGTAATGATCTCCTACTGCAATCTCTTCTATCTCATTGGAAGCATTGAGTAGGGGGCTCAACTGTTTTGCTCTTGAAGTATATAAAAAATAAGGCCTGCTAATATTCTCCTGCATTTCTTCCATCATTATTTTGTAAAATATAATTTCTCTCTTTGTCCAATCCCACCAATAGCACACTTACAGTTTATCAATAGGGAAATGCTCCCCAATGCAGCAAGAATTAACATCCAGTAAGTGACTGAGCTCTGCCAATCAGAAATTAGCACTGGTTTTCTGGTGCAGTACCCTAACAAAAAGGTGATGAGGTGCAACAAAGGTAGCGAATGGGCTCCAAAAAGGACACAGTAAAATGTGAAGACAAAGGAAAAATTTTTTGCCCACAAGAAATCCTGACGGGGTTATGTAAGGATATAGGGATTAATGGGATGCCAAATGTGACAACCTCCGTGGTAAGTAACAAGATATATTACATTAAAATATCCAAATTATGTAAATTGCTTTGACTTTATATCTTTTAGAAACCATAGATCAAAGCTTAATTGACTATAAATGAAAAACATTAAACGATGTCATATTGCCAAAGTAACATTTTCAGAGTCTAAGACTGTAACAATTGCTTTTGTTTTTCAATTTCAGATAATTTAAAAAACAGTCAATGTAATATATGTGCTGTATTCAATCCAAATCAGAATTCTTCCAGTCTGTATGATAAATGTGTTGCTCTACATGAAAGCATTATGATGAAAATAAATTAAGCCATTATACATAAGAATTTTAGGTGATGGTTAAAAATTGCTATACCACATCAGTCATATTTGGAAATACAGAAGGTCTTTAACCTAATTCTTAAGTTTCTCAAGGGACTATACATTTTTTGATCTACAGACTCTAAAGAAACAATAAGAGGAAATTTTTTTTTTAATATGTGCAATTTCCCCCCTAATTTTCACTTGACTATTTAATACACAATTAAACAAAGAAATAATTTTTAAAAAGTTCATGCATTAGCATTCAATGCAAAATTACATTTATTAACTTGTTTGTCTCAAATTGTTTTGAAAATAGCTTTTCACATTCTATTTGTCTTCAATAATTTTCAGCAAAATCATTTTCTAATAAATGTATAATTATTCTAAACAATACAAATTGGCAAATGTTCATATTACTTATCTCATTGATAGTGCTTGGATTCAACAACCATTCTTTTCCCTTGTTATGAGGCATGGACTGTGTTGATCTTTCTTTTTTGTGGCCATCTCCTATGTAAAGATCATTTTGCTGCCCGTTTTAAAGAAAAGCAAGCAAATATAAGATACAGTGCCACCACGACATTTTGATTTTTTGTAAATGGACTAATTGCCAAACTAAACAGCACTCATTATATTCATAAAAAGTAAATTGAATATTAGCCAATTTTGCGACTTCAAGCCCTACTATGCCGTATCACCGTGCTTTTTAATATTTAAGTACTAAATATCAAATTCCTATGCTACATACAGTGGGAAACCAAAACCTCCATGGATGGCCAGGAAGCTTACATTCGTCTTTTATTCCCAATGTTTGATTCCATTGAATCTGCATTTTTCCGCACAAGATAAATGTGTCTTGTCTCCTTCACTCCCGAAAAGAATACAATTTACGGAAGCTCTGGCATTCTCGCAGCATACAACTCATCATGAGAGTCACCCTGCAATAGATTATGCAATAGTCACCCTGCAAACCGATGAATATGGCTTATTCCTTTTTTAAAATTATTATTATACTTTAAGTTCTAGGGCACATGTGCACAACATGCAGGTTTGTTACATATGTATACATATGCCATGTTGGTGTGCTGCACCCATTAACTCGTTATTTACATTATGTATATCTCCTAATGCTATCCCTCCCCACCCTTCCCCACAATAGGACCGAGTGTGTGACGATCTCCTTCCTGTGTCCAAGTGATCTCCCTGTTCAATTTCCACCTATGAGTGAGAACATGCGGTATTTGGTTTTCTGCTCTTGCGATAGTTTGCTGAGAATGATGGTTTCCAACTGCATCCATGTCCCTACAAAGGACATGAACTCATCGTTTTTTATGGCTGCATAGTATTCCATGGTATATATGTGCCACATTTTATTAATCCAGTCGGTCACTGATGGACATTTGGGTTGATTCGAAGTCTTTGCTATTGTGAATAGTGCCGCAATAAACATACGTGTGCATGTGTCTTTATAGCAGCGTGACTTATAATCCTTTGGGTATATCCCCAGTAATGGGATGGCTGGGTCAAATGGTATTTCTAGTTCTAGATCCTTGAGGAATCGCCACACTGTTTTCCACAATGGTTGAACTAGTTTACAGTCCCACCAACAGTGTAAAAGTGTTCCTATTTCTCCACATCCTCTCCAGCACCTGTTGTTTATTCTACACAGGAAGTCAGACTCTGTGTAACCCTGACTCCGCTAGAACCAACATCTGTGAACACGGGAGACTGACTTATAAAAAGATCATGAAGACTCTATGAGTTAATAAAAATGCAGTGTGTCACTGTATTATTTTTTGTTCTGTTTGCTGGCACATTGATCCAGCCCCCAACACCAGCTGTTTCATGCATGTCTCAGAATCTTCTGCCATTCTGTTATGAAGAGAAAGTCTTTTACTTTGATATTTCTCCATAGCCCAGATGGTCATGACTTCAAGATTGTACAGTAAACCAGTAGTCAGCAAACTTTTTCAATAACGGGCCAGATAATATTTTAGGCCTTGCAGACTATAAAGCCTCTGTTGGAACTAAACAATTCTACTGTTGTAACAGAAAAGCAACCATAGAAAATACAAAAATGCATGGGTTGGCTGTGTTGCAATACGACTTTACCAAAATAGGCTGATGTGTCATAGTTTGACTGTCCCTACCCTAAATGAAACATGAGCATGTTTAGTTGTGCAGACACCCATGGGCCATAGTTGACTGATTCTAGCATTAAAAAGGCAGGCATCTTTTTAAAAAATGTATTGTTATGGAATACCTTATACACATGATTTTTGTTATATAAATGTAATATGCCATATATAGTAAAACAATGACAAAAATGAGTAATGGAGGATCCAATATCTGCGTTATCCAGTAGATCATTGCAATACCGTTAAATTCCTCTTGCCACTTTCCAATTGCATGACTCTTTTTTCCCACTCTTACTTATTCCAGAAAGAATTACTATTCATATTCAGTATTTTATCAGTAGTAGTTGCTTCTCATTATTCCTGGTATTTATGTTCCATGAAGTCAGGTTGAACACTGATTACAGAATACTGACCAATGCTTCTGCAGGAAATACGTATGTGGGTACACACGCGTGCGCACACACACACACACACACAATCTCACATGCATTATGATCTTAAACAGTAAAAACTACTCATCATTTTCCCTATTTTACAAAAAAGCTAGCAATGTCCAGAAGTATTAAGGGACTTGCCCGAAGCTGCCCCACTAACGGGCACCAAAGTTGGGATTCAAACCCTTCCGACAGGCCCCAGAGCTGGAGCTTTTTACTCTACACTTGCATTGCACTACTGTTTCCATCCTCTGGTCATCTTTGTATGAGAGCTGAGACAGGAAGATCCTGCCCTTCCCAAACCTCAGTTAGGAACATGTGTCTCAGTTTCTCTCACATTTTTTTTGTTCTGATCATGTCTGCAAATGACTGAAAACAAATTTTAACAAGTAGTCAAACTTGCAAATACAGACTTTTAAAAATAATGAGGATAAATGGTAGTCTTGTTAAATAAATACATATTTTCTTAATTTTATATAATCTTGATCTTCATACAATTGATACCGTACTGGATATATTTTTTCTTTTTTGCAGTGTTGTTGGTAAGCTACGTATATTTCTGAGATTGGTCCATTTTGAATTATATGATTGTGGCTCATCATTTACACTCCTGCAATTAATTCTAATGTATAGATATATAATTTCTCTATGCATACTTCCATTTTGGGGCATTTAGGATGTTTTAAGTTTCTTGATATTACGAATAATCTTGCTATACATTTTGTTCATGACATTTGGTATATAAAAATTTCTATGAGGTATATTAATTTTATTTTTCCTTATTCACTTGATCATATTTTATCTTTTTAATCACTTTATGAAAGGATAACACTAAATTTTTTAAAATATTAATCCAAACTTTCATACAAGGGATAAAATTAATTTAGCTATGATCTTTTAGATTTTAAAACATAGCATGGTTCAGTCTTCCAATTCATTGCTTAAATGCATTGTATCCATGTTCATGAGTGTGAGTCATCATATAGTTTCATTTTATTTCTAGGTGTTTTATTCTTTCCTTTTTAAATTTAATTTTATTTTTAACATTTTATTTTATTTTATTTTATTTTATTTTATTTTATTTTATTTTATTTTATTTTAAGTTACCAGATACATGTGCAGGACGTACAGGTTAGTTACACAGGCACACGTGCGCCATTGTGGGTTGCTCCACCTGTCATATAGTATTCTTATTACATCTTTTTCTGGTCTAGTGTTAGTAAAATGCCTGCTAAAACTAGATGGTAAGTGTTCTCCATTTTACTCTGCTTTGTAAGGTTTGTGCATTTATTCCTCGAAAATTTGGTAAAATTTCTCTTTTTTTGGTAAAAATGTCCTGTTAAAAATATGCTTTAATATATGATTTCTTCTCTCTTTTAATATTCTTTCTAACTGATTAATTTATTCTTCTTTTATTTTCTATAATAATTTGTGAATGTATATGATCTGTTCCAATTTTTTTGGCATTGTCTTTGAAATTTTACCATAATTTCTTTAACTTCAGAAAACAATCAAATTTTATATCTGACAGTAAAAATATGTTGGAATGCCTTGATACTCATCCTCATTACAGGCCTGTATGTTATCATGATCCAACAATTTGATATTACTCCTATTTTTTGACAGAAAACATTTGTTTAGGTTATATAGCTATCTAAGTTTATATTTGCCTGCCATTTTTTTATTGCTTCTCAGTTTTTAGATATGCTTTCCTGTTTTCAAATGCATCCCGACTGTCTATGTGTGTGTATGTGCATGTGTGTGTATTTGTGTATATATATGTGCATACATACATACATGTATAGATATTCTTTTTGGGGAGATTTGTTGATGGTAGATTTTTTCAGTCTTTGTTTATCTTGCCTTGTTCTTTAAAATCAGTTTGCTGGGTACAAAACAACATGTTGTAAACAATAAGTATGTACAATTGTTTTCAGTTTAACATTTTTAAAATAGAAAAAAAGAATGATATGATTCTTCAAAAAAGTTTACTAGGTACATAATTAAAAAATGATGATTCCATTTTCCTAACACTTTGCACATATTTTTTCACTGGTTTTTAGCTCTTATTCTTGCTGTTGCAAAGTCTAGGTGTAATTTTAAGTTTTTTGCTTTATTTTGTAGATGATTTTTTAAAACTTACTGCCTGCTGTGTGGATATATATTTCATTAATCCCATTTTAAATGCAATGTTTCTGAATTTTTAATTTTTTTCTAAATTACATTTAGTTGAGCTTAATCTGTGGTAAACCTGAGGAGTTTGAATGGAAAGTAGGTGCATCCAGAGAGGATAAATATATGCGTCTGATCTTCCTGAACATACAGTTAACATACATCCAAACACCACACCCAACTGAGGGAAAAATATATAGATTATAAATGCCAACAGAAATGATAAGTTTTTATCTTTCTTTTTCTACCGAATTTCAGGAAGATATCACAGGTAATTTTATCATCTTACTATAACTCAGATAATGAATTTTGTGTTTCAGTTCATCCTTTAAGAGTGTATGACTCTTCTCAGTTTTGTGATGGGTTTTGATTTCATTCTCATTCACCCTTTCTCACCCTTGGCTTTGAGGTGAGGCCAGTATCTTTAAGTTTTTTGTTCCCCAAATCTCCTGGTCTTTGAAACAAACATTTGTCCTTCAGCTTCCACTTCCCACTATGGTTTAAATTGTGTGTGCAAGAAGGTTATGTGTTTGTGTGTGTGTGCTTTTGGGAAGTCACCTGATTTCTCATAACCTTGGCAACGTAATTTAATATATAGTTACGGCAATGTCTTAGTCTACTGGTGACTGACAACAGAAATTGTTTCTCACAGTTCCGGAGGCTGGGAAGTCCAAGATCTAGGCATCAGAAGGTTCAATGCCTGGTAAGGACCCATTTCCTGGTTCATAGATGGCATCTTTTCTTCGTCCCCTCACATGGTAATGAGGCAAAGCAGACTCACCTACATTGGATAAAGAGATAGTGTTTAGATTTCAGTCACATTTATATCCTCTGAATGGGGGAAAGCACCAAGGCAATTGCAGAAGCTGGCAAGGACCCCGTCTAAACAGCCCCAAGAGTTGCAGGAATTTTGTTTGCCATGCATGGCAGTGCAGCTGGAGCCAGAGGGAGCCAGGGGCATGTCCTGTGTGGTGCCACCCAATGGACTAATGCAGAAAGGTAAACGTTATTGAAAGAAGAGGAAAAGGCAATTGTGATTGAATAGCTTATGACTTTGTTCATGCATTGGATTCAAATCGACTCATGCATTTCCCTTTCCCCTTCTCATTTTGAAATTCAGGAAAGTTTGGTTTCCTGTTTGTCTTTGGTTACCTCACAGTGTGTCTGCTATGAATTTTGTTCAAAGTCTCTTTCTTCTATGGATCTTTAATCTGAGTTCATGTTCTTAAAACACAGAGAAGTTATAAATAACCTCTTTTCTCTTGGAACTCTTTACAGTACACAATTCTTTTCATTTTAAATGTTTTACTACCTAATGTCTGGTAAATTACCAGTCTTAGCTCTAGCATTTGCTAACTGTGCATTTGGGCAAGTTATTTAACATTTCAGAATTCTACCTGTAAAATAGAGAGAATATAACCTACTTCATAAGGACATTTTGGAGTTAATTTTGGGAAATAATCTCAGGTATACAGAGGACCACAAAAACTTTAATCTGTAACAAACGTTTGTTGACTACCTGTTATGCTCTAGATATTCTAGAATATTGAAATATATGATTAAAGAACAGATATTAGTGCAGCACAAAGTTTGGTGAGGATGAAACATGAGAAAGACAGTAATAAATAAATATAATATATTTTAAAATATTAAATATGTTACAGGGTGTTGTTTTCATAAAAAGCATAAAAGGTTTAAGAGGGCTTTGGTGTGACTGGTAGAAGAATGATTTTGTATTATAGCATAAGATATTCTGGTCAGATAATACCTTGTTGAGAAGGAGGTCTTTGATCAGAGAATGGAAGGATATACTGGAGTAGCTATGAAGATATGAAGAAGCATTGAATTCTAATCAGGAGAAACAATGGGTCCAAAGCCTTTCCTATTTGCAGTGTTTCAAAATAGCAAGAAAGCTTGGCTAGAGCAAAAGAAGAGACATGAAAGTAGCACAGACAAGGTGAGTAAAGGAAAGTATCAGATTCTAGGGCCTTGATGACAGTTGTGAAAGTTGTGACTTTTACTCTGAATAAAATTAGGACTTGATATCAGTCAGGGATTCCCTGAGAAACAGAACCAATAGGATGTATGTATATGTATGTGTACATGAGTGTGTGCATATGTGTGTGTTTGTATGTATGTGTGTATAAAGGACTCACACAGTTATGGAGGCTGACAAGTTTCAAGATCCGTGGTTGGCATGCTGGAGGCCCAGGAGAGCTGATAGTGTAAGTTGCAGTCCAGGCTAACAAGTTTCAAGATCTGTGTTTGGCTTGCTGTTGGCTCAGGAGAGCTGGTGGTGTAAGTTGCAGTCCAGGCTGACAAGTTTCAAGATCTGTGGTTCACTTCCTGGAGACCCAGGAGAGCTGATGGTGTAAGTTGCAGTCCAAAGGCTGGCAGGCTGAAGTCCCAAGTAAAGCCATTGTTTCAGTTCTGGTCCGAAGTTAGGAGAAGACCCACATTTCAGCTCAAGCAGTCAGGCAGGAAAAGTTCTCCCTTAGTTGACTCATTTCTTCTATTCTGATTGCCAGTTCATTGGATGAGGCCCACCCCACATGAGGGAAGACAGTCTAATTTTCTCAGTCTATAAATTCAAATGTTAATTTCACCCAGAAACACCTTCACAATCATGTCACAATAACATTTGATCAAATGACTGGGCACTTCATGCCCCATCAAGTTAAAACATAAATTTAAACATCACAGATTTTTAGGAATTTGAGCCAAAAGTTAGCACAATTTGTCTTTGTTAAAAAAAATAAAGTGCTCTAGTGATGTGTTATAAATCAACTGAAAGGGAGCAAGTGTTGAAGCAGGGAGGTGTTTTAGGAGGGTATTAGTAAAAATGTCAAGGAACAGTGCAGGAATGCCTGCTCTGGAGCTGGCAAGGGGTGACAAGAATCTTAATAAAGACAGAGCCAATGGAATTTCGATATTGGTTGTGAAAGTACTAAAAGAGTCAAGGATAATGCTAAAGTTTTTATTTAGAAAACGCAAAGATGAAGTTGACCATTTGGCATGATCTAGCTTGCTGTAGCAAGGAGGTAAGCAGATTTGAGTGGGAAGAGAACCAGTTTCATATTTGCCACCTTAACATGAGATGTCTGAGAGACACTGAAGCTATTTTTCATTTATTTGAGACATTTGTTAACAACAAATTAAATTTTGACTCTTCCAAGAAGTTTATCAATTTTCGTAGAAACTCAAAAGAAGATGCAAAAGTAAAAAAAGTTTATTCTTAGGTATCGGGAACATATTTTCAGGGGTGCTGTATCTGAGCATTTGCAAATCACATCACATATTCAGCAACCTAGTTTGACTTCACAAAGCCTTAACTTACAGTCTTCCCTGAGCACAGAGCTATATGCTGGGAAGCACGAAGGAAAGCACACAGACCAGATACCGTTCAGTGGCACATGAATCTCTCTGACTTTGCCCCAAACTGCCTTTCCAGCCTCATTAATCATTTCCTCTGGCATTTTTCTCCAACATTTCAGTTACTTTTTAGTAGAGTCTTTTTCCTACCCCATGTCTTTGCAAGGCTTACCTTTCAGTCTGAGAAGAGCTGGTCTCCCAGTTTTCAACTCTCAAAATCTTTCATTTGAAAAACTTAAAACAATTACCCTTCCCTCTATGAAGATTTTTCTGATGTCAGAAAAAGTAGACTATCTCACTATGTCTTCATCACACTTTTTTGGAGGTAGTAGATACTTAAAAACGTCTACCATGTATTATAATTTGCTACTATAAGTGTTTTTTTTTTCCATACTGCGGTGTTACTGTGAACATATGCATAATGAACAGTCTTATTGAGAATATATTTTAAAATATCCCAACACCTTGTGCATAACAGGTGCTTAATATTGTAGGACTATTTTCATTAATTTGAACAAATAGAGTATTTCAATAGCAATGGATCATCCAATAAAGACTGTACCCTTTTCACAATAAGTCTGTTCTTTTAGGCAACTCTTTACTTTAAAAGTCATTTTAACTTGTCTCCCATCAATACTTAGTACCAAAAAAAAAATAGAGGAATCCATGTTAAATATCAGTTGTCATCCTCAAACTCAGTTTCAGTATTATGTGTGTATTTTAATTTCTTGCTATCAGATATTGACACATTATAATTATGTAGTCAGAAAAAAATCACATATATAACACTGACCACTTGAGTATCACAATTAAATTATGCATTTATTCATGGGTATAGACATTATTTAAAACCAATAAAGTTCATATTATGAAGCAGGAGCATGCAATTTGTATGATTAAGCTGTGGAAGGACAGGAAATTGGTTTTTAACAATTTCTAATTTGCTCCATCTTTCCCATGTGAATAATCAATATCATATTTAGAATTGTTTATAGCTTCGCCAATTTATAGTCTAACCAATACAGAGAGTAATTGAATGCTTACCTCATTCTCTCCATTTGCATTGTTTCTAGTTATGGAACTATTGGCCATCACTATTAGGAAATAAATGAATTATTCAAAGCATCATTATAATTCAATGTGTTTAAACAGGAAGAAAATATTTAATAATTGAATGATTTTTCAAAATATTGGAACAGTATAATTTTTATGATTCCTTAGACACCAGAAAGAAAACATAATATTATATCACTTACTGAGATCATTCATTTGACAACCTAGACTATGCAGTTTTTAGCCAACTATAAGAAAAGTGAAAAAACATGTTGTCTAACCAGACAAAATTAATGTCATGAAGTCTATGTATTAAAGCTAATACACTTTTTTTTTTTTTAGAATTTCTCAGTCCTCGGGCAGAACTAACTCACTCTTACTTAGCTACTTTTCTGACTTGGTTATTTCCCAATCCATTATAGAATTAAAGTAACTCGAGAGTAGAGAGAGACCAAAGAAGAGAAAGGGTTGACAGTTATGAGAATAGAGTCCAGACGAAATCACAAAACACAGAGACTTCTGAAATGTTTTCTGCATCAGACTCTCAGATATACTCTTATCATCCATATTATTCTTAAAGATGTAAATTATTATTGAGCACCTATGTATGGTATTATAATTAATCTTCACAATAATTATATTGTAAGTAAGAGAACCGAAGCTTACAAAGTTAAAATAATTTTCTACATTGGTTTGGATTATCCACTTATGTGACTAAGCTGGGCTAAGGATCTTCTCTGAAAAGCATCGGTGTTGTCACCTTGAAAATCCCTGGAGAGTCAGTTTGAGATGGCAAAATATTGGGATAGATTCCTGATGACCATGATCTGTTCAACCATATTTCCAGATAGAGCAAAGATTCTGAAGCAGGATTCTTAACTTTTTAACAGGATACCTATAATGCCTGGTTTGTGATAATCCAGATATTCAAAGCTGTGAAAAATATTTATTCATGAAGGAAAATGGGACTGGATTTTCACTGAATAAACTGAGAAGGAAGCCTACGTTCATCAACAGGTAAACAAAGACTGAGCATTATTCACTGAAATGGAGAAATGTACATTATAAATTGGATCTTTAAGTAATAAAGAGGTAATAAAGAGTCCAGAGAGCTGCTGACAATATTACTGTTTGTTTTAAAGGACATAATAATTTGTGGCAATTTAGACATTATGAAACATGAAAGAATAACTACAATTATAAAGTCATTCATAAAGGGGAGAAAAATGGTAACATTCTGTCACAGTTGTTATTTTCTAGAAAATTTTGCAAAGGAGCTGATAACAAAAATTTTGTGAAATGAAGAGATATTTAAAAATCAATATAATAGCTAATGTAACTAAACCTGAATCAAAGAAAATAAGAAAAAAACTCCTATTTGAAACTTACATACTTTTTATTTCCCACCACGCCCCCTCCTGACACTTATATACTTGATTTCAATAACCTTAGCTAGATTTTTCTGGTTTGTTCACTCATAATCTCTCTCTCTCTTTCTCTCTCTCTCATCTATTAATTCATCCATCTATCCATCTTTCCATCTGAATTTTCCAAAAAATATTACTTAATTGTGGTTTTTGACTGATCCACATTTACTGTATTTCTTCAGCACTTGTTTGCCCTTGAATGCTTACATCTACCTCGGCTAATTTTTATTACTTTGCTATGTAATATGGGATTACTGGGGCTGTGTTCCTTTGCAATTATAGTTATCTGACTTCCTGTTGAGTATGACTTGTAGAAGTTATCCATGGGAGATTGCCAGTCAGTGTTAGAATATGGGATTGGATTATGCATTATGTGTGAGTGGTACTGTCTACTTTGTGGATGCAAACTCTCCTGGATAAACCCACCATGTTTTCTACCAACTTTTGTCCATCCTGGGTCCTGGATCCTGATAAAACTACCTCCTCCTTTTATGCCTCCAGTCTAGGGGTTATAGCGGCCACTGATATTGCTAATGTTTGGGCTATTCTGTTCCCTAAATTTAGATCTTAAGCTTTTCTTTCAGTTGAGTAACCAATTATCTGCATAACTCTGTTTAAACATTCAGTTGTTCTCTGTTATCTGATTTGACTTTGGTTAACACAACAACCTCAATATTTTACCTCTTTGCTCTAAAATGTTGCCTTGGATGCAGTGTGAATAAAAAGAGTCATGGCAGAGTCTATTTTCTCTTTGGTATAAAAAGGCTCTGGTTCTGTCCGTTGAGTTTTCTCTACTCTCCTACCTCTAAAGAATTTATTTCCAGAAAAATTTTTATCATGATAAAAACAGGAATAGAGTTATTCCATTAGATGGGGAAGAATGTTGTAAGATCATTTTAGAAAATTAAGTGTATGTGTACCTCTTGCACAGGCAGGAAACAGATGATAGAGAAAAAATCATTAATTTTGAGAAATATTACTATGCTTTACATTTATAGTGTTCAAAAATGCAAAATAAGCACAGAAAAGTTGCATTAAAATGAATGTTTCTGGCACTATGTGTCTTTGAACATAGGTATCACATGAAGTGTTCAAAGAAAATAGGAGCTGTTGCTTAAAATGGAAATAGTGATGGTTTATTGCACAAACCTTTCCTCATTTTCTTCTGTGTTGTCTTTCTTCCCTGGGTTGGTTCCTGCACACTTTTTCTCAATTTTGTGGTCCTAAAACTAGAGTGAGTTTTACTTTGAAATTCTGAAACTGAAATTATGGTTGATTCTAAAAATGCATTTAGCCATCATATTAAAAGGT
Organism: Macaca mulatta; assembly: GCF_049350105.2. Taxonomy (NCBI): domain Eukaryota; kingdom Metazoa; phylum Chordata; class Mammalia; order Primates; family Cercopithecidae; genus Macaca; species Macaca mulatta. Next base: position 29,402,533 of record NC_133410.1, on the reverse strand, counting down.
GACATTATGTTATGCTAATTATATGACAGATGGTGGTACACATTACTCATAAATATTATCTCATTAAATCCTTGCAAATGTGAGCTCAGCAACATTATTTATCCCTATTTCATAGTAGAAGAACAGATTTAGAGGCCAACTTGGAACTCTTTATTCTGATTTCAGATCCTAATCTTTAAACAATTAGGCTATATGTAAAATACGGGACTTATTTAATGTTATGAATAGACATGTATATAATTAATTTAGTAATTATCACATTTCAGATAAAAGTAGTACAACTTGAGAGTGATGACTTGTAAGTACATCACTAATAGCAAATGGCAACCAATAGCTCCTTAGCTCCTATGTTTAATAGAAACAAATTTTATGGATGAAGTATATTTAGAGTTTTCCAAAGATAAACATTTAAAAAAAGAAATAAAAAGAGACAGAATTCACAAGAATAGAATTAGCTGAATGATTATAATTGATTATTTTATGGGAGATTTCCCTACAGAAAAAAATACTTATTTGACTTAAGTATAAATAAGTTCGCAAAGTAATTTTATTGTGTATCACTTCCTTTAGAGTCTAAACACAGATCAAGGTTTATGCATAAAATCTTAAATAGTCACTTCTTATTTTTCTGAATTTGTTTACCCCAGTGATTTTTTTTCACGTATCATTTATTGGTAAAAATAAAACTCACTAGAAAATTATTATTGACTCAAGATGAGAAATGTACATAAATCCTTGACATTTTTCTGGGATTATGTTTCATGCTGAGTTAATGATCCAATAATTTAGAGTGATATTTTCACAACCCTGTAGTTAAAATACCTGATATCTGAGATGCAGTGTGCGCTCTGAAAAAAAATCTATGCCTTCATTGTTGGAGTTAGAGTAGGATTTTACTTAGAGTTGGTTTAAGGCTCCCTTATCATGTCTGCTTCTGGTCCTGTCTTTCTGCTTAGTGATTGTTTTTTGCGTAAGATACATACTGTCTTTCTTCTACTCATCTCTGTCTGTTCTTACCTTTTTGCGTAAATAAAACCCAGCTTAAAGTCCTTAGGGGAAATTTGAGAGTCTCTTTTATAGTTTAGTTTTATGCTTATTTATCCTTCTTTCTGATTGGCATAGTTAATTTACATGTAATACCCACTTATTGAGACATTATTTAACCAACAATCAAAAACTGGGACAGCATCAAACATTTCTAAAGAAAGATCTGCCACGGTTTTCATTTCCAAATCTATAATATCAGAGACCCAGGAGTCAGGAGGAGCAACATGGTATCCAAACACCATTTAAAGGGTTTATTTTGGAAATATCCTTCCAACCCTGCTCAAGTATTGGCCTTCTGTGTTCTAATTCACCTTCTGAATATTTCTTCTCAGTTTGTCCTTCAACTTGTTCGTGAACTAGTTATGGGTTTAATTGTGTCCCGTAAAAAGAAGTTATGTAATCTCCTTGTATATATAATCTCTTCTAATCAAGTTAAGGTGAGGTCATTAAGTCATCAAGTCAATATGGCAGGTGTCCTTATAAGAAGAGAAAATTTTGTGCACAAATATACACAGAGCAGAGACGTCATGTGAGGACGGAAGTTGACCATATGAAGGCAGAGACTGGAGTTATACTAGGCAAGGAAAGATTCTCCTACAGGATTCTGGAAAGCACAATTCAGCCAACATCTTGATTTTTGGACTTCTAGCTTCCAAAATGGTAAGATGGCAAATTTCTGTTGTTTTAAGTCACCTAGTGTATGGCACACTGTTCCAGCAGCATTAAGGAACTATATAACCCTTGATTTGATCATGAAACATACGCAATTTTATTAATATACTCTATCTCAAGTTTGACAACCCTTTAGTTTTTTCAATGGGTTTGTCTCTGCTGTACAAGTATACTAACAACAGTGCACACAGCTCCAGCAATTGGCATAGTCCTTGTGTCATGAATATGGATACAAAATACTCATTCACTGAATCTCATGAATTTCATTCTTAGATTGACCTTCATGTCCTCATTATTGCTCTACTCTATTTTCGTATCCAACTGTAAGAAAATTAGTTCTTCTGATTCCCCTGTTCCATAGGTGATTAGAAGCAACAAATTGAGTGGGAAGGAAGGGATTCAAGAAGTGCAGCCGGAATAGGAATTATTACGTAGCCACAAAGTAAGAAGTTTAAAACCTGTCTTAGAATGTAAATTCTGTTACTAATAACCTTCTAGAGATTGGGAATTTGACTTACTTTCTCCTTTCCTCATTTATTAAATAGAAAACCACAGCACCATGGTTATGACAATTAATGATGTAACATTTGACAAATAACCAGCTCAGCTAGGCATATGGTAGGAATTTACTGTCAATTCGGTTATTACTCCTTTTGTTTCAGAGGTTACACCAGTCTAGCATCACTAAATATAAGAAGAAAGCTTGTTCCTACCTTTTTCTTCAGTGCTATAATTGCTAAGCATGAATTTGACCTTGAATCTTTAATAAATAATTAAATTATCATTAGCAATTAGCAGGAATTTATACAACTGATTTTGGAACTTGATATTCATTCATATTCATAGGAGTACATTGGAACCATCACATACCCAATATTTCTGTTATGAAGTCTTCTTAAACACTCTATTAGTGAAATAAATGCTATCTGCCTCAATTACTTAGACTATTTTCTAGTTGGTGTATCCATGCTCTGTAATGTTTTTCAGAGTTAGTAAATTTAATTTTTGTGTTCCTTGCATTAATTCTAAATCTTATATTCCAAATGGAAATGTGTCTAATGTAGTATTAAAAAGGCCAAAGCCTCAGATGCAAAGTAAAAATGAGAAATAAAAACAAAGTTTCTCAAATTAACATTTTTTTCAATTTATCCTAACTTTGAATGGGAATAGCATTCTTTATTCTCCTAATTCCTAAGAGTTCTAAATGGGTGCACCAAAAAATACATCCACTAGGCATTTACACAATGCTTCTAACTTGTATGTGTTTGAGTTACAAGTGCTTTGTAAACATATGCAGTAGCATTAGTATATAGATATGACCAGTGTAGTCTTTTTTAATCAAATAATTAGTGTTAAAATTTAAACATAAAGTAACCAAGATCTAGATTTATTTGATTTTTCTTTTTTTTTTTTCTTTTTTTTTTTCTTTTTTTTTACCGTAGTCACAATACTAATTTTAATTTCTCTTTGGATTTACTAACAAACTTCAGGGAAGACTTTTATACAGAGACTGGCCTGAAATCATAGTGTAAATATTAGTTCATTTATTCAATAATATTTATTCAGTGCCAGACGTTGTACTAGCTGCTACGAATAGAGTGGTGAGTAAAAAAAGATCTTATTTTCTGTTGCCCTTCAGAGCTTATAATTGACCTGAGGCAAATTTGTCATAGGCATTTGTTTTATTTTCCCCTTCAGAACCCTTCTATCAGTTCCAGTTTCACTGATGACCCCATCATTCCCTTACTAGACGCAACTTTGCGCTCCTTAAATGACAATAATTTGACTAGGGAGTTGACTCCAGTTTTTATTAATAAATTTATTCTTGATATAATTCCAATGTAATAAGAAACTCTGGAAAACAAAATAAAAAGTTTAATGAGAGATTCAAAAATGTTTTTTAACAACATGGGAGAAAGTTGGCATAAAAAAGGGTTTAATAAGTATATATTTCAAAAATACCCATTCTAAGTACACTTAATATTAATTAAATGTAGAACTTGAGAATGTGCTTATTAAATTAGTTAATAAATTTACTATTATCAAATGAGGACTATGAGTAAACAAAATAAGCCTCTAATATTTATCCTGATTTCAGCTTTTTAAATTCATATGAGTTCTCTTCTAGAATTTATGTTTTATTGAAAAGAAGGAAGAGAAGGAAATATGTTATCAGTGCTGCCTTCACGAAATGGGAAGAACTTCTCCACCATCACTACCACTGCCAACAAAGAAGTAACTCTCAATAGTTCATTCTGTTAAAGAGTTGAGAATCACATATTTTATTTCTATTCACAACTGTTCCCTACTGATTCATTTTGTGAATTAAAAACAAATCGCTCACGAATAATTTGTATTTACATGCTGCCTTTCTTCTGAGAAGCTAAAAAGATTTTAATTTCTTTCTACTTCAGTATTTTGTAAAGGTTAAAAAAAATTGTAATGCCAACCATTGCCCCATAATGTTAAAAATGAAAGCCTTTAAACCACTTCAATCAGTTCTGATAAATAATGCTAGATAAAAAATACTATTATTAACTACACATTGGTCACAAGTTGCCCATCATTAAAAAATAACTTTAAAACTTAGAAATGTTTACTGCTGCTTTGAACAGTAGAAGTATTTAATTAGAAAGAAGGCATGGATTTTGAAACTTCAAAACTGAAATGTCAGATAGTTACAGTAAATTTATGTAGGAATAAATGCAAGAAGGAAAAATGTGCATTCTACTTACCACTACCCAATACTTCTTCCTCACTGCCTATTCTATTTTTTTTAATGCATTGCATTATTCTCTGGGTAAAGTGTCCATTTAACTGATTGCTATGTTTTAAACAATTTTGAAAATGGGATGGCCATTCCTCATGCTGTCCAGGTGTTCCCGGCTGATTCTGATGGCTTAAGTGAACACAGCGGCAGGGAGAGACACTGTAGGGAGTAACACTAATCATAGGAGACCACAAAGCCCAAAGTAACTGCTATGTTTTTTCCCTTCATTTTTTTCTATAAATTAGTTGTTGGTATATTCATAATTCTCAAGGAAAGAGGGCTTTTATTCACCAAGTATTTATTGAGATATCCCGTGAAACTTTCCTTTTTGGTCTACCTACAAATCATCAGTTGGTTGTGGCACATCTTAAAATGTAACATTGCAACCTCAAATTGCACTTGATTTTCTTCTTAATTTTTTGAATCTTTTAGGTCTTCTGCGGCATAACACAATGAAACCATTGTTTTTATCCATCACAATTAAAATGTCTACTCTTTTTTAAAGGGATAGTTTAGGCCAGATCCTTAACCAATGTGTCAGTTTTTGGTTTTAATTTTGAAATTCAGGTTGAAAGACAAAAAAATAAAATCTCTGTAAAAGATGCAATTAGATGTTTTATTACTGAGAGAGATGCTGTCTAAACAAAACCTAAATCTCACTGTAGCTATAACGTTGAGCGATCCCAATTTATTGATTTACAAACATCGAGGGTTTCTTTCTTCCAGTAGCTATCATTACAACTCTCTTGGGTAAAATAACATTTGGTGGCTCTTTAGTGACATCCGGGTTGGATGCATAGCTTTTGCGTCACTCATATCTCATTATGATAATTAAGATACATTCTCCTCATTTTATTTTGCTTCGTTTTTAATTTAATGTCAATCTGTATTTAAAGCTTGATTTTTCCTCTCACTGATTACATACTGAAGTAGAGGTCATGGCTTTTTGAAATGGATGAAAGAAGGAAGCCTTGGACTGTAAAACGAACACCACATCCTCTTCTAATCACTGGCTCCTCCATTCGATGTGATGAGGGGTAGAGAAGAGGATGGAAATAGCAAGTATTTCTTTACTAAACAAGGTTAGAAGCATGCTTCCTTTCCAGTTGATAATCCTATGTCTCTGGCTAACACTGCATGGCACTCAGTATCTTCTCTGAGGTAAGCATTTGAACGCTAACTCTCTTGTGGTGCTTGTGTGGGTAGTTCAGAGAAGCTCAACAAGTACTTTCTCAGTTCAATATTCCCTGATTTTTGAGATTTAATCTTGCTACACCTAACTCCTACATCTGCCTACATTTTCCCAGCCAGTGCTAGTGACCAGTCATCTTCCTGTTTGAAATGCTTGTTCCCCAGTGCCATAAAGAAATAGTACTTGAGCATAAATGTAATTTTCTCAGCAAGTCCATTTTTATATATTCTGCAGAAAGAGCACACTCTTCAGCAATTTTGCCATGAGAGTACACCGAACAAAGGAGACAGGGTCATTTATAATCTGGTGCATCCACCCTACTGCTGTGTCTGGTTTCCATTGGCTGCAATGGGACCTCTCATTCTGCATTTGTCCAGATTGGCTAGCAACTTAGAACCTTTTAAAAGAGGCATAGGCAGAGGAGAACAAGGGAAGGAGGGAGTAACTTGTGGAATGCTGAGAAAGGTAAAAACACCTTCAGATAATGAAGAGGGACAGGCTATGACCTAATGCTTGTTTGGATCAGTATAAGCAAACCAGGGCAAATATTTAGGCTAAGTTGTGGGAGCCAAGAATATAAAGTATATTGATTTCTTTATTACGGCTAGTAGATACTTAAGAATGTTAGCACAGGTCTTTGAATAAATTTTGCTTCTCAGAAAAGTTACTATTTATTCCTAATCAGACCGGGAGGAAAGTCTTTGAAGAGGAACCTCTACTTTACTTTTTACATTTCCTATGGTCTTTTGATGCTGAGTCTCCCTGACTGATATTTTTAATGGAAGGCATGGGCTAAATGGCTCAATTCCAGATCACCACTTCAGAGTCCAGTCACTCACTAACATATCAGTAGCTCTGTTGACTGAACAGATACAGAACCTAACAGCCAAATATCAGTCTTCCTCCAAGCTCGACTAATCTTTACAAGGGATTCTCTCAAAACAGCCCCCAGATCTCTCTCTCTCTCTGTCTGTCTTCTTCTTCTTCTTCTCTCTCTCTCCAGGAACACTGTATTCCCTTAACAGCTTCCACATCATTCTTTTCATTCTCTTTTTGAATGAAAAGAGGCCACTGCGATTAACCGTGTTGATTTTACTAAATGATTTATATGATTCTGATCTACTGGGATAGTAGGCCTCAAGAGCACACTATTCTTAGAACTCAAGACTGATTCTGCAAATGTTTATTGAGCACTAATAATGTGGAAACAATTGCTCATTAAAAAAAGCATACAACATTTTACTCTTAGGAATAAAAAGTCTTGTGGAAAAAACTACAGCAAATAAGTAAAAGGATTTTGTAGGAAGTGGATTTTAGAGGCTTCGATGGTGATGATGGTATTTTTTAAACCAAGAAAGTCAGTGGGACCCTTTCTGGGAAGAGATTATTTGAACAGAGACATGATGAAGATGAAGGGTTAAGCTATAGAGGTATTGGAGTGGAAGTAGGGGAGAGGGTCTCAGACTGATAGAAAAAACAAATGCAAAGGTCCTGAGGCAGGAACACAGTGACTTGTTCAAGAAGCTAAATATAATATGGAGGTATTTTCTGCTACTCATTTTCAACTTTTTGTCCCTAGTTAAATGCAGGTGTTTGACATTTAACAGGTGACACCCTGTTCTACAATACTAAGGTTAATTCAGTGTTAAACTGTTGTAGGCATGTCTTGGCTTGGGTTAATATAACAAAAATATCTAGACTGAGAGGCTGAAACAACAAAAGTTTATTTCTCACAGTTTTGGAGGCTGGCAAGTCTCCAGATCAAGGTCCAGCAGATTCAACATCTGGTGAGGTCCCACTTCCCAGCTTGTTGACAGCTGTCATCTCGCTGGACCCTTACATGCTAAGAGGGAGATTATCTCTTTTGTATTTATTGTTACAAGCGCAATAACCCCATTTATGAAGGCACCACCCTCATGATATAATTACCTCTCAAATGCCTCACTTTTCAATACTGTCATATCAGGGATTATGTCTTCAACATATACATTTCAGGGGAACAGAAACATTCAGTTCATACCAGGACATGACAAAACTACTTGAGCAGGATTCTGTAGTCTAACATTAATACCAAACTGTGTTCTCTGTGACTTTTTAAATATAGGAACTTACTAATAAAAAAAACCCCTACTGCTTAGCATACAATAGATGTTAATAATTGCTAAATGAAAGAATCAAAACCATTTATTAGAGATTATTTGTTTTATGAAAATAAGTAATTTGGATATTTTTCTCATCAAGTTTCTACAACTGAATTTACTTTTGGGTTCCTGTTTACTGCCATGTTTCTAGTAACCTTCCCCAGTAAGTACTTGGTAATATTTTCCTTTGGTAGGTGCTTACTAATTTTCTGGCAGTATGAAAATCACTATACTTATAATTTTAATCTTAATGTTAGTTTGTTTTAAACTCTTCTAAATAAAGACAAATGAAGTTTTGAGTAACAGTTTTCTTGCCGAAGGTCATAGCAGTTAGTATTGGGAAGAATTATAGTGTTTACAGAGTCTTGGATGACGTTGTAAATAAACTAAGCACTTGCTCAAAGAATTGAAAAAGACAGAAAAGGGAAATAATTCGATGTTTGGAAACATTGGGTGAAATCATCATTTTGGATTATGCCAGGGATTACAGAGCTTGCATGATAATATTTTCAGTGCTTGTTTTCTTCCAGTTGTTTGTACCTACCCTTGGTTAAGTCTTGGAAAGGGGAAGGTAACAGAGCTTGACTGTAACCCGGCTTTGACATTAACAAGCTTGGCCACTTCGGGCAATCTCTCTGAGGCTCACTCAGATCTGTTATCTGTAAAATAGCAGTAATTACACCAATGTTGCAGGTTAGTATAAGGGATAAATGAGAAAATGCAAAGACCTTAGCAAAAACATATTAAGGACTCAGCAAAAGTAAACACCGCCATTCTTAGCAGAAACAAATCTGGAGTTCCAAATCATATCTGCCTCACTCTAAACCCTACACATTGAGTCACTGTTCACAATGACAGCTCCATTTTTTTTTTTTCCTCAGAAAGTTCACAGTGATAGCCTGGTATCAAACACAGATGTCTATTTGTGTACAGCTTCCATTCTTTATTTTTCTGTGTCTTTTACAGAAAAGGAAGGAATAGCACCTGCAAATAGGTGTTCCATTAAAACACCAAGGCTGTTTACTTCAGTGTCTGGAAAGAGCTCTCTCTTTTCATTTTTAATATTTTGTGAAAAAACATTCAATAATCTGTTCCCTCAGGCAGTTTCAATTTATCCAAATTGCAAGGAAACATTTTAAGGTGAAAACTTCACTACTGTGGGTTTCACTTGAAAGAAAGCGGTGAAAAGCAAGGAGCAGATTTTCCCATCTTATTTGTGAGACACCTGCAGAGAAATAATTCTCACTATCCTTGCCTATAGCCTGTGGCTTTTACAAATATAACATCTGACAATGGTCTATTTTGGCCTCTATTCACAATTGGGAGTTAAATTCTGAGGACACAGTAAGTATTTACAGGTTGTGGGAAAAAAGGGTAAAAGTGGGGCAGATGACAGCTGAAGTCTCTTATCAATCATACACAAGGATCTACTACCCAGAATTGGATAAAAATGAAATCTCTGTATTTTCTACCATATTTTTTAGTAACAACAAAAACTTGGGGGAAAATAACACGATAGTTATAATAAGATAATTGTGTCAAACTAAGTTTGTAGCAAATTCCCCCCTCCCCTTAAATATAGTTCACAGTTTATAAACTCCTGGCATAGGCATAATAGAAACTTAGAATTATGGCAGCCTAAAGATGTTAGTTTCAAATATTTTTCACAATGGGACTGTTTTTCACATTAAACTGAAGAAGTATCCTAATATAAAAATGTATTAACTGGGTGCTTTAATAAAATAAGTTATTTTATAAGTTCAAATTTAAAATATTTATACAATAAAAGTCAATCCATGGGGGGAAAAAAGAGCCTGTTTCGATAAATACACAAGTTAGCAGCAGTTGTTCTGGGTGACAACTGCAGTTTTATATGTTTCAGTATCCAATTTATTTCATCTTTTTTTTCCACTCACACAGTTTTGAAAATAGAAATCCACACAAAGAACTCAAAGTTAATGGAAGTAATTTTCAATAGGACTTTCGGAAACCTCAACACACGTTTGATTTAAACAAATGAAGGTATTTGAAATGGAAGTAAGAGATTTTTACATTAAACTTCAATACCCACTTTTCTCATTTCTGGTAAATATCGTAACAGAAAATACTCCAAACTGACAAAGAAGCACGGAAATCATATTCCAATATTATCAATAGAAAACAAGTACAGAAAAATCTTATTATTTTCAACAAATAACTGAGTAGTGAAGATTACACATGTCTGAGAATTAACTAGTATATAGTTTAGCAGGCACTTATGTGCTTCCTAATAATTTTCCTAGGTAAGTTTAGATGACTGGACTTGCATACTTTTGTTAAAAAAAAATACAGAATTTCAGTCATTCTTAATTACATATTTATAAGAAATTGTATTATATGCACAGAGACAGCAGGGGAAAAAGCCTAGTTTCTGATGTCAACACAAAAATATCTGGTGATATAAGTGGAGATTTACAAAATATTAGTATTTATTAGAGTTAAGCAGAAACTTTTCCAAGCTTTTCACTTTTATGCTTTTAATATTACTTAAAACATGTTAAAAATAAAGTTCTCATTAGATTTAGAGAGACCATACACACCTGAGCACAATTTGAAAATCTTAGCTGTAGTTCATTGTTCTTCACCTCTAGGAGACAGAGAGACAAAGACAGATAGAGAGAGAGAAATAGAGACATCATGTGTAAAAATACTTTGTCAGAAACTAAACAAGAATTGAGATTATCTTACATTTATTTCAGCTTTAAAAAAGAAAAAAATAGGCCGAGCACGGTGGTTTATGCCTGTAATCCCAGCACTTTGGGAGGCCGAGGCAGCAGATTACCTGAGGTTGGGAATTCGAAATCAGCCTGACCAACATGGAGAAATCCCGTCTCTACTAAAAATACAAGAAAGAATTAGCCAGGTGTGGTAGCGGGCACCTGTAATCCCAGCTACTCGGGAGGCTTAGGCAGGAGAGTTGCTTGAACCCAGGAAGTGGATGTTGCAGTGAACTGAGATGGTGCCATTGCACTCCAGCCTGGGCAACAATAGCAAAACTCCGTCTCAAAAAAAAAATATATATATATATATATACACACACACACACACACACATATATGTGTGTGTGTGTGTGTGTATCCCACTTTGCCTTCATTCAGTGGTTCTCAACTGGCATGATTTTGATGCCTATGGGACACTTGACAGTGTCTGGAGACATTTTTTTGTCATCACAAATAAAAGAAGATGGTGCTACTGGTAACTATTGAATAGATTCCTGGTGTGCTACTAAACGGCCTACAATGCACAGAACAGTCTCCACAATTAAAGAATTTTCCAGCCCCAAATGTCAACTGGTCTTAAGGTTGAGAAACCCTGCATGAGACCACTAACATTTAATCAAAACTTGCATACCATTATGATTTTCTACTGGAAACTATATGGAAAAATTCTATTTTAATTCATTCTCACATTATGTAAATTGGAGCTCAAAATAATACTGAAAACTACATAATATTTGATGCCTAAATGTCTTAAAACCACAGAAATTACATACACCACAGATGTTTCAAAGATTTTAAGAGTGCTTGGAATAATCTTCATACAACTATGGAGTCTAATGACAATACCATGGTTGGAGAGGCAGAATAGTAACACATAATCATCCTGTCCTTCCATACTATTTGCCATTTTGCATGACTACTGATCATGCAGTTTTCTGGAGCTGTACTCTGAAGCGAGGTCCTGAACCTCCATACACTCCAGTATTTTGTTTTTACGGAGGTTACGACTTCCACGTGTTGTATCAGTAACAATATTACTCTGCTTGTTCCCGACTTCAAAACTTATCCAGATTATTTGATCTAGATGCTTTTGGACATAAGATTTTGTAGGTCATTTCTTGAAGGATGGATTCCTGTCATAAATTATATCTCTGAAAGTAACCTCCACTTTATAACTAGGAAGGCCTTTAATTATTTTTAAAGAAAGAACACCATCACAAACACCCCAGAAGCATAGTTCTGTTTGATGAAGGCTTCCATCATGCATAATTACAAAGCTTCATAAATGCTTCTGCCATGTTACCCTTAACAGTAATTCATAAGAAAGGCTTTTCAGCCATCATTGAGCTATGGAACACTGGAAGTCAAAAATTCGCAAGTTAATGTCTTGCCCTTTTCTGACAGCACACCAGATTTTCACACTATAACTAACACTTTGCCTCATTCAACAACTGAACTGTTGACAAGGGCACTTAAGCTAGTCAGAACAGAAAAAAAAATAAATAAATAAAATAAAGTACATCACAAGCTAGTGAATAAGAAAGAAAAGTAATAAAATTAAAGAAAACAATAAAATAAAGAACTCTCAGCTTTTCATATTGCTAGCATCAAATATCCCAGTCGAGTTTTTCTAAATCAGTTATGCTATATATTAAGTACAGTATATATTTTTTCTCCTAATGTACTTATTTTAAGCTAGTCGGGTGGAAAAGTTTATCCTTAGCACCAAATGTTATTTTAAAGGAAAATTCTAGTCTTAAACTCATTCATTTACTGTTTCATTTTCTATTTATTGATTGACTTTGTTAGAAATATTTTCAGTGAAGATATTGACTTTTGTGACAAGAGCAAGAAACTTTTTTTGTAAACATTAAAGACACACCCACATTTTTTTTCTAGAGCCATTCTCTGGAAAAGGGGGCAGCATTCTAGGTGAGCTGGAGTGCATTAGCTTATAAGTTCTATTTTTAAACCCAGCAGTCATTTCACTCATCTCAATTCAGAATCTGTGCTCCAAGTCAAAGCCCATTTGCAATTTTTAGTTACTTGCTCTCAACCTGTCCAGTACATTAACAAATAAATCCATGTTGCATTGATACATGCTTCAGTTTTTAAGTTTGGGTCTTCTATCTTGACTACTTATCTCTACCTTACCTCACCAAAGGCATCATCATTAAGAACCGTAGAGGCAGATGGAAATTGGAAATGTTAAATATATCAGCACAAACAAATGGAATATTTAACACAATAGGTATTATTAACATATTTGATTCGAGAAGAATACTTAAAGGATCTTTGAAACTCATTATATAAAAAAGCTAAGGTATGGCCATATATGCTAATATCTTAATTAGAAGTTAATATATTATGCCAGGTGGGGTGGCTCATGCCTGTACTTCCAGCATTTTGGGAGGCCGAAGCGGTCAGGAGTTCGTGACCAGCCTGGCTAACATGGTGAAACCCCGTCTCTCCTGAAAATACATAATCAACCGATACAAAATAAATAAAATAAAAAATTACCCAATACAAAAATTAACCAGGCATGGTGGTGGGTGCCTGTAGTCTCAGCTACTTAGTAGGCTGAGATAAGAGAATCGCTTGAACCCTGGAGGTGGAGTTAGCAGTGAGCCGAGAACGCACCACTCCACTGCAGCCTGGGTGACAGAGTGAGACTCCATCTAAAAATAAATAAATAAATAAATAAACAAATAAATAAACAAATATATTTAATTCTTTCTTTGTGAATAATTATGTAAGAAAAAAAGTACTTTGGAAAATATAAACCAAATACATGGCTTCAAATCTTGCAAAACCTAAAGTATAAAGTAAATTATATTTGTAATTAGGAAAGTGTATTTTTAAGATTGCCACAAAGTTGTTCATACACAAGGAATAGAGAAATTGTTTGATAATAAATTCCTTTCAGTACATATGTAGAGCTTCCGTGTGACAGAGGCCTTCTTATTCTATCACCAGAAACAAGTTTTCTTGTCCAGAGCATACGCTCTGCATTTAGAAATGACTGCATTTGTGTGTTATATGAAAAAGGCAAGCGCACTCATATGTTTATCACAACACTATTAACAATAGCAAAGTCATAGGTCAACCCAAGTGTCCACCAATGGATAATTAAATAAAGGAAACATGGTTTATATACACCATGGAACACTACACGGTCACAGAATAGAATGAAATTATGTATTTTGTAGCAATGTGAATGGATCCAGAAACCATTATTCTAAGTGAAATAACTCAGAAAATCAAACCTGCGTGTTCTCACTTATAAGCGGGAGCTAAACAGTGAGTAAATACGGCCATACCGAAGGAAATAATATACTCTGGGAACTCCCAAAAGGGGGAGAGTGAAGGAGTGGTGAGGATTGAACAATTACCTGTTGGGCACAATGTTTACTATTCAGGTAATAGGTAAACTAAAAGCCCAAACCTCGCCATTACAGTATGTAGTTATGTAACAAACCTGTAAATATACCCTCTGAAACTATAATAAAAATAAATAAATAACAAAATATTTTGTAATTTAACAAAAGAAAAAACAAAAATTACTAACATAAAAATGAATGGTTTAATTTGTAAATGCATTTTATTCTCCGGAATTAACATTACTTTATTACTCTTAAATTTTGAGACAAGATGACACAATGATTAGAAAAATAAGCCAGGTAGCATGATGCCTCCGCTTTGTTCATTTTGCTTAGGATTGTCTTGGCTATATGCGCTGTTTTTTGGTTCCATATGCAACTTAATGAAGTTTTTTTCTAATTCGGTAAAGGAAGTCAATGGTAACTTGATGGGGATAGCATTGAATCTATAAATTACTTTGGGCAGTATGGCCATTTTCACAATATTGATTCTTCCTATCCATGAGCATGGAATGTTTTTCCATTTGTTTATGTCCTCTCTTATTTCTTTGAGCAGTGGTTTCTAGTTCTCCTTGAAGAGGTCCTTTACATCCCTTTAAGTTCGATTCCTAGGTATTTTATTCTTTTTGTAGTAATTGTGAATGGGAATTCACTCATGATTTGGCTCTCTGTTATTGGTGTAGAGAAATGCTTGGTAATGCTTGTGATTTTTAAATATTGATTTTGTATCCTGAGACTTTGCTGAAGTTGCTTATCATCTTAAGGAGGTTTGGGGCTGAGACAATGGGGTGTCTGCAAACAGAGACAATCTGACTTCTTTTTATTTTATTTTATTTATTTATATATTTTTTGAGACAGAGTTTCACTCTTGTTGCCCAGGCTGGAGTGCAATGGCATGAACTCAGCTCACTGAAACCTCTGCCTCCCGGGTTCAAGCCATTCTCCTGCCTCAGTCTCCCAAGTATCTGGCATCACAGGCATGTGCCACCATGCCTGGCTAATTTTTGTATTTTTAGTAGAGACGGGGTTTCTCCATGTTGGTCAGGCTGGTCTTGAACTCCCAATGTTAAGTGATCCTCCCACCTCAGCCTCCTAAAATGCTGGTATTACCAGCATGAGCCACCGTGCCCGGCTCCTCTCTTCTTATTTGAATACACTTTATTTCTTTATCTTGCCTGATTACCCTGCCCAGATTTTCCAATACTGTGTTGAATAGGAGTGATGAGAGAGGGCATTCTTGTCTTGTGCTGGTTTTCAGAAGGAATGCTTCCAGCTTTTGCTCATTCAGTATGATGCTGGCTGTGGGTTTGTCATAAATAGCTCTTATTATTTTGAGATATGTTCCATCAATACCTAGTTTATTGAGAGTTTCATGCTACCTGACTTCAAACTATACTTATACTACAAGGCTACAGTAACCAAAACAGCGTGGTACTGGTATCAAAACAGATATATAGACCAATGCAACAGAACAGAGGTCTCAGAAATAACACCACATGTCTACAACCATCTGACCTTTGAAAAACCTGGCAAAACCAAGCAATGGGGAAAGGATTCCCTATTTAATAAATGGTATTGGGAAAACTGACTAGCCTTATGCAGAAAACTGAAACTGGACCCTTTCCTTACACTTTATACAAAAATTAACTCAAGATGTATTAAAGACTTAAACGTAGCACCTAAAACCATAAAAAACCCTGGAAGAAAACCTAGGCAACAGCATTCAGGACACAAGCATGGGCAAAGATTTCATGACTAAAATACCAAAAGCAATTGCAACAAAAGCTAAAATTGACAAATGGGATCTAATTAATTAAAGAGCTTCTGCAGAGCAAAAAGCTATCATCAGAGTAAACAAACAACCTAAAGAATGGGACACAATTTTTGTAATCTATCCATCTGATAAAGGGCTAATATCCAAAATCTACAAAGAACTTAAACAAATTTACAAGAAAAAAGCAAACAACTCCATCAAAAAGTGGGGGATGGATATTAACAGACACTTTTCAAAAGAAGACATTTATACGGCCAAAAAACATATTTAAAAAGCTCATCATCACTGGTCATTAGAGAAATGCAAATCAAAACCACAATGAGATACCATTTCATGCCATTTAGAATGGCAATCATTAAAAAGTCAGTAACCAAAAAATGCTGGAGAGGATGTGAAGAAATAGGAACCCTTTTACACTGTTGACGGGAGTGTAAATTAGTTCAACCATTGTGGAAGACAGTATGGCGATTCCTCATGGGTCTAGAACCAAAAATACCATTTGACCCAGCAATCCCATTACTGGGGATATGCCCAAAGGATTATAAATCATTCTCCTATAATGACACATGCACATGTATGTTTATTGCAGCACTATTCACAATAACAAAGAGTTGGAATCAACCTTAATGCCCATCATCGATAGACTGGATAAAGAAAATGTGGCACATATACACCATGGAATACTATGCAGCTATAAAAAGGATGAGTTCATGTCTTTTGCAGGGAGATGGATGAAGCTGGGAACCATCATTCTCAACCAACTAACACAAGAACAGAAAATCAAACGCCGCATGTTCTCATTCATAAGTGGGAGTCAAACAATGAGAACACATGGAAACAGGGAGGGGAACGTCACACACCAGAGCTTGTCGAGGGGTCGGTGGCAAGGGGAAGGATATTAGGAGAAATAGCTAATGTAGATGACAGGTTGATGTGTGCAGCAAACCACCAAGGCCCGTGTATACCTATGTAACAAACCTGCATGTTCTGCATATGTATCCCAGAACTTGAAGTATAATAAAAAAATATTTCAGAAATAAACTAAGAAAATATTTTTAAAAAGAAAAAGAAATACCAACACAGATAAAAGTACAATGTATGTACTTTGTATGAAAATATATGAAATGTATGTATGAAATGTATGAAAAAGAGAAGTATCAATACCCAGGGAGTGGCTTCTTTGAAAACAGTTTGGCAGTTCCTCAACTGAGTTATCGTCTGGCCTGGTAATTGTACTTCTAGGTAAGTAGCCAAGAGAATCGAAAATGTGTGTTCACACACAAACTTGTGTATGACTGTTCTGAAAAAAGCACTACTCATAATGGCCAAAAAGTGGAAACAATTCAAATGTCCTTCAATTGATGAATGGCTAAACAAAAATTATTCAGCCACAGAAAGGAATGAAATACATTGATCCATGCTATAACATGGGTGAACCTTGAGAACATTATGCTAAGTGAAAGAAGCTTTCGCAAAGGAATAAGTATCATATGATTCCATTTATATGAAATGTCCAGAACAGACAAATCTATAGAGTTAGAAAGTAAATTGGTAGGTGTGTAAGGCTGGGAGTTTGGTTGGGTGGGGTGTAATAGGGAGTGATTGCTACTTGTGACTAAATTTCTTTTTGAGTTGATGAGAAGGTTCTAAAATTGATTGTGGTGATGGTTGTACAACTCTGAATATCATTGAATTGTATACTTTAATTGTATGTAATATAAATTATAACTCAGTAAAGCTGTTATTTAAAAAAAAGGAAAAGAAACATATTTGGGTTTTAATCTTGTTTTCAATATATCTGTCAGCCAGGAGTTTCCATATCTGTAAAATAGCACTATTAATAGTATCTAGAAAATAGAATTGTTGACAAATGAGATAACGCTGTAAAGAAGTTAGCATTTTGCTTGCCCATAAAAAGCTCAACAAATGATACTTATTACTGTGTTGACTTGAAATTATTAATAAATATGGAGTTTAATGGTATTCAACAAGAATTGTTATGATTGTAGATATATGGTAATTTTATTCTTTTAGGGGTCCCCCAGTATGAAAAAGAAAGCTTCCCCCCAAGAAAACTCAAAATCACATAAAAAAGTCTAGAATATTCAAAGAAGGAAATTGATTATCTCCTGAAAGAATACAAATAAAGACTACTTTATTTAGAAAGAAGTGAAGTATTTATACAGCTATTCTAAGGGCTCAATGGATAGATCTAGAATTATCCATAATTGGTAACAAGAACTACAAATTCAGAGTAAATTATTTCCTACTAGATCAATCTGTGTCACACAAAGGAATATAGAAATGTTATATAAAGAAGCTCTGGAGCCAATAATTATAGAGATCAGCTCTTAACTATACTTATCATTTCTTTAATAAGGCGGACCAAAGACAGATCATGGTATAGTCTTTCTTTTTCATCAAATAAAATAAAACTCCTAAGGTGCATATCAATCTCCCTATTTTGGACATATTTCATCTCAAAGATTCTTTGTTTATCAATCTAACACACAATTATTGAGGTTTTATTCTGCACCATCCACTATGCCAGGAAGCATTGAGAATATATTGGTAAACAATACAGACTTAGACTCTGCTCTTGTAGGCACTGCAATATAAATGGGAAGATAGATGTCAAATTAGTATGTTCAGTATGAAGCAAAAAGTTAACAAATAGGGGTTATTTAGCATTAAAAGATAAGAGAAACAAGGAAACAAAGGTATACTAGATACAAAAATAGCATTTGGAAAAGTCTAGAGTCAAGACTAAATGTGGCCCTTTAATATAACTGAAATAATTGCAGTATGTCTGGAGATAGATTAATGAGGCCATTTTAGTGAAGAAAGAGGATTAGGCAGGTACCCGATCAAGAAAACAGATTATTTGCAAATGGAAAACCATTTTTAAGTTTTTGTAAATTTTAAATATTTGTAAATGTCTTTCAGTCAAGGGGTACAAGTTGGCATGTGTGAAACCAGCCTACAAGTTGCTATTCACTCATTCAACAAATATTTATTGAATGCTTAACATTTCCCACATAAAATACATTCAACATTTTCCCCATAAAATACATTCAACAACTTATATCTGTAGTTTGAGGTTCTAGGGGTACATACAAAATTTGAGACATGGTTTGTTACAGTATACTTAAAATATGATATTCTCATGACACTAGTCACTTAAAAATGAGAAAATAGACTAAAGAAAAATAAAGTCATTGTTAAAGGGCAAATGTACTGATGACATGACAGTTGTAGAATATAATACTTAAGATTGAATTTTGAGATACATGCTGGAAGTAGAAAATGTCAGCAAGAGACGCAGCAGGAGACATACCTGGCCTAATAGAACTGCCATCTAGTGGTAAGAAAAACAAACTAGTAATTACAATAAAATGTAATATGAACGGTGATACAAAGCAGGGAGACATGCTATAATCTATGAATTATCTTCTTTGAGGAGGATATGAGTTTTAACTTGAGACATAAAGTGTGTGTAAAAGCCCAGGGTGGGAGAAAGGGCTTAACAGTATGGCTGTTGAAGAAGATGAGTTTGACACCATTCAAATACTAAAGATAGTTGAATATCTCACTTAAAGGAAGCAATGAAGATGGATGAGACTAGAGTTGTAGGTGAGATCTGAATGATTTCTGTTGCCATTTATGTCTTTTCAAGATAATAGGAAAGGCAATTGGAGGACGCTGAAGGGTTTTCAGAAGACCGATAGTACTCTAAAATTTATTTAGGAAGGGATTGCCTAATTGCTGAGTGGAGAATGGAGTGTAAGGGAGCAAGATTGGAGGCAGGAGGTCTGGAAGAGGCTTCTGTAGTAATACATCCCAGGAATGCTGACGGATGTGATGGCTGTGGAGAAAATGGGCAAAGTTAAAAGATAATTAAGGTTTTCAACAGGACTCAGTGAATAGTAAAAGACAACTTGTGAAAAAAGGGAAGAAGCCATAATTCTAACACCCAGAGTTTGTAAAATAAGTCAGGCATCTTTGCTTCCTGGTTGCTCTCTAAGTAAAACATCAGTATGTAGGTGCTACGTATTAAAATACATTCAACAACTTATATCTGTAGTTTGAGGTTCAAGGGGTACGTACAAAATTTGAGGCATGGTTTGTTACAATATACTTGAAATATGACATTCTCATGACACTAGTCACTTAAAAATGAGAAAATAGACTAAAGAAAAATAAAGTCATTGTTAAAGGGTAAATGTACTGATGACATGACAGTTTTAGAATATAATACTTAGGATTGAATTTTGAACCTTTAAGATTGCTAAAGGTTCAAAATGTCTAAAGAATCAAAATTAGAATGGAAGATTTTATTATAATAAATGTTACTGATATGGTCTTAGTATCTGAAATTACAGAAACACATGCATGATTTTTGAAATCAATTCACATCTTTTTTTATTATGTTAAACATATATAATTTAATATTTGCCATTTTAACTAATTTTAAATGGACAGAATTCAGTGGCCTTAATTACATTCTCAATGTTAAGCAATGATCACCACTCTCTATTTCCAAAATTTTTCGTAACTCCAAAAGGAAACTCTGTATTTGTTAAGCAATAATTCCTTAGAAGTCTCTAGAAACTTCTAATCTACTTTCTGGTCCTATTAATTTGCCTACTTGAGATATTTTATATAAGTGTAATCATGAAATATTAGTCTTTTGTGTCTGGATTATTTCTCTAGGCATAAAATTGCAAAGTATATCTATGTTTCAGAATGTATCAGAGCTTCATTACATGTTATTGCTAAATAATATTCCATTGTATTTATATAACAGATTTTGTTTATGTCATCATTTGTCAGTGGCCGCTTGAGTTGCTTCCACTTTGGGGTATTGTGAAAAATGGTGCAAGGAACACTGGCATACAGATATCTGCTCGAGTCACTGTTTTCTATTCTTTTCGGTCTATACCTAGAAATGGAATTGCTGCGTCATGGTAATGCTCTGGCTAATACATTGAGGACCTGCCAAACACAGGAGCAATAACATTTAACTATTTAAGGCAATATATGAGGGTTCCAATTACTCCACAGCCTCACCAAACTTGTTATTTTCCATTTTTTAAATTAAAGCATCGTAGTAGGTGTGAAGTCATATATTGGTGTGTTATCAACTTACATTTACCTAATAACTAACAATCTTGAGCATTTCTCATGTGAATATTGGCAATTGATATATCTTCTCTGAAGAAATATTTGTTCAAGGCCTTTGTTCATTATTAAATTGGGCTATTGTCTTTTGGTTGCCAAGTTGTAGAAGTTCTTCATATATTCTAGATATTAAACCTTTATCAGATACATGATTTGAAAATGTTTTCTTCCTTTCTGTAAGTTGTCTTCCTACTTTCTTGACACTGACCTTCAATGCACAAAAGTTTTTTGATTTTCATGACGTCCAATTTATCTATAACATTGGAGAAGTAGTAAGGATCCTCTCAAAAGTTGATTGTTGGAAAGAAGGAGAACACATATTCCTGGAATATAGTAACTGCTAAATAATTGGATTGTATTAAATATCATACTTCTAAAAATATTATGCATTTATTGATTCTAGATAATTGAGCTATGCTTATTTAATTGATATCATTTTTAAAAATAGGTTTAACATTCCAGTATTGTACAAACTTTGAGATAGTGTCAAAAGCCATTCTGCCACCAGTTTTTCAAATTTAAATATTCAGGTACTAAAATAATCAGATAATGCCATATTAATTTTAGCCCTTTGATTGTGAGCTTTCTTCATGTTTACGAATGGCCTAGCAGTCCTGCATAACCCAACTCCTCTTTGGGAGAGATAAATAACAGGTTAGTCTGCACTTATATCAAAGGATACTTTAAATGAAAGCAATTTCTTTCTTTATACAACCCCTCCTGGGTCAATTGGAACTTCCCTTTTTTATTTGCAGTGGATTCAGGGATCAGTTGGCTCTGTTCCTTGTAGTAACGTTAAACAGAGAAGTCCTTTGGACAAATATTTTTCATATGACCTTTAGAAATATTATATATTTTTGTTTAAAAGATTACAAAATTTATCTTCCTGAAAAATTATTTTTCATCAACCTTGAGGTGTACTAGTCGCAATTAATTTTCCATATTTTGCCCAGGAAACTGAAAAATTCATTAAATTTCTGAAGCAAATGTTTACGAACAAAATTTAAATTTTTGTTTGTTTAGCTTAGAAAAATAAATTTAAGATAAACTATCTTTCTAACTACATAATGCTTGTTACTAAACTTTGACTGTGTTAATACATTGATTTTTTGGTTTAACATACAGAAAGGGCTTTTATAATTGATATCAATAAGTTTAATTTTCAGCAGTGAGAATAAGTGAAGTCCTATCTCCTTAAAAAAATGATTTGTAATAAAATTTTATTTACTTTCTTGTGTTCATAGGTGTCTTTTTCTTTTCCTGTTTGGATTTATAAGCATAGTACATTTTTCATCTAAGTAAATGTTGAATGGTGAATATAATCAATACATAGATACAAAAACAATGTGAATAGTTTGGTGTGTAAAAAAGAAATCTTCAAAGGTTGTTAACATTATTTTCTATTCTGTACATTTTATAATTGCTTCCTGTCTGGCAATTTGATTTTTTAAACATTACGGATATTCTTGAAATGAAAGCATCTGTGTATTTTGGCATGAACTAATAATGAATCAACATACTTTCTTAAAATTTATAGATTTATTGGGTTATAATCTGTGATAAAAATTGTACAAGAACGTTTCTTACGTGCCATAACAGAGAAATAAATTAAACCTCTTGTTAATATACAGTTTGGCCCATTGCAACATTCAAAGATGACTCATACATTTGTAGCAGTTTAGTTAAGGATTTCACATTTATTCTGGTTATGGCAAAATAGCCCTGAAAGAATTTGTAGTGAAAAAATAAGTGTTTAGCACAGTTCTGGCATCTCTTTTACACAGGCGCACGCGCACACACACACACACACACCAGCTAATAGTTTCAAATATATGTTTTTGTATAAATTAGTGTAACTTTTTCACACTCTTGGATGAATCACTTTGTGAACTTTATGATTAAATAGTCTCTTTCACATGACCTTTTACTTCACCAGTTCTGGAGTATGAAAATAACTGGCAAGTATAGCTATCTGAAAACAGATCAAATTATAATGTAACGTAAAAACATATCACAGGAAATAGAACGCTTGGGTTCAAATACCAGTCGAATCACTTTACTATTAGTGTTCACTGTTATGGTTAATTTTGTGTGTCAACTCTACTGGGCCACAGTATACCCAGATATTTGGTCAAACATTGAGTGTTTCCATGAAGGTGTTTAAAGATGCGATTAACATTTTAAATGGTGGATTAAGTGAAGAAGAGTGTCCTCTCTAAGGTAGGTGGGTCTTGAATAGAACATAAAGGCTGACTACCTTTCTCCGTCCCAGTAGAAAAGAATTCTTCCTGCCTGACTGCCTTAGAATGGAGACATCAACTTTTATCCTGCCTTCAGACCCAATCTAAAACATTGTATCTCCTGGTCTCCTGATTTCTAGCTTGCCAACTCACCCTGCATATTTGGGACTTGCTGGCCTCCAAAATCATATGAAACAAAATATTTTATTGTATTTCTGTTGTTGTTGTTTACTGTAAGGTCCTCTGAGCTGGCTGCACCATGCATCAAGCCACACCGCCCCCCACCATGATAATGTACTTTGTGATATATATTCCCAGTCCTTGTGAATGTAATTTTTTTTTTTTTTTTTTTTTTGAGATGGAGTCTCACTCGCTCTCTCTCAGGCTGGAGTGCAGTGGCGCAATCTCCGCTCACTGCAAGCTGCGCCTCCCGGCTTCACGCCATTCTCATGCCTCAGCCTGCCAAGTAGCTGGGACTACAGGCGCCTGCCGCTGCACCCCGCTAATTTTTTGTATTTTTAGTAGAGACGGGGCTTCACCGTGTTAGCCAGGATGGTCTCGATCTCCTGACCTCGTGATCTGCCCGTCTCGTCCTCTCAAAGTGCTAGGATTACAGGCGTGAGCCACCGCGCCCAGCGTGAATGTACTTTGTAACATTCCTCCCCCTCCACCGCCCACCCTTGTGACAATACATCCTCCCCTTCCTTATGAATGTACTTTGTAACATCCATACCCTTACCGCAAAAATTGCTCCTGACTCCACCGCCTATCCCAAAGCTATAAGAACCAATGATAATCCCACCCCACTTCGCTGACTCCTTTCTCGGACTCAGCCCACTTGCACCCAAGTGAATAAACAACGTAGTTGCTCACACTAAGCCAGCTTAGGTGGTTTCTTATATGGACGCGGGTAACATTTAATTTACTTTTTAGAGACAGGGACTCACTTTGTTGCTCGCAGTGGCATTATCAAAGCTCACTGCAGACTTGAACACCTGAGCTCAAAGGATCCTCTTGCCTCAGCCTCCCAAATAGCTGTGATTACAGGCACACACTACCACACCCAGCTCAATTTATTTTATTTTTTCTATAGGTGAGGGTCTCACCGTGTTGTTTATGCTGGTTTCTAACTCCTGGCCTCAAACAATCCTCCTGCCTTGGCCTCCCAGAGAACTGGGATTACAGAGGTGATCTACCATGCCCAAGTGAGCCAATTTCTTTCTTTCTCATTCAAAGAGAATATAAATATATTCTGATTCAAATGGAATATATATTCCATTTGTATATGTATGAAGATTTATTATATTATATATATACACACAGACAGACACACAATTTTCACTATGTATCTGATGATCCCTGACTAATAAAATAAATTTTGGTAAATTACTTTATTTCTCTATGCCTTGATTTCTTCATATGTAAAATGGCATTATATGACTATTTTAGTACCTGAATATTTAAATATAAAAAACTGGTGGCAGAATGACTTTTGACACGATATCAAAGTTTGTACAATACTGGAATGTTAAACCTATTTTAAAACATGATATAAATTAAATAAGCATAGCTCAATTATCTAGAATCAATAATTACAAATGATTTCTTCATATGTAAAAAAACCATAGTATCTACCTTAGTGACTTTGAGGATTTAATTAATTAACCAGATTTTTAAGTTCTTTCTTCTCACTCAACTGATGTTAGCTATTATTGTGTCCAAGAACTTATTAAGAAAATCAAAAATATAATGGTAAGCATTTAAATTCTTACTTTGAAAAAATAAATTTGACAATATTACCTTAAATTTTGCTGATATAAAAGCAATTAACTATTACCTGATCAACTTTGTATTTTTAAAAGTGAAATTACTATTACTAAAACATATATTTCTAAATGTTGTTTGTCTTACCTTTAAAAAGAAAAGAATCCATGGACTCCTTAAAATCAAAGGGAATATAAACCTTAAATTAATATCCCAAGCCTAAAGTGGTTTATGGTCACTCAATTTAAGGGATTTTGGTCTAAGTGCAGCATGACAAGATGAGAATGGAAGATCTGAGTAATGACTCACCGAACCTTTCATCATATTTCAAATTGACATTTTTCTTTATTTTATGTTGCTAAAGGACAGGGTTCACAAATTGCATTGATTAAAATAATCCCAATGTTTACATGAAAAAGATTTTTGAATTATTGCTAAAAAGTGGTCTCTAAATAGATATATCCATATCCTAACCCCTGGATTTGTGAATATTACCTTATATGGCAAAAAATGTACATTATGTTATATGGCAAAATATGTGATAAAGATTTTGAGAAGAGCTATTCATTCTGGATAATCTAGGTGGAACTTATATAAAATAACTTGTATTTTATTTTTATTTTTATTTTTATTTTTTTGAGACAGTCTCTGTCATACAGGCAGGCAGGAGTGCAGTGGCACTATCTTGGCTCACTGCAACCTCAGCCTCCTGGGTTCAAGTGATTCTCCTGCCTCAGCTTCTTGAGTAGCTGGCTTACAGATGTGCACCACTATGCCCTGCCAAGTCTCGTAATTTTAGTAGAAACTGGGTTTGCCCTGTTGGCCTGTCTGGTCTTTCACTTCTGACCTCATGTGATCCTCCCGCTTTGGCTTCCTAAAGTGGTAGGATTATAGGCCTGAGCCACCGCACCTGGCTGAATCACATGCATCTTTATAAGAAGTAAACGGGGAGTTTTGGAGAGAAAAAAAGGTCAATGTGATGGCAGAGGCAGAGATGGGAGTGACTGTGGCCACAAGTCAGGATACACCTGCAGCTCCAGAAAGTAGAAGTTAAAAGATTCCCTCTTAGTGTCTCTGGCAGGAACTGGTCCTTCTGGTATACCTTGATTCCAGACTTCTGGCCTTCAGAAATGTGAAAAAATACCATTTTACTATTTTAAGGCACCCAGTTTGTGATAATTTCTTACAGCAGCCTAAGGAAACAAATACAGTGCCCTTCATCAGTAGCAATTCCTGATAACTCTTTAGATGTTAAATTAGTGATTCTAGATGCAATCTAACTACATTACCCCGAACTAGATTTTTCCTTTTATAGAAAATGTTCATGCAATCATCACCAGTTTTATTTTCATGTAAAATTTACCTTTGCCATAAAATATCATGTTCTAAACTGATAACATTTTATCATACACTTGCTATGCCACCTATTTTTCTGTTGCATTGTTTTGATGACAAGAAACACACTACAAAAATGAACAAAATTAATGAGAAATTATTGGAAAAAAATATACATGGATATAATGAAAAGTGGAATATCTGATGTAAGGCAAGGCATCAAGGGAAAAGTTGAACATCCTGACGCTGGTGGAGGGTACAGCACTGAGTTCCAGGGTTGCAACTGGCAGAGCGTTCATGAGCAAAGCCAACAATAGTGGTCTACTTTAGTGCTGGGTCATTGACTTGGACTGCTTCCTTTTGTTTCCTCTTAGTTTTTTTTTCTGTTTGAAATTCTTAACTCATGATCAAATTCAAATTCTCTGAAAAACATAGTTTTATTTTACAGCCAAACTTTGCTTTATAATCCCATAATAATTGTTTTCCCTCGTGTATAAATAGTTTGAATTGGCTGACTCTTACAAATTGAGATTAGTAGTCAATCATTCAGACAAGATCCAAAGACATTTGTATGGAATTATTTTCAAAAGTCTTACCTACTTAATGTACTTCCAAACTATTGAGATGAATTTTATTACTATATTGTCCTATAAGGTAATACATATTTTTGAAAGTACTGTTGGGAAAGAGGGCAATAGCATTTGAAGTATCTCCAAGACAAACTTTTGTGACAAACTAAAACAGTGTATAGTTAATCAGTTTTTTAAATCTGATGTAGTAGTTTGTATAAAAAGTAAAAATAATTTTTAAAAGGGAAACTTTGTAAAATATTTTATAGTAAGTCTATACTTTTAAAAAAAAGTTGGAATACCTATTAGTTAGTATAGTGTCTGAACATTTCCAGACAGCTGGAATCTTTTTGTTGTATGGTTGAGCTAAAAGATAACAGCTGAAAATGGACATGATTAAAATACATGAATGGAAAATAGTAACAGTATTTGTATACTTTTTAAATAAAGGACTCTATATTGAAACTATAGAGTAGAAAGTTTAAGAAAGAGGGAAATATTGATGTATTCAAAACTCAGCCACATAATAAAACTTGTTATCGATGCCATTTCTTTAGTAACAAAATAGCACACTGTTTATCTGAGTGGACATGAAGGAGAGAATGATTATTTAACAAATTTTTC
This sequence comes from Macaca mulatta, assembly GCF_049350105.2. Taxonomy (NCBI): domain Eukaryota; kingdom Metazoa; phylum Chordata; class Mammalia; order Primates; family Cercopithecidae; genus Macaca; species Macaca mulatta. The sequence continues at coordinate 29,375,085 of NC_133410.1, read as the reverse complement.
CATGACGGCCAAATCAAAGTCTGTCTAGACCAGAATAGAAGCCTGACTCTGCGTGACTAAGCCTAAATAAACATGAGCAAGTATATTCATTCACTCATTCAAGTGCAGTTTACTCCCATAGTACCCGTAAGTATCAAGGGTGATGCTACTAATTGCCTGATGGAGCTTATGGTCTAGTGAGACTGTTTGATGTATGTAGAAAAAGCCAAATAAAAATCAATGTGCAAAGACAAAGACCAGAAAAACCTTTAAATCAGCCTGGATGACAATGAATCACAAACAACTGTTCACAATGACTAAGGTTATCAGTTTGCATTTCTCGGGCTGAGTCTGGAGGAAACATAATGTGTCATGGAGAACACGGGCTTTGGAATAAGATTTCTTGTTTTGAATCCTGTCTCCCCTAGTTATATGACTTGCCCTAGAACAAGCTGTTTCAACAGTTGAGATTACTTTACCTTTAAAGTGAAAATAATAACAATACCACTTATCTCATAAAGGTATTTATAAGAGTAAATGATGTAATGGTTCTAAAACACAACATGTACTCTGTATATGATAGGTCCTTGTTGCAAGCTGGGTTCACAAGAAATCAGCTCTGAGACAGAGATTAGCATGTAGTATGTGTTTTTAGGATGAACATTTATAGAAAAAGTGAAAGAAAGGTAGTATCAGAAAAAAGGCTTAAGCCTACCTCACTAGTAAAAGCTGCTATTTTAGAACCCAACATCAGCTGACGGTCTTCTACCATCAACCATTTCCAAAAACATGGTGATAACCAAGAGGTAATACTGGTAACAGTCCCAGCAACTGGAAGAACAAGCCCCGAAGTCCTAGAGGGAAGATCTTGGAGGCTCCACACTGGAGCCACTATGGAATTCAATGAATGTTAGCTATTCAGTATTAGGTATTGCTATTTTACCCTGAGTTTAAGTTGACTTCAATTATATAAGAGAGTTTAAATGCTGATAGAAATTCCGGAATGTTCAAGCTTTAGCAATAATACCAGCAACTAGCAATGTTAAAAAGAAGCCCTGAAAATATTGATCCACTTCAACTCAACAATTACTTACCTAAGAATGTATCCTAAGGAAATAATAAGGATGAACAAAAATCTTTCAGATTGCTTATTAAAGCATTATAGTAGAAACAAAAATTAAAACAAGTTTACATGTCCAGCAGTAGTGAAAGAATTAGTACATCTATTATTGAATATATGATGATAAATCCACAGAGTAGAATACTGTTCAGTTACTAGAGCTAATACTGTTAACAAAAGTTTATTGACATAAGAACACGTTCATGGCATGGAAAGTGGAGGAAAAGCAAATTACAAAGTCTATATACTGTATAATATTTTTTGATACACACATACAAATTTATTCCAAAACTCAGTGATAGTTATCTTTGAAAGCTAGGGTTACAGGAAATTATACTTTCTTGTTTTACTTATTGGATTTTTATTTTTTTCTTTCTTTCATTATTAAATATAGTATTCATATTAAATAGTATTAATAATTAATATAGATACATTACCCAGTCTCAGATATTTCTTTATAGCAATGCAAGAATGACCTAATACAATAATGTATATGTATGCTTACAGAACAATGATAAAAGGAAAACACATGTACTCACCTCCAAACCAATAAAATAAAAATAATGTAATATCCTGTGAACCAGATAATATACTATACTAGCATAATAATGACTATAATAAAAAGTGAAATTAATATAACCCCAATACCCTTAAAGCACCTATATCACTTCATGCAAATAAGAAATATGAATATGGTAGAATCCAAACAGAAATTTGGGAACACTCTTAAATTGGTCCAGAGGTAATTTGATCAAAACTTCATTGAGCTAAGGTTACATACGGGCTTGTTCAAACTGAGAGGCAGTATGGTGTGGTAGTTCAAAGTGAAGGTTCTAGAGTAATTTTTCTAGTTTCAAATCTAATATCCAGCAAACAGGATATTTGTGTGTTTTGCCATTAGGCTATTTTATTTTTGCAATGTAGTTTTTCAGTCTAAGTTTCATACTTTGGACTCATATTTCTTATCATTCTTCTCATTTCAGCATTAACTATGAAGATCATGTGCTTTTATAATATCCGGAGTGTTAGCTAATTCTCTGAGCTTTGTGCTCCCCGTTTCTTTTTTAGTACAAATAAAATGTAAGAAAAAAACAAGGGCATTAACTTTGGAGGCCAAATAGGAGATGTGGAAGAGTGTCACCCATATCTTCCTTTCAGAACCTAGACTCTCATCAACCCCCATCCTCTCAACTTCCAGGACTTCTAGCTGTAGACAGCATAATTCATTTAGGTATTTACTCAATGGTTTCCTCCTTAATGGCTTTACGATCTCCACCTTAAAATTCATATCTCCTGTCCCTGAAACTCCCTTTCTGCTTTATTTGTTCCTTACATATATGACCACTTCTTCTTTTTTTTATTTTTTTTGGTCAGTATCCCTGCAATGGATTGTAAACTATGAGGCTCAGGATGTTTGTTAATTTAGCTCAGTGCTGGATCTCCAGGGGTTGTAATAGTGCCTCATGTAAAGTAAATATTCAAACAATATGTGCTTAAAAATGTGTAAATGGAGAGGAATGAAAAATAATTGGTCGAAAAAGGTTTACTGACAGGATCACTTTAAAGGGAGTGCATCCAGTATTAATCAAGCATATATTTGAATGTATCTTTTTTGATAGTCACTCAACTATATATATTAGACACATACTGTATTTCAGGGAGCATATTAAGCATTAGGGCTGCAACAAAGAACAAATAGGTAAAACTCCAACTCTCATAGTGATAACATTTTAGCTCACTTTCCAGCACTATGATTATAGCATTCTGTGTCTGAATAGATGCTGGGGATGGGAATAAGCAAATATTACACCAATGTCATTGCAAAAGAAATTTTGTTTTGTGGCTAATTTTTCTTTGAAAATACTTTTTCTTGGAAATAGATTTGGTCCAGGGAACCCATACTATCAACTATTTTCAAGACTTAAATCAGTATTTATTGACCATCCAAGTCACACAAATATAGAAGAAAACAATTATACTATGGTTATCTTATTGCTATTTTTAAATGGCTCCAAGTCTGAGAAATGTTTCCTTCTGTCTGATATGCTAAAGTGCAACGTTAGTCATCTACTATGTATATATCACTATATTATCACAAAAATGACAATATTAAATGCAGGATTTCAGAGGAACATGCATACTAATAAAATGAGCATTTCAAAAGCAACATTAAAAATTTATTTTAGCTAGCAACATTCATATTTGCATATATTCAGCATAATAGCTTAATTTTAAAATGTCTTGCATTTTTCACCCCATTTAACAATTCCTCATATTTTTAAAGTGTAGTGTGGTTAATTAATGTAGGGATATTTGCATTATCTTATAAATAACATATGCATTGTTAAATAGGGGAAAGGAGCCAAGTCCTTAAAAAAATTTTCACACATCTATTAATCATTTGATGACGTGTTTTTTCACGCACTTACTGCATTGCTTCTTTACATTTGTAGAAAATGACTACTACCAAGATACATAGCAAATTCTTGGTGCCAAAAATAAAATGTGAGTTTCCTTAAGATGTTTTTATTAGTAATTTTAATAACACTTTCAAAGATTCAAGAAAACTATGCATTCTTAAGAATGTACTCTAATTTTAACATATTTAATATAATATACAAATTACCTTATATGTATATTTTTTATATACACATATAAGTTAGTCACTTAGCAACTAACTCAGTGACTTTGGGTCACTGAGTTGAAAGCTACCATAGAATACATATAACAGATATGAAATTAAAAGGATCATAGTACACATAATAATGAATATTACAAAATTTTGTATATAAAGGGACACTTATGAGATGCCATTTTACAGTAATATGCAAAAGGCAAAATTATCAAAGACTATATCATAGAATATCACGGTATATTGACATCATAACTAAAACTGTTGTATCATGCCAATGAAATAGATAAAATTTTTATTGCCCTAAGGAAACTTACAATTTAAGTAGACAAGGTTAAGACTGATGAAATAATTCCAGAAAATGCAAAGACAGAACAAGTCATATAATAGAAGGATAGGTCACACGCAGACACTGAATAATTTAAGAATTCACAAAACTGACAGTTGTTTCTTATGATTTCAGCAACTATCTGAAACTGATTTGCCAAAAGCCGTGCACAGCGTACAGTGGTAAAATACTGACACGTATTTGCCAAGCAGATACATGTTTAAATTTTGAACTTGAGCCTTAACTTTGAATAAGGCAGCTGAATTTTGCACACTTTGTGAAACAAAAATAATAATACAGACCTTATAAGTGTTCTGTGGGCCGGGCGCGGTGGCTTAAGCCTGCAATCCCAGCACTTTGGGAGGCCGAGGCGGGTGGATCACGAGGTCAGGAGATCGAGACTATCCTGGCTAACACGGTGAAACCCCGTCTCTACTAAAAATACAAAAAAAAAATTAGCCGGGCGTGGTAGCGGGCGCCTGTAGTCCCAGCTACTTGGGAGGCTGAGTCGGGAGAATGGCGTGAACCCAGGGGGCGGAGCTTGCAGTGAGCCGAGATCGCGCCACTGCACTCCAGCCTGGGAGACACAGCGAGACTCCGTCTCAAAAAAAAAAAAAAAAAAAAAAAAAAAAAAAAAAAAAAGTGTTCTGTGGGCCGGGCGCGGTGGCTCAAGCCTGTAATCCCAGCACTTTGGGAGGCCGAGGCGGGCGGATCACAAGGTCAGGAGATCGAGACCACAGTGAAACCCCGTCTCTACTAAAAATACAAAAAATTAGCCGGGCGCGGTGGCGGGCGCCTGTAGTCCCAGCTACTCAGGAGGCTGAGGCAGGAGAATGGCGGGAACCCAGGAGGCGGAGCTTGCAGTGAGCCGAGATCGCGCCACTGCACTCCAGCCTGGGCAACAGCGTGAGACTCCGTCTCAAAAAAAAAAAAAAAAAAAAAAAAAAAAGTGTTCTGTGAACTTAGGTGAAATAGCTCATATGAATATACCTAGTGTAGAGCCTGCAAAGGTTAAACACTTACTAAAGTTATCATTCTTCTCATTACTACTGTTTTTATCCATTGGATGGGTAAGGATCCCGTCTTTTGCCTTTTGTGTGGGAAAACACAGACCCAAACTGATTCCCAGAATCCTCCACTTGAATTAATATACTCCAGTTACACACAGTAACTTTCTTTATAAAGTACACTTTATTGACAACCTTCCATTTTCTGTCTCACTTCTCATTCCCTATGGTTGTTTCATTGATCACTTCCCAAATATTGTCTTCGAATCTTTGTTTTAAGGTATTCTGAGTATACCAACAAAGACAGGTTAGAAATAAAGCTTTAATCAATGTCATATACCATGGAAAAGTTGGACGTTATTTAATATGAAAGTATAAAAGAATTTCGAATATGAGTGTCTTTGGGAGGAGGTGAATTTAGGGGTTGACTGTTGAATAAAGTAAAAATATGGAATCCTGGAAAAAAAAAGAACACTTAGAAATTTACTACAATTGAGTAAAAGTATGGTGGTGAGGATCTGAACCAGAGTTAAAGTAGTAAAAGTAAAGAATTGCAAAATTAGAAAAGAAATAAAAATAGCTAATAGGAAATAACCAATAAGACTTAGTGGTAGGTTAATAGGGTTAAGGATATGGCAACAGTGGCTTTTCATACACTGAATCAATTGATTATTAATGTATTTTTTGTTGAAAATCACATAAAAGAGTAGATAATCGTCTCTTGTAATGTTTCACAAGAGATGTTATGACTTCTTATTTATTTTTAAGAAAACAGAAAAGAAATGTTCTACTGAGAAAGGAAATGGAAGAAAGAAAGAAAAAGCATACAATTTTCTAAAATCACATAAAAGAACAGGAAATTAATGGGCATAGAGCTTGTCAGTCTCATGTAGTCACTGACAAGGAATCATTTTACCTTTTTTCTGAGACATCATTTGAGTGTTTGGAGTCTTTCTGTACTCATTAACTACTTCCCTGCTCTTCTGTTCAAGGATTTTGTTATTTTGTTTCTAGGTTAGTGTGCTCTTCTATTAAGTGCACTGAAAGACGCAGATAAGTTGGTAGCTATAATTATATCACGATGAGTAAGAAAGACAAAACAGATGCTGCAATAAATGAAAATTGGCCCACATATCTGATTTTCGCAGAAGCAATACTTATCTTTAGGAAATAAAGAAGCACACATTTACTATATGACATGATTTCAGGGATACAATGAGTGCCCTTGAAATATCTCTCAAAACTAGAAGTAACAATTAAATTTTAAAGCTCGTCTGTTGACATTATTTCTTTGGATTATTATTTTTCCACGTTATTGTTTTAAAAATGAATATGTGATATAGGTTCCAAGATGGTGAATTGGAGGCACTGTTAGCATGTCTCTCTCACTTGGAAAGACAAAACAGTGTATAGAGCTTCACATTGTGAACTTTGCGATATAATCTTGAGTGGGGATGAGCTCCTTTACCAGAACTGAGAGGTAAGCGGGAAGTGTGCTGCAGGAGCATGGAGCCTCTGCTTTGCAGGAGGACTGGGAGGGTTGTAGCCTGAAAGCTAAAGTTGCTGTCCTTATGGGAAAGGTTTATGTCCCGGGACAATTTTGAGTTCTAAGCACAGAACTGTCTGGAAGTGAGCTAGCTGCTGACAGTGGAACACTGGGTATGAGACCTGCCTTGCCAAGTGCATGGGAGCTGGGAGGGGCTTGTTGTTGCCTGCCATTCCCCAATCCCTGTGCAAACTCTTCTGTGTAGCAGAGACAGTTGTGCTTCTCCCTGGAGCATTACCCGAGTGGCCAGAGAACTGCCCTCTGATCCCCACTGGCAGCACTACTTCCCCTGTATGCGGAGAGTCAGAGAGCAAACTTGCCTAACCCAGTCCCCACTCAACTTTGCCCCTCCACTCACCCTGGTAGCTTAACACAAAAGTCAGAAACTTTTGGGAGCTCTATGTTGCCTCTCATTGCCTGAGACACCAGGGTGCCTCCCCTTTCTATTATAATATAAGGCAAGTACAAATCCTACTGCTACCAATGCAGCTGGTGCTCTTTTGCCAGTGCCACCTTCTGGCTGGAGGCCTACCAACACAGTCTATTACAGCATCTCCAGGTAGAATAACCTAGAACTCAGGAAGGAGAAAATGTGTGCATGACCTCCGTTGTCACCATTGCTTACAGCACCCTGGCTAACCAAGAGATCCTGAATCTGACCATGTGACCAATTCATTCCTACCACAACCTGCATTTAAGAAAGTTGACACACTAAGGCTATTAATAATTAAGGAATCTCACAGAGTCTACTTTGCCACCCTGCCATCTCCATCGGACCTGGTGCTAGTACTTGTGGCTGGGGGACTTGAGGACAAGTCACATCAGCAAATTCCTTGCAGACATTTCCCACCACCAGCCTGGAATGTGACAGCCCAGGCTGGACTCAAATGAGAAACAGCAACAACAGTATTCTGGCTCTCAGGGCTCCTACTTCTAGGGGAAGACAGAGTACACCATATCAAGGGAGGACCCTTTGGGATAAAAAAAATCCAGATGGAAGGACTGAGTCCCAGAAATTCCTGCTTGTGGAAAATTTCTTTCAGCAGAGGCACAGGTGCACAGAGCAAGGAGATAAAAGCATTAGGTAACCTATAAAGGAAAAGTTATCTGACTAACAGCAGACTTCTTAGCAGAAACCTTACAAGCCAGAATAAATTGGGGTCCTATCTTTTGTCTCCTTAAACAGAATAACTGTCTGCTAAGTTTTATGAATGAAGGAGAAATACAGTCTTTTTCAGGCAAGGAAATGCTGAAGGAATTTGCTACTGGCAGACAATCCCTGTAAGAACTGCTAAAAGGAGTTCTAAATCTTGAAACAAAAGGTTAATATGCATCAGAATAGAATTGCTTGAAAGCATAAAATTCACAGGGCCTGTAAAACAGTAACACAACAAAAAAGCAAAATATCCAGGTAACAATCAACATAATGACTGGAAGAGTACCTCACATATCAATATTAACATTGAATGTAAATGGCTTAAATACTCTGCTTAAAAGTTACAGATTGGCAGAATGGATATAAAAAGTCACAAACCAAGTATCTGCTGTTTTCAAGAGGCTTACCTAATATACATGGACTCATATAAACTCAAGGTAAAGGGACAAAAAAGAAATTCCATGCAAATGGAAACCAAAAGCAAGCAGGAGGAGGTATTCTTATATCTAATAAAACCAACTTTAAAACAATTAACAGTATTGGCCGGGCGCGGTGGCTCAAGCCTGTAATCCCAGCACTTTGGGAGGCCGAGACGGGTGGATCACAAGGTCAGGAGATCGAGACCAGCCTGGCTAATATGGTGAAACCCCGTCTCTACTAAAAAATACAAAAAACTAGCCGGGTGAGGTGGCGGGCGCCTGTAGTCCCAGCTACTCGGGAGGCTGAGGCAGGAGAATGGTGTAGACCCGGGAGGCGGAGCTTGCAGTGAGCTGAGATGCGGCCACTGCACTCCAGCCTGGGCGACAGAGAGAGACTCCGTCTCAAAAAAAAAAAAAAAAAAAAAAAAACAATTAACAGTATAAAACAAAGACAAAAAGAGTCATCAAATAATTATAAAAGGATCAATACAATAAGAAGACATCACCATCCTAAATATATATGTACCTAAGTCAGGAGCTTACAGATTAATAAAAGAATTAGAACTAGATCTAAGAAAAGAGATAGCAACAAAATAATAGTGGAGGACTTCAACATTCCTCTGACAGCACTAGATAGATCAAGGGGGTGGAATGGCAACAAAGAAATAGTATACTTAAACTATACCATAGAACAAATGAACTTAACAGATATTTACAGAACTTTCTACACAATAACTGCAGAATATACATTCTATTCATCAGCACATGAAACATGATAGGCTACAAATGAAGTCTCAATAAATTTTAAAAACTTGATATTATATCAAGTATCATTATAGGCCACAGTGGAATAAAACTAGAAATCAACTCAAAAAAGAACTCTAGAAGCTATACATATATATGTAAAATTGAACAATCTGCTTCTGAATGATTTTTGGGTTAACAATGAAAATTTAAAAATCATTTGAAATGAATAATAGTGATAAAAATTATCATAATTTCTGGGACAGAGCAAAAGCAATTTTAAGAGGAAAGTTTGTAGCACTAAATGCCTGTATCAAAAAGCCTGAAAAATCACAAATTTTCAACCTAGTGTCACACTGCAAGGAACTAGAGAAACAAGAACAAATCAAACCCAAAGCTAGCAGAAGAAAAGAAATAAAAAAATCACAAACATTCCTATACACCAATAATAGACAAGCAGAGAGTCAAATCATAAGTGAAATCCCATTCAATATTGCTATAAAGAGAATAAAATACCTAGGAATACAACTCACAAGGAACGTGAAGGATCTTTTCAAGGAGAACTACAAACCACTGCTCAAAGAAATAAGAGAGAAAAAAAGATAGAAAAACTTTCCATGTTCATGGATAGGAAAAAATCAATATCATGAAAATGGTCATACTGCCCAAAGTAATTTGTAAATTCAATACTATTCCCATCAAGCTACCACTTACTTTCTTCACAGAATTAGAAAAAAAAAAAACAAACAAACACTACTTTAAATTTCACTTGGAACCAAAAAAGAGCCTGTATAGCCAAGACAATCATAAGCAAAAAGAACAAAGCTGGAGGCATCACCCTACCTGACTTCAAACAATACTACAAGGCTACAGTAATCAAAACAGCATGGTACTGGTATCAAAACAGATATATAGACCAATGGAACAGAACAGAGGCCTCAGAAATAACACCACACATCTACAACAGTCTGATCTTTAACAAACCTGACAAAAAAGCAATGGGGAAAGGATTCCATATTTAATAAATGGTGTTGAGAAAACTGGCTAGCCATATGCAGAAAACTGAAACTGGACCCCTTCCTTACACCTTATGCAAAAATTAACTCAAGATGGATTAAAGACTTAATTGTAAAACCTAAAACCATAAAAACCCTAGAAGAAAACCTAGGCAATACCATTCAGGACATAGGTATGGGCAAGGACTTCGTGATTAAAACATGAAAAGCAATGGCAACAAAAGCCAGACTTCACAAATGGGATCTAATTAAACTAAAGAGCTTCTACACAGCAAAATAAACTATCATGAGAGTGAACAGACAACTATAGAATGGGAGAAAAGTTTGCAACCTATCCATCTGACAAAGGTCTAATATCAAGAATCTACCAGAAACTTAAACAAATTTACAGAAAAAAAAAAAATGCCTATCAAAAAGTGGGCAATGGATATGAACAGACACTTCTCAAAATAAGACATTTATGCAACCACCAAACATATGAAAAAATGCTCATCTTCACTGGTATTACAGAAATGCAAATCAAAACCTCAATGAGATATCATCTCATGTCAGTTAGAATGGTGGTCATTAAAAAGTCTGGATACAACAGATGCTGATGAGGGCGTGGAGAAATAGGAAAAATTTTACGGTGTTGGTGGGAGTGTAAATTTAGTTCAACCATTCTGGAAGACAGTGTGGCGAAGCCTCAAGGATATAGAACCAGAAATATCATTTGATCCAGCAATCTCATTACTGGGTATGTACCCAAAAGATTATACATCATTCTACTATAAAGACACATGCACATGTATGTATATTGCACCACTATTCACAATAGCAAAGACTTGGAACCAACTCAATAGTAGACTGGATAAAGAAAATATGGCCCATACATACCACTGAATACTATGCAGTCATAAAAAACAATGAGCTCATGTCTTTTGCAGGGACATGGATGAAGCTGAAAACCATCACTCTCAGCAAACTAACACAGGAACAGAAAACCAGACACTGGATGTTCTCACTCATAAGTTGAACAATGAGAGAACACACAGACACAGGGAGGGGAACATTACATACTGGGGCCTGTCAGGGGATGGAGGGCAAGTGGAGGGAGAGCATTAGGCCAAATACCTGATGCACACAGGGTATTTGTCCTAGATGATGGATAGATAGGTGCAGCAAGCCACTACAGCACATGTATACCTATGTAACAAACCTGCACATTCAGCACATGCATCCCAGAACTTAAAGTAAAATTTAAAAAGTAAAATGGAAAAATAAGAAATAATAAAGATCAAAGCAGATCTAAATAAAATCGAAGCAAAAATATAAAAGATCAATGAAATAAAAGGTAGACTCTGAAAGGATAAACAAAATTGATAGACCATTAGCTCAATTAATCAAGAAGAGAGAAGGTTCAATTAAGCTCATTTTGAAATGTAAACAGAGACATTACAATGAACACAACGGAAATTCAAAAGATCATTTAAGACTACAATGAACACATCTTTGCACACAAAATAAAAAAATCTGAAGGAAATGGATAAATTCCTGGAAACATATAACCCTCCAAAATTGAACCAGGAAGAAATAGAAATTCTGAAAAGACTAATAACAAGCAGTGAGACTGCATCAGTGATTAAAAAATAACAACAACCAAAACAATAAAAACAAACGAAAACAACAACAACAAAGTCCAGGGCCAGGCAGATTCACAGCTGAATTCAACGAAACCTTCAACAAAGAATTGGTACCAATCCTACTAAAACTATTTCAAAAGATTGAAAAAGATGAAATTGTCCCAAACTCATTCTATAAAACCAGTATCACTCTCATACCAAAACCAGGAAAATACACAGCAACAACTACCACCACCACAACAAAAACTATAGACAAATATCCCTGATAAACATAGGTGCAAAAGTCCTCAATAAATACTAGAAAATTGAATCAAACTGTACTTCCAAATATAGTAATACCATAATCAAGTGGGTTTCATTCCAGGGATACATGAATGGGCTAACATATGCAAGTCAGTAAATGTGATAAATGACACTAACAGAATTAAAAACCAAAAACATATTATCATCTCAATAGATGGAGAAAAAGCATTTGACGAAAATCAGCATCACTTCATGAAAAATACCCTCAATAAACTAGGCATAGAAAGGACATACCTCAACGTAATAAAAGCCATCTTTGAAAAGTCCACAGCCAGTATTATACTGAATGGAGAATAGTTGATAGCTTTTCCTCTGAGAAGTGGTACAAGACAAAGATTCCCACTTTCACCATTTCTATTCAACATACTACTGGAAGTCCTAGCCAAAGCGATCAGCCAAATAGAACAAATAAAGGGAAACCAAATTGGAAAAGAGGAAGCCAAATTATTGCTGTTTGCTGATGATATGATTATATACCTAGAAAAACCTAAAGACTCCTTTGAAAGACTCCTAGATTTGATAAATGAATTCAGTGAAGTCGTAGGTTACAAAACCAGTGTATGCAAATCAGTATCATTGTTATGTACCAACAACGGCTAAACTGAGAATCAAATCAAGAACTCAACTCCGTTTACAATAGCTGCAATAAAAAAAAACCCTAGAAATATACTGCACCAAGGAAGTGAAAGATCTCAACAAGGAGAACTACTAAACACTGCTGAAAGAAATCATAGATAACACAAACAAAAATATGTTCCATGCTCATAAATTAGAAGAATCAATATCATGAAAATGATCATACTGGCCAAAGCATTCCACAGATTCAATACAATTTCTATCAGAATATCAAAATCATTTTCACAGAATTAGAAAAAAACTATAAAATTCATATGCAACCAAAAAAAAAAAAAAAAAAAAAAAAGCCTGAATAACCAAAGCAATCTTAAGCAAAAGCAACAAATCTGGAGGCATCATATTACCTGACTTCAAATTATATTAAAAGGCTAAAGCTACCAAAACAGCATGGTGCTGGTATAAAAGTAGATACACAGATCAATGAAAAGAACAGAAAACCCAGAAATAAAATTTGGGGAAAGGATACACTATTTAATAAATGGTGCTGGGAAAACTGGATAACCACATGTTGAAGAATGACACTGGCTATCTCTCACTTAATACAAAAATCAACTCAAGATGGATTAAACTCTTAAAGACCTGAAACCACGAAAATTCTAGAAGAAAATCTCGGAAAAGCCTTTCCGGACTTCGGCCTAGCTCAAGAATTTATGACTAAGACCCCAAAACCAAATGCAACAAAGACAAAAATAAATAAGTGAGGCCTAATTAAACTCAAAAGCTTCTACGCAACAAAAGAAATAATCATCATAGTAAACAGACAACCCACAGAATGGGAGAAAATATTTATAAACTATGCATCTGACAAAGGACTAATATTCAGAATCTACAAGAAAAAGAAAAATAAATAAATAATTCCATCAAAAATTAAGCAAATGACATAAATATATATTTCTCAAAAGAAGGTATACAAATAACCAACAAACATATGAAAAAAATGTTTGACATCAGTAATCATCAGGAAAATGCAAATTAGAACAACAATGAGATACCACGTTATTCCAGCCAGAATGGCCATTATTAAAATTCAAAAGGCAATAGATATTAAAATGGATGTAATAAAAATGGAATGTTTATTTACTGCTTATAGGAAAGTAAATTAGTACAGCCTCTATGGAAATCACTACGGAAATGTCTTTAAGAACTAAAAGTATATCTACCATTTGATCTAGCAATCACACTACTAGGTGTCTCTCTAAAGGAAAATAAGTAGTTATATCAAAAAGACACCTGAACACATATGTTTATCACAGCATAATTCACAATTGCAAAGATATGGATCCAGCTCAAGTACCCATCAACAATGAGTGGTTAAAGAAAATGTGGTATATACACACACCAAGAAATACTACTCCACTATAAAAAAGAATAAAAGAGTCTTTTGTAGCAACTTGGATGGAGCTAGACACCGTCATTCTAAGTAAAGTATCTCAGGAATGGAAAACCAAACACTGTATGTTCTCCCTTATAAGTGGGAGCTAAGCTATGGGTACATAAAGATGTACAGAATAGTATAATAGACTTTAGAGACTCAGTAGGCAGAGGACAGTGTAGGGGATGAGAGATTAAAAAAAAAAAACATATAATTTACACCACTTGAGTGACAGGTACACTGAAATCTCAGATTTCACCACTATACAATTCATCTATGTACCAAAAATCACTTGTATCACAAAAGTCATCAAAATAAAAAGTTACTTTTTTTAATTAAAAAAATAAAGCGGAATACCTAGTACATGTACATGTTCTCAACTGCTGGACTTTGGAAGGAACAGGGGAAAACAGGTGCAAAAAGGATGCAATAAATTCCTTTCTAGACAAACTTAGAAAGATAATCTGAAGCCTAACTGCCGGTTTCCATAAAGTTAAACAACTGTAATAGAGTAGGAAACAGCAAAATGTGGCAGAAGAGCCCACATCTGTGAGAGAGGTATAAAGTTTGACAGACATCTCCATCAGAGCAGGTACTAGTATCCAGTGCTGGGAGACCTGAAGACAAGTCACATCACTGGACTCTGCAGACATTCAAGAACACCAGCTGGTACCCTGGTAGCCCCACTACGTCGCTAGACCCAGAAAAGAAACAACAATCACTGCAGTTTGGCTCTCGGGAACTCCCATTCCTAGAGAAAGGGGTGAGCACTGTATCAATGTATCACCCCAGGGGACAAAATAATCTGAATAGCAGGTCTTGAGCCCCAGATCGTTCTGCTGGTGGGAAGTCTCCCACACCAGACACAATTGCAGTGCTAGGTGCAGTAGTGAAGGTCTGCATCTGTACCCCAGTGAGCAGGCAGCCTCTGTGATTGTGAGGGGCCTTGGAGAAGTAGTCCTTGTTCCCTCCCTGCCGCCCCCACTCCCTAGCGCTCCGCTACAGACACAGCTGGGATTTTTGCACAGGAATGCAATGTGTTTGCACCTATGGACAATCTTCCTGGAATAATACTGGTTGAGCACAACCCCACAAGAGGACCATCCCTTAGATTCAGGTCGGCACAAAAGGCAGATTCACAGTTCCTCCCTACTTGGAGCACTAACAATCCTACAGATGAAAAGAGGTGCCTGTCAGATTTGAATAGCCAAGTAACTGGGACAGGAATTAGACTGTGAGGTGAATCACTTTCCATCTGGCCTTGCAGGGGAGCTGAAGTAGCTCTAGCTCTTTACCCTGATAAAATCTCCACAAATCTATTTGAAAGATCCCCAGCCATCCTCATCAAGGCTTGGACCTTGGCCCACTGCTGTGTGTTATATCCACCTACATATCCTAGCTACAACCAATGCCTACCAGGGTTACCTCCCCTGGGTGCAAACTTTCGCTACTGCACTCAGCACTGCAATTGTGGCTGGTGTGGGAGACTTCCCACCAGCAGACCTGAACCCTGAATCATCAACTCAGTAAATGAAATTCTGGGTAAAAATTAAATAAATAAATAAATAAATAAATAAATAAATAAACATGCACCACAAGATAATTAGATAAACTTCAAGAGATCCCTGCCATTACAATCCCATAAGACACAGTGAGCTTGCCCACACTTCAAAAGCATAATGACTACAACCAGCATCTGGGAAAGCCAGTACACAAAGACTCTCTATAACTAAGAAAGCCATACAGAGTCTTCACTCCTAAAAGCACATATAATCAAATTAGGCTAAATAAAACATTAAAGTCCAATCCTTAAGAAAGAAAAAGAGAAATTAAAAAAAAAAAAAAAACCCAGTCCAGTCAAAAATAAACTCAAGAACAATTTGAAGAAATCATCTACCAAAATGAGAAAGAACCAGAAAAGCAATTCTGGTAAAGTGACAAAACAGGGTTCCATAGTGCACCCTAAGGATCACACTAACTCCCCAGCAATGAATCCAAACCCAGAAGAAATCTCTGAATTACCAGATAAAGAATTCAGAAGGTTGATTATTAAGCTATTCAAGGAGATACTAGAGAAAGGTGAAAACAACCTAAAGATTAAAAACAAACAAACAAACAAACAAACAAAAAAACCCTGGATATTGACTAAATTTTTTCAATAGAAACCGATATCACAAAGGAAAACCAATCAGGGCTTCTGCACATGAAAGACACACTTAGGGAAATACAAAATGCAGTGAAAAGTTTCAACAATAGACTAGAAATAGTAGAGGAAAGAATATCAGTGCTGGAAGACAATGCTTTCTAATTAGCCCAGTGAGACAAAGAAAGTCAAAGAATACAGAATTTTTTAAAATGAACAAATTCTTCAAGGAATATGGAATTCTATAAAACAGCCAAGACTAAGATGTTCCTGCGGAGGAATAGATATTAAACGTTTGGAAAAACTATATAAGGGAATAATTGAAGAAAACTTCTCTGGTCTTGCTAGATATCTAGATATCTGATCTGGTTTGACTCTGTGTCCCCACCCAAATCTCATGTGGAATTTTAATCATCAGTGTTGGAGAAGGGGCCTGGTGGGAGGTGACTGGATCAGGGGAGTGGACTTCCCCCTTGCTATTCTCATGATTGTAAGTGAGTTCTCATAGGATCTGATTGTTTCAAAGTGCCTAGCACTTCCCCCTTTGCCCTTTCTCTCCTGCTTCACCATGCGAAGATGTGCTTGCTTTCCCTTTGTCTTGCACCATGATTCTAAGTTTTCTGAGGCCTCTTTAGCTATGCTTCCTATATAGCCTGTGGAACTGTGATTTAATTCAACCTGTTTTCTTCATAAATTACCCATTCTCAGTTAGTTTCTTACAGCAATTAGAGAATGGGCTAATACAGACAATTGGTACTGGGAGATGAGTCATTGCTACAAAAATACCTGATAATGTGGAAGCATCTTTGAAACTGGGTAACAGACAGAGTCTGGAACATTTTGGAGGGATCAGAAGAAGACAGAAAGATGTAGGAATGTTTGAAAATTCCTGGAGACTTGTTAAACAGTTGTGACCAAAATGCTGATAGTGATAGGAACAACGAAGTCCAGGATAAGGTGGTCTCAGACAGAGATGAAGAAGTTATTGGGAACTGGAGTAAAGGAAACTCTTGCTATGCATTAGCAAAGAGACTGGCAGCATTCTGCCCCTGCTCTAGGGATCTGTGTAACTTTGAACTTGAAAGAGATGATTTAGGGTATCTGGTGAAAGAAATTTCTAAGCAGCAAAGCATTCGATATGTAGCCTGTTGGCTTTTAACAGCATATGCTTATATGCATGAACAAAAAAATGATCTGAAATTGAAACTTAAATTTAAAAGTGAAGCAGACCATAAAAGTTTGTAAAATTTTCAGTCTAGCCATCCAGTAGAAAAGAAAAACCCATTTTCAGTGGAAGAATTCAAGCCAGCTGCAGAAATGTACCAAAGTAGAAGAGCCTAATGCTAATAGCTAAGACAAAGGTATTTTAGAGGCCTTCACAGCAGTCTCTTTCATCACAGACCCAGAGGCCTAGGAAGGAAGAATGGTTTTGTGGGCCAGACCAAAGGCTCCACTGCCCTGTGCAACCTCAGAAAACAGCTGCTTGCATTCCAGTCACTCCAGCTGCAGCCATGGCTAAAGGGGTGTCAGATATATCTCAGTCTGCCACTCCAGAGGGTGCAAGCCACAAACCTTGACAGCTTTCATATGCTGTTAAGCCTGTGGGTCCCCAGAGGGAAAGAATGGAGGCTTGGGAGTCTCCACCTAGATTTCAGAAGATGTATGGAAATGCCTGGATATTCAGCAGAAGTCTGCTGCAGGGGCAGAGCCCTCATGGAGAACCTGTACTAGGTCAGTGCAGAAGGATAATATAGGATTGGAGCCCCCACACAGAGTACCCACTGAGGCACTGCCTCATGATGCTGTGAGCAGAAGGCCACCACCCTCCAGACCCCAGAATCCTAGATCCACCAATACCTTACACCACACACTTGGAAAAGTCTCAGGCAATCAATGCCAGACCACAAAAGCAGCTGCAGGGGATGTACCATGCAGAGCCACAGAGGCAACGATGCCCAAGGCCTTCAGAGCCCTCTCCTTTCATCAGTGTGGCCTGAATGTGAGACATGAAGTCAAAGGAAATTATTTGAAGCTTTAAGATTTAATGACTGCCCTGCTGGATTTCAGACTTGCATGGGTCTTGTAGCCCCTTTGTTTTGTCCAATATCTACCATTTGCAATGGGAGCATTTACTCAATGCCTGTGCTCCCATTCTTTCTTAGAATTAACAAACTTGTTTATTATTTTACAGGCTCATAGGTGGAAGAGACTTGCCTTGTCTCAGATGACACTTTGGACTTGAACTGTTTTGAATTAATGCAAGAATAAGTTAAGACTTTGGGGGACTGCTAGAAAGGTGTAATTGTGTTTTGAAGTGTGAGAAGAATATGAGATTTTGGAGGATGCAAGGGCACAATGGTATAGTTTGCTTCTGTGTCCTCATCCAAATGTCATGATGAATTGGAATCCCCAATGTTGGAGGGGAGGTCTGGTGGGAGGTGACAGATCATGGGGGCAGACTTACCCCTTGCTTTCCTTGTAATAGTGAGTGGGTTATCCTGAGATCTGGTTGTTTAAAACTGTGTAGCACTTCCTCCTTTATTCTTTTTCTTCTGATTCCCCATGTGAAGATGTGTCTGCTTCGCTTCCCTTTCTGCCATCATTGTAAGTTTCCTGAGGCCTCACCAACCATGCTTCTTGTACAGTCTGTGGAACTGTGAGTCAATGAAACCTCTTTTCTTTATAAACTACTCAGTCTTGGGAAGTTTTTTATAGCAATGTGAGAGTGGATTAATACAACATCCAAATACAAAAAGCTCAAATAACTCCTGGGAAATACATTGCAAAAGATCATCACAAAGGCATATATTAATCTGGTTATCTAATGTGAAGGAATGAATCTTATGAGCTATGAGACAAAAGCATCAGGTAACTTATAAAAGAAATCTATCAGATTAACAGCAGATTTCTCATCAGAAACCCTAAAAGCCAGAAGAATTGAGGTTCCATCTTTAGCCTCCTTAAACAAAATAATTGTCAGTCAAGAATTTTGTATCTAGCAAAACTACATTTCATAAATAAAAAGAGACAAAGCATTTTTTAGATAAATAAGTGCTGAAAGAGTTTGCCACTACCACACTAGCACTGCAAGGAAGAATAAAAGGGGTTTTCAATCTTGAAACCAGTTCTCAAAATACACAAAAATAGAACCTCCTTAAAGCGTAAAACTCACAGAGCCTAAAAAAAATGATGAAAATGCTTTTAAAAAAGTATTCAGGGGGCCGGGCGCGGTGGCTCAAGCCTGTAATCCCAGCACTTTGGGAGGCTGAGACGGGCGGATCACGAGGTCAGGAGATCGAGACTAGCCTGGCTAACACGGTGAAACCCCGTCTCTACTAAAAAAATACAAAAAACTAGCCGGGTGAGGTGGCGGGCGCCTGTAGTCCCAGCTACTCTGGAGGCTGAGGCAGGAGAATGGCGTGAACCCGGGAGGCGGAGCTTGCAGTGAGCTGAGATCCGGCCACCGCACTCCAGCCTGGGCGACAGAGCGAGACTCCGTCTCAAAAAAAAAAAAAAAAAAAAAAAAATTCAGGCAAAGACGAACATGATGAATAGAACAGTACCTCAAATCTCAATATTCATATTAAACACAAATGGGCTGTATGCTCCCCTAAAAAGATACAGAAGGGCAGAATACATTCAAAAACCACCAACTAAGTAATAGTTGTCTTCAAGGGACTCACCTAACACATATGGGCTAACATAAACTTAAGGTAAAGGGGTGGAAAAAGATATTTTTCACAAATGGAAACCAAACCAAGCGGGAGTAGCTATTCTTATATGAGACAAAACAGACTTTAAAGCAACAGCAGTTAATGATAAAAGAATTAGTTAAACAGGAAGATATTACAATCGTAAATATACATGTATTTAACACTGAAGTTTCCAAATTTATAAAAAAAATTACTTCTCGACCTAAGAAATTATATAGACAGCAACACATTAATAGTAGGAACTTCAGTACTTCACTGACAGCACTAGACAGATCAAGACAGATAGTCAAAGAAGGAACAATGGACTTAAACTAGAACCTAGAATAAATGGACTTAACACATATTTACAGGATATTCTACCCAACAACTGCAGAATATATATTCTTTTCATCAGCACATGGAACATTCTCCAAGACAGACCATATAATAGGCCACAAGACAAACCTTGATAAATTTTTAAAAAGCAAAATTATATCAAGTATCCCTTCAGACCACAGTAGAATAAAACTGTAAATAAACTCCAAGAGGAGCCTTCAAAACTATATACACGCATGTATATTAAATAATCTGCTATTGAATGATCTTTGGGTTAAAAATAATATCAAGATGGAAATTTAAAAGATTATTCTACATGAATGATAAGAGTGACACAAATTATCAAAACCTCTTTATCAAAACCTCTGGGATATAGCAAAAGTGGTGCTAAGAGGAAAGTTCATTGCATTAAATACCTACACTGAAAAGTCAGACAGACACAAATAGACAATCTAATATCACACCTCAAGGAACTATAGAAACAAGAACAAACTAAACTCAAACTCAGGAGAAGAAAAGAAATAACAAAGATCAGAGCAGAACTAAATAAATTTGAATAAAGAAAATACAAAAAAAAAAACAGAAAACTGGTTCTTTGAAAAGACAAACAAAATTGATAGACTGTTAGCAAGATTAACCAAGAAAAAAAGAGAGAAGATCCAAATAATCTCAATTAGATACAAAATGAGAGATATTATGACTAATACCACAGAAATACAAAGGATCATTCAAGGCTACTATGAACACCTTTATGCATACAAACTAGATAATCTACAAAACATAGATAAATTCCTGGAAATATACCTTTCTCCTAGATTAAATCAGGAAGAAATAGAAACTCTGATCAGAACAATAACAAGCTGTGAAAATTGTTCAGTATTAAAAAAAAAAAAAAAAAGAAGAAGGTCCGCAAAAAAATCTAGGACCAGATAGATTCACAGCTGATTTCTATTACACATTCAAGGAAGAATTGGTACCAATATTACTGAAACTATTCTAAAAGATAGGAAAAGAGGGAGTCCTCCCTAAACCATTCTAAGATGCCAGTATCACCCTAATACAAAAACCAGGAAGGAATATAACTAAAATACAGACCAATATTCATGATGATCATATATACAAAAATCTTCAACAAAATACTAGCTAACCAAATCCAACAGCATATCAAAAAGATAATACACCATAATCAAGTGAGTTTCATAACAGTATACAGGGATAGTTTAATGCACATGAGTCAGTAAATATAATGCATCACATAAAGAGGATTAAAAAGAAAAATTATGTGATCATCTCAATAGATGCAGAAAAAGCATTTGATAAAATCTGGCATTTCTGTATGAAAAAAAAAATTCTCAACAAAATTGTCATAGAAGAGACATACTTCCATGTAATAAATGCCGCCTATGAAAAACCCATAGCCAGCATCATACTGAATGGAAAAAGTTGAAAACATTTCCCCTGAGAACTGGAACAAAGCATGGATGCCCACTTTCACCACTTCTATTCAACATACTATTGCAAGTCCTAGGCAGACCAATCAGGCAAAAGAAAGAACTAAAGGACATCTAAATCAGAAAAAAAGAAGTCAAACTGTTGCTCTTTGTCCATGGAATAATTGTATACCTAGCATACCCGAAAGACTCATTCAAAAAGCTCTCAGATCTGATAAACTCAGTAAATCTCAGGTTACAAAATCAATATATGAATATCAGTAGCACTGTTATATACCAATAACCACCAAACTGATAAATCAAGAACTCAATCCCTTTCACAACAGTTGCACAAAAATAAAATAAATAAAACACTTAGGTATATACTTAACCAGGGAGGCGAAAGATCTCTACAAGAAAAACTACAAAATACTGCTGAAAGAAATTATAGATAACACAAACATGTAGAAAAACACCCCATGCTCATGGATGGGTAGAAACAATATTGTGAAAATGACCATACTGCTAAAAGCAATCTACAGAGTCAATGCAATTCTCATCAAAACACCATCATTGTCCTTCACAGAAATAGAAATAACAATACTAAAATACATGTGGAACCAAAAAAAGGAGCCCGCAGAACCAAAGCAAGACTAAGCAAAAAGAGCAATCTGGAGACATCACATTTCTTGACTTCAAATTATACTACGAAGCTATAGTTGCCAAAACAACATGTTACTGGTATAAAAATAGGCACTTAGACCAATGGAACAGAATAGAGAACCCAGGAAAAGCCAACTTTTTGGACGACTGATCTCAACAAAGCATACAAAAACATAAAGTGGGAAAGGATCCTATTTAACAAATGGTGCTAGCAAAACTGGCAAACCACATATTGAAGAATGAAATTGAATTCTCATCTCTCACTTTATACAAAAATCGGCTTAAGGCCAGGTGTGGTGGCTCATGCCTATAACCCTAGCACTTTAGGAGGCCAAGGCGGGTGGATCATGAGGTCAGGAGATCAAGACCAACCTGGCTAACATGGTGAAAACCCATCTCTACTAAAAGCGCAAAAAATTAGCCAGTTGTGGTGGCGCATGCCTGTAGTCTCAGCTACTTAGAAGGCTGAGGCAGGAGAACCACTTGAACCTGGGAGATGGAGGTTGCAGAGAGCTGAGATTGTGTTACTGCACTCTAGTCTGTGCAACAGAGTGAGACTCCA
The DNA here is from genome assembly GCF_049350105.2 of Macaca mulatta. NCBI lineage: Eukaryota > Metazoa > Chordata > Mammalia > Primates > Cercopithecidae > Macaca > Macaca mulatta. The sequence goes on along the minus strand of NC_133410.1, from coordinate 29,352,379 downwards.
TCTCAAAAACTAAAAAATAAATTAACCAATAAATCAGCTTAAGACCTGAAATCATAAAAATTCTAGAACATAACATTGGGAATACTCTTTTAGTCATTGGCTTAGGCAAAGATTTCATGACTAAGAACCCATAATCAGATGCAACAAAAACAAAAATGTATGAATGGAACCTAAGTAAACTAAAAAGCATTTGCAGAGCAAAAGAAATCATCAGCAGAGTAAACAAGCAGCCCTCAAAGGGGGAAAAAATATTCACAGACTGTACATCTGACAAAGGGGTAATATCCGGAATCAACAAGGAACTCAAAAAAATTAGTAATAAAAACACAAACAATGCCCCACCCCATCAAAAACTGTGCTAAAGACATGAATAGACAATTCTCAAAAGAAGATGTACAAACTGCCAACCAATATATGAAAAAATGCTCAACATCACTAATTATCAGGGAAATACAAAGTAAAACCACAGTGAGGTACCACCTTACTCCTAAAAGAATGGCCATAATTTAATAATAATTTAAAAAAAAAAAGATGTTGGGGTGGCTGTGGTGAAAAGGGAATACTTTTACACTGCTGGTGAGAATGTAGACTAGTACAACCACCATGGAAAACAATATGGGGAGTCCTTAAAGAACTAAAAGAAATAGCATTCGATCCAGCTATTGGGTATCTCCCCAAAGGAAAAGAAGTCATTATATTAAAAAAAACAGGCCGGGCGCCGTGGCTCACGCCTGTAATCCCAGCACTTTGGGAGGCCGAGGCCTTCATCAGACTTTAAAGTAGAATAATTTGAGTAAATATATAATTTACTATCCAATTTGTGAAATTTTTAGAGCAAGAGGGGATACTATTGATAATTAAATCAGAAGAAGAAGATGCTAACTAGAGCAGAAATCCAAGTATTTAGATACTACTTAAAGATTGTATGACAACAGAGTAGATAAAAGCTCTGATCTGCCCTGCCAAACTCAGTCTCTCTAATTCAGTAATAAAACCCACTCCGTAACTGACTTATTTAGCCACAAAGATTCAACACCATAGTTTTACCCATGCCTTCCAAATGTATGTCTTCAATCTCAACCTCTCCAATAACCTCAAGACATAGCATGTTTTATCATCTACTCAGTATTACTTACCTACTCATCATTAACTCTTAATTATCTATAAAGCAGTGTCTGATAGAAATATAACATAAGCCTCATATGTAATTTTAAGAATTTGTGTAGCCACATTAAAAAGTAAAAATAAGTATGTGAGCATAATTTAATTGAATTTTTTTACCCAGCTTTATTGAAGTATGACTGACAAAATTATATAGATATATCTAAGATATACAACATGATGTTTTGAAATATATATGTTATGTAAAGTGATTACCACATTCAAACTAACACACCCATTACCAGATGAGTTTAATAAGATTTTTTAAAACCCATATATCTGAAACTATTATTTCAAATTGTAATAAATGTAAAAATTATTAATTAGCTATTTTATGCTGCTTTGCATATTAAGTCTTTGAAATCCATTGTGTACTTTACTCGTAAGACATATCTGAATTTGGATGCTAAATTTTCATAAAATTACTTGTCAATATTTGGATTTCATGAAATTTACTGTTGAAAAGGTAGATTCACAAACTTGGTCCAAATATACCTAAAAGATTTTTAATAAGTGAATTGAGTTGCAGTTTTAAAATTTAAATTTAGTAAATAAAATAAAATGCAAAAATTGTCTCTAAGAGCTACATTAAAATGCAAGAGGCTACAGCATTAAATAGTTGAGGGATGACAGGTGTCTCAAAGTTAGAGTCTGAAACTGAATGTTTGACCTACCGCTAATCTATTCTCCTAGGCTTCCCCATTGCAGTATCTAGCACTGCCATTTGCCTAAGAGCAAGGATAAACAAGTAAAAGTCAGTCTCAATTACACTTTTTCTCCATGACCCACATGCAGTGACAAGGAGATCTTTATGTATATGTATGTATGTGTGTGTGTGTGTGTGTGTGTGTGTGTGTGTGTATATATATATATCTCCATTTCTCACCACTTCTATGTTAACACCTTAGGCATCCTCTCATAAATTATACTGAATTCTTCTTTCACTTTTAGTTCCTTTAGGGTATTTTCAAGAGCAATTCAACTAATCCTTTTAATCTAAATATATCACTTTCTTGCTCAAAGTTCCTCAAAACTTTTTTATCTCACACACACAAAAAAATACTTTTTTAAAAAATTTATTTAGGAAGAAGGGAAAGCACATCCCTAATTCCAGGGTTTGCCTCTGCAGTCCCATCAAAGCTTTTCCTCATGGGTTTGCATGGCTAGCTTTCTTACCTTTTCATTGAGTCTTTCCATGACCCCCTTAAATAAAATACCCTCCTCCCTCATGCATTTATCACTATTTTTGCTTAACCAGTTCTACTTTGCTTCTCACACATCTCACACAGAATGCTACCATAGCAGAGTAGTTGAGGGGATATAGTTTTGCTATATTTATGGGTTTTGCTATTTACTAGAGGTGTGGTCTTAAGCAATTTTACCTTGCCACTCTGTATCTTAATTTCCTCATCCATAAAAATGAGAGTAAGAATCATACCTTGCTAATAGACTTGTTGTGTGGATTGAGTGATGTTATCCTATCTAAAGTTCTTAGAACAGTGCCCAGCATATAGGGAATGCCTAACGTTAGATATATATGTCAATAAAAAGCCAATATAATCTGTGGAGACAAAATGAGAACATTATTTTCTAAAAGATGACTGCAGATTGAGTAGAATGCAGCCTGTGGTGCAACAGGAAGGTGTGCTCTGAGGACGGTTTGAAGGGTGAGAGATTATAGAATCAAACACTCCGGAAAGGGTAGGTGAGTCAATGCAGTGGGGAGCAGAATCTGAATTTAATGGCCCTTAACCCCCACATCACCAGTCTCTCTTTAATGTCTTCCTTCAGGTGGTTCCAGTGGTCATCATTTGGGGAATATTCAGTGGCAGTTGTATTTAATATTGTTTTCAGGTACTGCTCTGTGACTTGGTTGCAGAAAAACAGATTTTGCAATATGTAACAAGGACCACAACCTCACCCTGCCACAGCTGCTTGGTTCTGCTCTTAACTTGTGAGTCACAGGGAGTTCACCTTGTCTGTCAACTGGGGCATACTTTAACACATTGTTATTTGTTATTATTATTTTCCTCACATTAGTGAAAAATACATGAGAAGTGATTTTTTTTTCAATGTTATTTATTGCTGCTTCCTTGGAGTCTAAAATGTCTGGCTGATATAATCACTAAATTAATACATGAACAGAGAGACCAAGATAAAAAAAAAAAGAAATATGTGCATACAGAAAAAAGAAAATGTAAACTGTTAAAGCAAACTAAATATGGCCTGAGAAGGATCTAATATTTCTATATTTGAGTCCTTGTGGATGAACTGAAACATAACTTAGTAGGTAGAAAATATTGAAAAGCTAACTTAGGAGTATGCATCTGTGACAATCACTGAGTCTCGACTAATGCCAGCAGCCATACTTCAACCAATCCTACACTGCTGAGTGTTCAAATTATGATCAAATAAGGCAAAGGCTGAGCTGTAACCAATCCAGCTGTTTCTGTGCCTCACTTCCAATTTCTGTACATCACTTTATTTTTTTGTCTATATATTTGTTTTGACCACCAGGCATCCCCGGAGTTTCTGAATCTGCTGTGGTTCTGGGGACTACCCAATTGTGAATCATTCATTGCTCAATTAAACTCTTTAAATTTAATTCAGGTGAAGTTTTTCTTTAAACAGATGGTGTCACAAGTGGGATCCAAAGTAGAGCTTCTAATGGCCCCCAGGAATGCTAAGTGAACAAGCAAGGTACTTGTAGGACCCATTTGTGCACATTAATCTCAAAGCAGCTGGGGATCGTTCATAAGTTCTCTCTTAGATTTCAGACCTCCACAGATTTGTGTTTTGAGCTCTCTGAGTTTCTTTGAGCAAATTTCTGATCCAAACAAGATTTGGAATTCATGATAGAAACTGGACTGGCTCCAGGAATGGATTTGATCCAGTAATTAACTTACTTGAATCCAGTTAGCAGTCTATTACACCTGACTTGGTGAGAAAGAAACTGGTAATGGATGATAATTTTGTGGGGGTGAAAATATTGGCTTCTAGAAATTTGCAAAGATTATTGGGTTCTACATCTTTTTTTAATTTTTCTTGCACACATAAGTAGGAATAAAAATCATTGGTTATGTTAATCAAGGGAACCTGAAACAAAGCCAATATTTTAGGTAAAAATGGGATCCTTAATTTGTGAAAAGCTGAGTTTCTTCCAGCTTGTACACAAGGCACAGGAAAGAGTAAAGTTTTACAGAAATGGTGAAATCTTACTGAAGGTAACTTACAAGGGAGCATCCTGAATAAACAACAGTGCATTAAAGTGCTTTTAAAAATGAGAGCTCCCAAAAAAATTAAATCTGCTAATCTTTCAGTTTAGTTACTATCCTGATCCAAAAGAAACAGACTGCAGCACCAGTTGGCTAACTTTGGGGTACATTTTACCTGAGTAAAGGATGGGATTGAGTTATAGCCTGTCTTCTCAATAAAGTCTCTCTTGGTTAAAAATGGATTAAAGATGACAGGGCTCAACCAGGGACAAGTTTGAGCCTTGCCAGTTCTATATTGGGTGCTAAACAAAGTGGCTAATGTCTATGTTTTGTCACACGTATTTTTCCCTGGCCAGAATGAAAAATGTTAATTGGATTACCCCTTGCAATCCCTTGGGCAACAACTTTCAAAATTGAGAGGTTTTTGCCTGTGATTCCATGAAACAGACAAACAAAAAATGATGATTTTCCTTTATGATACAACTTGGCCCCCACGGCAAGGAGGGTCACTAGGGCCACTCAGGGAAAGGAAACCCAGAAGTCTGGCATGGTGACAAAAGGGTAAGAATTTCTTACAAGTCAGACTCTGGTCTCTCTTTCTCTCTCTCTCTCTCTTTCTCTTTCTCTCTCTCTCTCTCTCTCTCTCTCTCTCTGTCTCTCTCTCTCTGGGCAAACTGGTTAAATGACTGGTAAAGGTCCCTGTTTGTCTCCTCTGTAAAGTATTGATTAACATGAAAAACAATTCTGAGTCTGGTGTTAAGATGTAGTGAATCTGGTGTGCTTTGTGTGTCTTTCTGTATTGTTCTGCCATAAAGAGGGCTACCTTAGGATAAAATGTGTACCAAGGACCCTATAGGCCCACTGTTCAAGACAGTCTAGAAAATGGTTACTCATGTCCTTGAGAGCTTCAGCTCAGCTTATAACCATGTGACTGTGCTTTCTCTTTTCACAATGACAGCCTGGGGTTAGGGTCCAATTTCTGTCTTAGGAAATGAGTCCTTTATCTTCTGTCTGTCTGTGTGTTTACATGTGTTTTGTGTGTAATATGAAAGAGCTTTAATTAATTGGTTTAATAATGATAAAAGCCTAAATCAAATTTTTGTCAGAAAAAATAAAAAGTGTAACCTTTTATTTAGCTCAGGTGACTTAAGTAATCTTCAGGAAATGAAGACAGTTTTAAAGATTATTGGCAAAATTAAAATATCTTAAAAAATGGAAATATTTTATCTAAATTATGCAAGTCAGATATTAGGTTTGCTAAATGCTTTAAGATCATAAACTGCTTCTTTGATTTTTAAAAATTGTTCAATTTATTTTCGAGTATTAGATTCCAGGTAAGGCCTAGGGACATGTGAAATTATTCATACTCCATAGATGTACAAAAAGTTTATAAAGAAAAGAGATTTTATTTAACAAGGGATCTTGTATGGTAAATCCTTTTCCCTAAGCAAAATAACTGTTTGTTAAAAAGTGAGATGTTTAGGACAAGTCAGAAAGTCCAAGCATGTCATAGATAGTCTGTGTAAGTAGTGAAAGGAAATATTTGCACCAAAAGTAAAAGTTGCTGAGTTACCATTATACAAGTCATTGAGACTACTGAAAAAATAGTCTTACAGGCAAGATGTGTGATGAGAATGAAATGTGTTCTTGGTAAAAGATGATAAGAATGCATGGAAATATAAATTTTGGCCTAGTTTACAGGGTTAAAGGATTGTTTTAAATTAGATAAGAACAATTAGTTTGAACAAGTTATGGAAGATTTAAAAAAATTAATCTTGTAAAAAAAAGTCTGTGTGTGAACATATTGACTAAATTTAAAGGGGTATTTTCTGTTTTTTTCCATGAATTGAATGTCAAAATAAAAGCAAAAGCAGGGTTGTCTTAAAGCCCTGGTCTACTTTTTAACAAAAGTATGTAAAGAGTTATAAAAGGTTTATGAGAATCTACCCTTATGGTCAAACTGATTAAGATTGAAAAGATCTGTCTATAAGGTTTTATTAAAAGTTGTGGTTGAAATTAATGACACACTAATGCAAGGGTGAAATTGGACTTTCTCTCTTGAACAAGATTTTCATGTAATATTAAAAGATAATAAAGATTTTTGTTAATGAAAAAAATAAGGGAAAGACAAGAGACAGATTGTTTAGAAAGCTAAGTCTTCCCTCTATCAATGACTAAAGGTTTTTGGCTTTTTAAAAATTTTTGAGTCATTTTGGCTAAATGAATGACTTGTGATAACCCGGAATTCTACTTTATAACATCCAGCATTTTAAACCTTTATCAGATTTGATAGGCTTTCCAAAATCAAATGTCATCTACAAAAATATCTTTTTTGATATCTAACTGGGATGCTACAGAGGGCTCCTGAAGAATCCAAAATAGAGGTAAACAGAATTATTTAACATATTTAATTACATGGGAAGCATTATCCAAAAAAATTTAAGTTTAATCTTCTTCAGGTTATATTTTAGTGAATGATATTAATACATGTTCTAAAATTTTATGGGATTTCTACAATTTTAATGTCTTGAGCAAATGTTATCAATCATAATTATGGTTATTATGTTAAGCTATCATAGACCACAGAAATAAACAGTTTTCCTTGTCAATTGTGTTTTTAACTCTAACAATTTATGCAGTTTCTGAAAACTTCACAAGCATGCAAAGTCCCAGAATATGGTATCTTTTAGGAGGTTTATGAAAGGATGGAAAGGACCCTAAAAAGCACTCTTGAATACAGGTTTCTAATAAGTTTAGAGTCATATGATTTGAACTGTGTAAGAATTTCTGAAACTTTAATGAAAAGACTGATTGGATTATAAAACTGATAACCCAAGTAAAACAAAAATTAATTAAATGCCAAGAAAATACTTTGCCAGATTTTCATGCTAAGTTAACTGATTCTGAATTTGTTTAGATATACGATTTGAATAAACTCCATGGTCTAAGTCAACTTACCTATGATAACGCATCAGTTGTCAGTACTATGTACCTAATTTGGAGAAAAAACTGCTATTCAAGAGGCTATAAAACTGTTAATTAAGCATGGAGCCATGGAGATTACTCCATGGCCACCTTGTCCTTCTGAAGTCCTTAAAGCTTTTATTGTTAAAAATTCTGCATTCCATGACTCATCATAGAAAATATAAAATAATCCAAATTGAACATATTTGTGTGGTGACTTGTAAATTGCAAATAGTTTATAACCAATGTTTGGTCCCATATTCCAGGGAAAAAAAAATCAAAGCTCCAGGTACATTTGATCACCTGATGGGCCATTTAAACATTTTATAAAGGGATTTTATTTAATTGTTATTTATAAGGCATGTTTTCTGGTTGTGTAAAAGCTCTCCAATGCAAGAGGGCTGATGTTATAACACTAAGTTTTTAAGCGACAGTATATTTTCACCAGGTAAAGAAAGTTTTTTATGGTGCACTGAGGATAATAAACCCCTCCACAATATAGAACCTGAAGATTGTATATTCTGAGAACATCAGAGAAAGACTGTCTTTGCTATCCATATTGCAGCAAAACTTTGGAACCTTGAACTTTGGGTTCATAATCTCACAACTAAGAAGGGTCCCTCCATGCTCTTGAAACTGTACGTTCATTGGAACCTTTGCGGTAAAGCCAGCCAGGGAAGTCTATCCCAAGAAAAAGAGGGCATCCTTCATGAGAACAGCTTTTCCCAAGACAATAGATTGAGACTTCTACCATCATTAAACTATCATCTTTGAATGTTTTTTCTTGTTTGTGCCTCTATGAACAATAGAGAAAGAAAGGGGATCTGTTGTGTGTACTTACGGGGTATATTTTTATTTGTGAAGAATTTTATATCTAATCTTATACATGGATAGCTTTATACTTTGATAGGTAAAAGATGAAGGCCCAAGGTAGGTGAGAAACTTTAATGATACATACATTGCCTCATAATCAGTCCAAAACAACATTGATTCAGTAATCTTTTTTTTTTTTTTTTTTTTTTTTGAGATGGAGCCTTGCTCTGTCACTAGGCTGGAATGCAGTGGCACAATTTTGGCTCACAGAAACCTCTGCCTCACAGGTTCAAGTGATTTTCCTGCCTCAGTGTCCCAAGTAGCTGGAACTACAGGCACATGCCACCACACCCAGCTAAATTTTTTTGTATTTTTAGTAGAGACATTGTTTCACCATGTTGGCCAGGATGGTCTTGATCTCCTGACCTTGTGATCCGCCGCCTTGGCTTCCCAAATACTGGAGTTACAGGCATGTGCCAACACTCCTAGCTGATTCATTGCTCTTAACCCACATCATGAGTTAAAGAGAACATTGACAGGATGCCTTCACTCTTCTGTAAGAGAAGGGCATCATTTGTTAGGTCCTTTCTCCTAATAAAAGAGGCAATGAATAGAAATGTACCCCTCACAATGGGCTAGATGGCAGATTCTACTGTAAAGGCTATGGTTACATATGAGACTTTAAATTCTCTTGTGAAAGTTATGCTAAATAATATAATTGGATAAACAGAAAATTATCTGTGCTCACACTTTTGGCCTATGGAGAAAACATCAGGTATTATAGAGACCCAGTTGTAGGGGATTAATGAAGAGGCTGCTTAGTTAAGCGAGTGGACTCTTCAGCTTATCATTTGATCTATTTGATTTGAGATTGTTTAGTTTATGGGGGCCCTGGGTGTGGAGCATACTCCAAACTATTTTTATTATCCTCCTGATAGTCATGATAATAGTCTCCCTGGTGCACTGTATTTTAAATGTTTGCATGCAGCCATATCTAGAATGTCTAATAGTCTCTTTTCAACTGGAATGGCAAGAGCTAAAAGAATTGTGTGACCATGAAGGCACCATATCCTATGAATGACACGCTGAGATTGGAAATCGAAATTATTATTTCGATTGGAAATCGAAAATAATAGTAACTGAGAGTGGCACTAAGATCCTACATTTTGGTCACACTCTCATCTAAGTAAAAATCTGGCCAAAAAGGGAGAGATTTTTAAAACAAAATCATGGGAGGCCATTGTTTTGGACTGAGCTCATGCACTAGGCCTTAACAGACCAAGCCAAACAAAAATGGAGCCACTTATACTAAATGTGACATAATCAAACTAAGATTTATGTGTTAAATAAATCTATGTGTTAAATAAACACATAGATCTTAGACCATAATAGACCAGGTTTTGTGTTTCTGCTGTAAACAGAATATTCCAGCATAAGGAGGTACCCTTTATGTAGTCCTTGTTCATACGTTTGCAAAATTCACTATTCTACTGATCCCCAATTGGTTTCAGGATCAAATAAGTACATTTATGATAATGATAGTGATATCAGTAACTAAAATGTTTGTCAATCTTTCAAAATTGAGAAAATAACCAAAAGACGAGAATTGTTAAAGCAAACTAAATATGGCCTGAGAAGGACTCTGTACTTCTATATTTGAGTCCTTGTGGATGAATTGCAACCTAACTTAATAGGCAGACAAGATTGAAAACCTAATTTAGGAGTATGTACCTGTAACAATCACTGAGTCTTGGTCAATCCCAGCAATCATACTCAACCAGTCATTCACTGCTGAGTGTTCAACTGTATTCAGATAAGGCAAATGCCAAGCTGTAACTGATCCAGCTGTTTCTGTATCTCTCTTCCAATTTCTGTATGTCACTTTACTTTTTTTGTCTATAAATTTGTTCTGACCATGAGCCATCCCTATAATCTCTCTGAAACTGCTGTGATACTGGGAGCTGCCCCATTTGTGAATTGCTCATTGCTCAATTAATTTCCTTTAAATTTAATTTGGCTGAAATTTTTCCTTTAGCAAAATGAACAATTAGAGTTATATAAGACAAAACTGGGAGACAATATGCATATAGGAGAATTTGAGAAGGAGTGGATTAAAAAAAGAAAATCCATCTGTACTCTTTTAAATTAAATTGAGTTGGTCTTTTAATGCCACTGTTTTTGTACCACATGACACATCTATTTCTTAATTTAGTATTTTATTTGGTTAATGATAATTTGCCTTGGCTTATCAAAGAGGTTAATAAAGTTACAGCCAAGATGTTCTGTTTGAAAGCATGTCATATAATGCAATCTGGAGAGGATCACATTAGTAATTAAGAATCTCAAATCTATTTCTTGACTCTGGTGAAGACATCACTTTACTTCTCTCATCTTCAATTTTCTTGTGAATGAAATAAAGGAGTTGAAGTAGGTAGTTTCTATTAACCCTGCAAAGGAAACTAAAACATTTCACCCCAAAATATGACTCCCTGGTATAAAGATCAACAGATGCAGAAAGAGACTTTACCCCTATCTACATAAATGCTTGAGGTAGCCACCAAAAATAATTGTTTTTCCTTCTGCTTACTGGTATCTCATTATCTGTTGCAGAAAAGAAGAAAAAAATGTAACCATACCTGAAGAGACTCTTTCATAAGATAATGTCTGTCTCTCAGGCTCATTCTATTTCCAAAGAGAACCATTTACAAATTAATCTCTGTTTCCTGATCCATTCATTCTCCCTAGTATTAGGCTGGTGCAAGAGTAATTGCAGTGTTAACATAATAATTATTTATTGCCCCTCAAGATAATTGTTTATATTTCCCATTTCTCCTCCCCCTTCAGAAAAAAATGGCTATGTTAGTATCGGGGGCCCATTGGGATATTTGGGGTAATCACTCTCTTCTCCTTCATGCACATTAATTAATTTGTGTGCCATTTTTCATATTTGTTTATCTTTCATTAGTTGAGTTTTTTAATACAACTTCAGAGAGCAAAGGACATGTTCTCTCTTGGCTTCCACAATTTCCAGCATTGTAAATTGTTATATTTCCATGATACGTTCTGGCTCTCTTTTGAACATTTTCTCACTGTCCTCAATAGGTATAGATGGAATCCAAGTAATGTTAATACTGTGGTAAATATAGCATCTTTTCAAAGGTAAATATAATGAACAAAACTGTGTGTTGTACATGTGTGTTCAGTGACAGTTGAATATCCTGTTTGAATTAGCATCGGTAATAATTTCATTTCTTGCAAAAGCAAATATGGTGATATAAATTGTTGCTAATTGATAAGAAAAATGAATCATAATGGAAATGAGCAGTGCAAGTTAACCAAGAAAGAAAAAAATGGTATCAGATAAAATTAAAGATAAATACAATAAGGAAAAGCAATGTGCTTTTCTTCTCATTTCTTTTGTATGTTTATATTGTTGACTAAAAAAACCAAACTGTGTAAAAGATTTAAGGAAGTTTATTCTGAGCCCATATGAGATAATGGTCCATGGCATAGTCTCAAGAGGGCCTGAGAACATGTACCCAAAGCGGTTGTGTTACAGCTTGGTTTTCTATGTTTTAAGGAAACATAAGACATCAGTCAGTACACGTGAGCTGTACATTGATTCAGTCCAGAAAGGCAGGACAACTTGAAGCTGGGAGCTTACAGTCCTAGGTAGATTCAAAGATTTTCAGGTTATCAACTTGTTAAAAGAGTCATTATCTAAAGATCTAGAATGAATAGAAAGGAGTGTCTGGATTAAAATAGGGGTTGTGGAAGCCAAGGTTCTTATTATGCTTGAAATAATATATAGAAAATAACTATTGAATTATTCAATACCAAGAGTGGTTATAATCCCTTGAGATACCATAGAGAACAAGATGGAGAATGGAAAAGTTTATGCTTTCATGGAGCTTACATAATGATAGAGAACATAGACAACAAACAAATGCATAATACACTTGTTACAAGTTATAAATCTAATAATGAATAATAAAGCCTAGCATGTAGATAAGTGACTAACAAAAATAGATATTCAAAATGGTAGTCTGAGAAGCCCTCTCTGAGGAGTTGATATTTATGCCAAGAACTTAAATGAAGATGGATACAGGCTTGAAATGCTTTAAGCCAAGAATCCTGTCTAAATTATTTCTGAGTTAGTTATTAAGTGCATTAATTTAATCTCATGTATACTGTATTCTTAAAAGTGAACTCATATTTTACAATTGTTGATTTCTGGACTAAAAATATCAAGTGAAAGTCCTCCTGAAGTTACTCTATTATAATAATGTCAAAGTTTTGAAAGACGAACATATTTGAATTTTAAAGTGACATACTGTATTAGTGTTTTCTAGATGAACAGAACTAATAGGCTATATACATATAAAGGGGAGTTTTTTAAGGAGTACTAACTCTCATGATCACAAGGTCCCACAATAGGCCATCTGTAAGCTGAGGAACAAGGAAGCCAGACCGGGTCCCAAAGCTGAAACACTTTGTCCGATGTTCAAGGGGCAGGATGCATCCACCATGGGAGAAAGATGTAGGCTGGGAAACTAAGTCAGTCTAGCTTTTCCACATTTTTTTCTGCCTGCTTTATATTCTGGCCATACTCGCAGCTGATTTGATGGTGCCTACCCAGATTAAGGGTGGGTCTGTCTTTCCCAGCCTACTGATTCAAATGTTAATCTCCTTTGGCAGCACCCTCACAGATACACCCAGGATCAATCCTTTGCATCCTTCAATCCAATCAAATTGACACTTAGTATTAACCATCATACGCATTTATACGTTTTTATACATTCGTATTTAATTTGGTAACAAGGCTTATCTACATCTCTAATACTTTATATTATTTGAGGATTAGGCTAATATAATATATGAATAATGGTATATTTCTAAATACGACCTTTCCTTTTTAAGAAGAGAAACTAAATGATACCAAGTATCTATTTTTGTTAGTGTTTGAGTATGTGTGTGTATGTACTAAATTATTAAATATCAGAGACTATTGTCAACTATCAGGACTATTATTAGAATTAACAAAGTATGCTATAAGGGTAGAACATTTGTCATAAAGTTTTTCTTTGTGTCCTTAATTATAGCATTTTAATAATTTAAAATAATTTATTATTTATAATTATTAATTATAACATTTTAAGATGCACAGAAACTTTAGCCATCAAACTGTAGTAATTATCACTGAATGTATGAGAAAGGCAAAATGTACTTAAAAAAATAGATGTTTTTATAAGAGATAATATACAAATTGCATGCTGTCATGGTAACCCAGAATATCAGCGACATTGGAGTAGCTTATAGAATAGCAGACACAGCTTAATACATAAGTATCAGTATTTTTGCTTCATGTATTGATATTTTATGCATTCAAATAAAACCTCATTTGTGTTTTATTATCTAATAAGTAATATCAGTGACTGATAATAACCAAATATGTTTTTGTAGAAAATACAATTTTAAAATGTATGAAATCAAAGTGAATATTATACCAGGATGGTGACTGCAGACTTCTGTCATCATAAATTAAATAAGAATTCTAAAAATGCTGTCAGTACAACAATTTTAAAACAGAACAACTTATGTTCAGCTCTTCAAATCATCTTTAGATGGGAATGCTACATTATTGTGCAATTTCCAGTTAAGTGGCCATTTCCTCCTTTCCTTGTATTTGTCAATCAAAAATACATTTGAAATACAGAGCCTAAACCATGTATTGCAAGAGTTCTTCAAATGAACAGCCAATTTAAACTAAAACAAACAAACACAACTATCTTATTTAAAATAAAATCAATACAAAATATATGAAGTTACTCGATTTTAAAGATCTCTATAAATGTAATTTTTGGGCTTTTAGAGTTAGATAATGGTTCTGTTTTTAATTGCCTCTTTGTCCTTGATTACACTATTTAAACTGTATGCATCTTAATTAAAATGACAGTTATAATGGATAATAAACATTCCTCTCTCTAACAATCATGAGTTTGTGCTTCCATTTTTTGAAAAGCAGTATATGGTTAATATTTTCTAATAAAACAAAATGAACACCAAGTAAATGCAAGATATTCTTTTTATTATTATTTTTTCTGTCTCATAAGGACTATGTTCCTTATGATAGCTATGTTCTTTTTAAAACTGCTATATAATGCTAGTATTATGGAAAAGACTACATTTGATTCTAGATACATGCAATCTTAGATCAATCTAACTGATACATGTCTTTGGGGCAGGAAAATAGGCATTTTTCTCCTTCAAACTTCTTGATGGCCATTGTAATTGCCAAGATACCAAAAAACAGAACTCATTATCCTATATGAGCATATCAGGAATTTGCTATAGTACAATCTGTTTGGAGCTACTCATTTGGAATATCATGAATGAATGTATTGCATTTCTATATGAATTGAATTTAACTCTTATCTGTCATCCCCCTCATTCACAATTATGACAGAGTAAATATTGAATCAGCAATTATGAATGAATGTAGCTCATAATATTTCAATGCTGAATTCTACAAATCATATGATTCTGATTTTCACTGCTATTCTTTTTCTTTTCTTTTCTTTTCTTTTTGACAGTCTCACTCTGTAGCCCAGGCTGGAGTGCAATGACATAATCTTGGCTGACTGCAACGTCTACCTTCCAGGTTCAAGCAATTATCTTGCCTCAGCTTCCCGAGTAGTTGGGATTACAGGTGCTCCCCACTATGCCCAACTAATTTTTTGTATTTTTAGTAGAGACAGGGTTTCACCACGTTGCCCAGGCTGGTCTCAAACTCCTGATGTCTGGTGATCCACCAGCCTTGGGCTCCTAAGTGTTGGGATTACAGGCATAAGCCACCATGCCTGGCCACTACTAACTCTTGATAAATGCTTGATCCCCCTGGTCACATTCTAGGAAAAAAAAAAAAATATATATATATATATATATGTGTGTGTGTGTGTGTGTGTGTGTGTGTGTGTGTTTATGTTTGCGTGTGTGTGTGTGTGTGTGTGTGTGTGTGTGTATATATATATATCTCCAAATGGTTGTGATGGAATTCATTGGGATTTACTAAAACTAGCTTTACAGTTTGGAGCCTACACAGCAATATTTGTATTTTGATGCTAGTTCATTAGCTGTAAGTTCTTAGGTAAAGTCCTAGAAGTTAAATTTCCTAATGTCTGAAATGACTCACTCTTTCAGCTTCAATTATAAGCATGTGTTGATGGCTCTCTCATTTTAGAGAAACTCCATATTAGAGAATCCTTGCTTTTTTCTCTGTGCCAGCTGAGTTAACTCCAATCTAGAGAACCTGTTGTTGTCAACCCTTTAAAATAATAGCAACATTTTAGTCTTTATGCTTGAGAGTCTGAACTGAGCATAACATAAGAAATAAATAAAATAATGTAGTAGTAGAAGATAGAAGTGAAGAAAATGATCACTGGTAAGTCCTAACTTTGATAATTATGTTGAGACAATAATAATATATAAATACAATATAAAGTGCCAGAGGCGATCCTAACATTTTCATGAATTTTAGCATGTTAAGCCTTCATGATAATTCTATGAGATTGGTACTATTTTTTACCCAGTTTTATAATCAAAGAAACAGGCATAGAATTGTTAAGTTTCCAGTCCAAGATCATGTTACTTATGGGTGACAAACACAGTATTAGAACCAAGACAGCCTGGCTTTTATATTGTGTTGATACTTCCTTTCTGTGGATCTCAGTCTTCTCTTGGCCCCCAAACACACCTCTCTACTGATCCTTCTTAGTCTACTTTATACTGGCTTTTATCTTCCCACCTCTTGAGTAACCACAAACCACAGTGTTCAGTTCTAAGATTTTTTATGTTTTCACCTTCTGTCTAGTTTACTTGCTAAATCTTAGATATAGTAACGTTTCCCCCTTCTTCAAAGGGGACCTACATTTTGTAAAATAAAACATTTCTAATACATATTATTCTACGACTGCTGCAGAAATTTCTTGCCTAAGGGATCACATCTTAAATCAGATTTAGGCTTGAAGTCACTATGTAATGTAATAATTGAGTGGAGTCAAAATAAATGTTACAATATTTTACATGAGCCATAAAATACAGTGTCCATATCTTTATGCATTCAATTCTACACAGCAATATATAGATAGATATATGTGGATAAATACAAAGTATATAATGATGAGTGCATATGTAAATTTTTATATTCTTCTATTAAACTGTAATACTAAAGTGAGAAAAAGAGACATCACAGGGAGGCTGTGTATAGTTAAATTTGAACAGGCCAAAATATAGAAAAGATTTGAGGTCTCCGTCCCTAACTGACTTTGCCAATGACTACCTGAAATCCTCCCATTAGTCTCTCCTTTTTACTTGCGTCATTGAAAACCCTTCATAAAGCATTTTTTTTCAGACTTTAACTATGCCATCATGCCATGGAAGACATCACAATTGGTAAGCAGGTATTGAAAGGCAAAAAAAAAATGAAGGGTGAAGTTTGATGTAGGAAGGGAAGAACGGTCAAATCAAACATAGTAAGGGAGTCTCCTGGGCAACTAAATGGCTGTAAATGGACAATGAATCCCTGATATATGAAAAATGGAAGCACCATAGGGTGAAGAGACTAGAGAATAATGGCGCTGGAGGCCGACTTGCCCTAAGTTTCCATGTTGCTGTCCAAAGCCTATCTGGAACCATGCAATAGCTCTTCTCTGTTTGCTGCGGAGTATCGTCTGATATAAATCAAACCCTTTCTGAGCGAGCTTCATCCAAGAAAGTATACAAAGACCTGGTATATAAAGTTCTTCCTTTTAATGTAGCATGCCTGCAAGTGCCCTGAGAATGTGCCTGAAGGGAAGCTGCTTTCCAAGGCACAGCAAACTCATTCCATGGGGAATATTCATTTTTCAGAAAGCATAAAACAATAAAAAGTCACCTTATAGCATATCATCTTTAACAAACAAGACTATAGGAAGCTTAGGGAGCCCTTTCTATATGCTTTCCACTGGTGAATATGGTCAAATTGTGATATCACATCTCTCTCTAGAACCAAAAGGATAAGAATTTTACTCTTTGATTTATCAGTACCTGCTATTCATCTCTTCCCACCAACATACACTCTACTTTCTCCTTCACAGGAGAATTGAGGAAAATGGTCTGTATCTAGAGATAATAGATCATGGAGTTATGGCCGTATTTCAGAAAAAGATGCTCCCAAATACATGTATATGTAATGTAGTTTTTCTCAGATGCATAATGGATTTTAAAAATGGGACCCACTAAAATAGTGTCCATAAGAAAAAGAAAAGTTTCGCACATAAGTTTTTAAAGATATATATATGTATATATATTATATATATAATGGATTTTTCATATTTTGTGTGGATGTGAAAATAAGAAAATATATTTTTATGTACACATACTGATATATATATACACACACACACATATAAATATACACACACACACAAACACACATATATGTATACACACACACACACATATATACACTTTGAAGTATTCCAGAAGGTAAACTATTACCTACATTATTGAGACATATTATAGTTGCAAGGTACACCAAGTGTCATATCATGGCACTTCAGAGAAGAATTCAGAAGGGGCTTGAAAATTTTGGAAAATTTGTTTATGTGAGTTGGGAATCAGAGATATATTTTAAAAAGAGAGAGAAAGATTGATTTCTAAATACATCCAGCATCTACTTTTATTATGTGATTTAAAGAGCTTTTCAATATTGCTTTTTCTATGATTAGATGAAGTTCCAAACAATGACAATGATACCAATAATCATCTGTTATTTCACTTAAGAATTTTATTATAACTCACATATTAGCTTGTATATGGTGAGTTTTCAGAGGAGAGAGAGAGAGAGAAAGAGAAACTCTGTTTGTTTGGGAGGAAGTAGGGGAAGAGGAAAAGAAACTGCCTAGTAATCCAGAGAATATGCCAGAATTTTATCCAAGACAATCAAAGTGATCCCCCACAAGTCTGTAAGAACCACAGCATAACTGGGCTTGGGGAACTCCCTAAGGCAGATACAGCTTAGATCACAACACCTAAGTCCTTTCAAATATGTGAAAAGCCTTCCCAAGAAGGAAAGATACAAACAAGCCCAGACAGTAAAGACTACGATAAGTACTTAACTCTTCAATGCTGAGACACTGAAGAACATCCACTAGTATCAATACCATCCAGGAAACATGACCTTACCAAGTGAACTAAACAAGGCAGTAGGGACAAATGCTAGAGAAACAGAGACACGTAACCTTTCAAACAGCAAATTCAAAATAGCCTCAACGGGGCAAATGTAAGAGTTATTGCCGTTAAAGAGAAAGTAGAGAAAGACATAGGGGTAGAACGTTTATTCAAACAGATAGTAACGGAGAACTTCCCAAAGCTGGAGAAAGACATCAATATTCAAGTGCAAGAAAGTTCTAGAACATCAAGTAGATTTAACCCAAAAAGACTACCTTGAGACATTTAATAATCACATTCTAAAATTTGAAAGCTATTGCATGGTTCCAGATAGGCTTTGGACAACAACATGGAAACTTAGGGCAAGTCGGCCTCCAGCGCCATTATTCTCTAGTCCCTTCACCCTATGGTGCTTCCATTTTTCATATATCAGGGATTCATTGTCCATTTACAGCCATTTAGTTGCCCAGAAGACTCCCTTACTATGTTTGATTTGACCGTTCTTCTCTTCCTACATCAAACTTCACCCTTCATTTTTTTTTGCCTTTCAATACCTGCTTACCAATTGTGATGAACTTTTCAAATTCTAAAAGTTCAAGGATAAAGAAAAGATCCTAAAGCAGCAAGAGAAAAGAAAAAAATAACATACAATGGAGCTCTAACACACCTGGCAACAGACTTTTTAGTGGAAACCTTATAGTTCAATAGAGAATAGCATGATATATTTAAAGTGCTAAAGGAAAAAAAAAATTACCCTAGTATAGTATATCTGGCAAAATGTCCTTGAAACAAGAAGGAAAAATAAAGATTTTCCCAGGCAAACGAATACGCTGAGGGATTTCTTTAACCCCAGACCTTATTTTAATAAGCTTTCTTTAACAGAAGCTTTAGGGGCACTGATTCTTAGTTTATTATTTGTGTGAGTTTCTATTCTTATTTCATGTTTTCCTTATGACAAGACATCAATTAGCACTCACTCTTGTTCATCTCTGCCCTCTCAATTATTTCAAACTTAAGGAGTGTAAATTATCTTATTGATAACTTGAGATCAAGACCTGGACATGCATAGCTGAACACATTTCCTTCCTTTCTCTCGGTTGTAGCTGCCTGTAGAGAGCACAGAGTTCTTGGCCATAGAGTAGTAAAAAAGTAACTGAGTATGGTTGCCTGTGACCAGGCACATATTGTCTCACTGCTGTACCATGAAGCCCATTGTTACCACATATTTACAAAACAACCATTGATCCTATGATTTTTCACAAATAAAATTGCCATTTGCATTTTCCCTGAATTCTGAATGTATCTCAATTGATTGCAAATTTGATGGAAAGTAAGGGTGATATGTATTGGGCTGCCTCAAGTCCTAATTACAGATGACATTAAAAAAGACTTTCAGACTTGAAGTTGGACCTAAAAGAATCTTAGTTGACCTGTCTCTGAAATGGGAGCATGGCCTAATTGCTAGTTTGGTTGGACTTGCATTAGAGAAGGCAGGGGAAGAATGCTAAGACTTGAAGATATACTTGTTTGAGATGGTTTGGGTCAATTGGATTAAGATGCAAAGATATTAGTGAAACAGGTGATCTGCACATTAGCTCTGCCAATTTTAATAAATACAAATCTTGGCTCTCCTGCAGCACACCACCAATAATCTTTCTTGTTCTAAACCAGGACGTGAGCTGAGATAACAACATTAATTGGTTTATCAGACTTGTGCAGAAATCTTGATTCTTATTAGCATACAATATCTAAAAATCTTTCCCTGTCATTTTGGAGCTTTTCTCCCTGGGAAGTGCCTAAGGCCAAATCTTTTAAGATAAGATTTTGAACAGATGGGAACAGAGTAACCGGCTCCCCCGTGACAGCTTTGGGTACTGTGTTGGCATACCACAGCAAAACTGCTCAGCATAGCTTTTCACTTTTTTTTTTCTTAGCTGTATTTGTGCTTCTTTATGTACCACCTATATAGGCGATGGTATAAGTAATTATCCACATTAAAAAAAAAAGATTTACAATGATTTAGATGTTTACAGTTTACAAAATTTTTTTACTCTTACATTTAAACCTCAAAACAGTGTTGTAAGTTAGGGAGGAAATGGGATTTATTTTTCCAACTTTGCAGTTGAGAAAAATGAGTCTGGGATCTTGACTCAGCCATATTTGGTTTTAAATTCTGGCTTCATAACTCACTAGCAATGTGAGCCTGGATGGGTTACTGAGAGTCCTCACTTGAAAAAGGGTTTAAATGATTAAATTAAATATGAGAGTTAAAGCTGTTAGCACACAGTCGACTAATTAATAATTACTTAAGAAACTGTAGTTATTTACTTTTAATTTAAATATTACATTTCCTCACTCTACCAAGTTGAACACTAAATCCCAATCATTCAAAAATTTTCGAACTTCTGTATATTGGACAGTGTATACATAAATATTCATGTAATTTACCTTTAAACCCTGAGCCATATGTTTTGGCACAGACTCTATTCCCTATGTAATGACAAAGATATGCTGGCCCCATTTATCAAATGTAGTTAGGGAAGGCAGAAAGGGGAAATGGCATCAATAAATAATTCTATGTAATTTCTGTGAACCACAGATGCTTAAGTCGAGCTGTATTAACAACTTCATAATTCATAATGAATTAATTTATTATAGGTTACCACCTCCAGCTGTTTTATACATCAAAATGTTAAAACTGTATTTAATAAATTGTTTTCATTTGGTAAGAATATGTAAAAACTCAACTGTCATATAAACCTATATTTCAGGTATACAAAGGAAGTTTTCATGAAATCTGACTATGTAAATATTCTGATGAATTTTATATCGACAACCAGACAGCCTTTCAAATATTAGTATAGTGCTGTAAAATCAAATATTTAAAATAAATTTTGTCTTTGTCACTTTATCAATTCAATCAAGTTTGTCCAGGTGTTGACCAAAGAAGGAACTGAATTCATAATCTTATTATAACCTCCTATTCAAGCCAAAATTTTAGTTTATTTGTTGTAAAGATCTCTGTTGGAGGTGCATGTTTCTTTTCAACAGTCATTTCTCTTCTTTCCATATAATCTCTACTCTCACATTTAATGAATATAGTTTTCTTCTTATCTTTCCTAAAAAAGATCATGAGCAGATTATTGAGAATGAACTTGTAATCAAATTAATTATTTAGATTTGGCTCTGACTGGAAACAAATATAAAAACTACAAAGGTTATGATTCCCTGTTTTGTTATAAATGACTTGTTTAAATTATGATTGATAATTTTGATGAAAGTTTCAATTTGATATACTTTTTGATAATGTGCAGTTAATTCAGAAGTTCCTAGTTCCTCTGAAATTTTCAAAATTTTGTTGTCAAAATCCACATTTTGGTAATCAACAAAAATGCTCTTATTGAATGGTGTTAATAGTATTCTTCTTCTTGTCTAATATTTGATAACTGAATGAAGATATAAATGAAAAATTATAATTTTGTTGGATGATTATATATAGGAATTACAAAAGAGGAAGCTCTGGAGAAAACGAATGAGTTGATATTATCATGTAGAAAGTTTACAAATTTGTAATTCTATTATTACAGTCCACACAATTTTTAAATTTACCTTTCAAGAGCAATCATTTCAAGTATAATTAATGCAAACAGCATTATATTCAAGATTAGTTTCTTTAAATTATTGCTCAGAATGTTTTTGTCTGTTACACATATTTTAAAATCTTTTTAAACTACTTTCTAAAAAGTTTATATTTTTCTTCTTAAAATTTTTCTTCATAATTTTTTTTTTTGTTTGAGATGGAGTCTCACTCTGTTGCCCAGGCTGGAGTGCAGTGGCATGATCTCAGCTCACTGCAAGCTCTGCCTCCCAGGTTCACACCATTCTTCTGCCTCCACCTCCCAATTAACTGGGACGATAGGCGCCCACCACCACGCCTGGCTAATTTTTTGTATTTTTTAGTAGAGACAGAGTTTCACTGTGTTAGCCAGGATGGTCTTGATCTCCTGACCTTGTGATCTGCCCACCTTGGTCTCCCAAAATGTCTTCATAATTTTTTATAATTTTCTTCTTAATTTTCATATATATATATATATATACACACACACACACATATCATAAATTTCTTCTTAAATTTATGATATATTATATATAAATATATCTATGTATACATACATATGGAGAAAGAGAGAGAAAGAGAAAGTTCTGTTTCTCTGGACTACTCATCCCTTAAGGCTTCTTCTCTACTTTCCTCTGTATAAATGTTCGCTTGGCCACAAGCCCTTTCTCTCTTACCCATCTTTGCCAGCACTATATTACTAGATTAGGTACTCCATCATATCATTACATCTTACTTGTTCTTGTATCTTACACTGGTTTGGATCGTTGTCCCTCCTACCGGGTTAGAAGCTTCTTGAATTTAAGAGATGGTTCTCACCAAGGCAACATCCTTTAAGCCCATCACAGTGACTAGTAAATGGTAGGACACAAAAGACACTTGATAAAGTACATTTTTAAAGACAGATTGTAGTACATGGAATACTAGCAATCATAAAGATGTCAAACACTTTTATATGTTTAATTCAGTTAATTTGAATTGAAATTCCAAAGTACTCTTTTATGTAATAAAATAATGGGATATTTTTCCCTTCAAAAAAGTAAAATATCCATCAACAGATGTGTTAAATATATAATGATGTATCACCTCAAAGGGTTTTTATGCATCCTCTACAAATAATGATTATGAACTCTATTTAACATCATGGAAAGACTATAATAAAATGTATACTGAAAAAGATAGAACATGGATTTCTTCATGTACTGTAATTACAACTGTTTGATGCTTCAGTGTATGAGACAATTTAGAGAATACCAGTTTAATATGGTGTTCATATGGGTATTTTCTCCATTGTCCAATTTCCTGTAAGCTATTTTTTTGGTAATTAAAATATTAAAAATACTAAATTTATTTAATAACTCAAGAAAGCAAATGAATATTACAGAAATAAGTATGGGAAGTGTCCAGAATTGGAAAAGTCCATAGACATAAATTTTGGAAGAGTCCATTGAAAGAACAAAATAGTAGAGCAGCTAAACATGTGGGCATGGGCAAACGGTCTACTTTTACATCTGATTTTTAACACTTACTAGATTGGTCATCTTGAAACGGTGACCTATATGCTCTGAGGATTAGTTTCCTTGACCTTAAAATGGGAAATAATATTAATAATAATGTTCATTTCACAGGTAAAGCATTACAAAAAAATTCTGAAATGTAATGATTGTTCTTAAAAGCTGGCAAATGATGCCCTAGAAAATTAGCACTATGAGGCTAGAGATTTGCTTAATTTACCACTATAGTGTGTACCTGGTATTTTAGTGGTATTTCATAATAAACATTTGTCAGAGAAAGAATGAACAGAAGGCAGAATATAATGAAATAGAAAATAATTATCAAAAAACCTAGAGATTGTCAAGAAAGGAAGTGCAGGTTTTTAAGAACACATTTCATTATTTGGAAAATGTCTGAAAAGGTAATTAAAATCACACAAGTTTCCTGGAGAAAATTAGTCCAATTCTCCTACTGTATAAGTTTTTTCCTGAAAAAAAAATACATAGCTGTGTTCAGAAACTACATTGATACCTTCCTTGTAGTAATTTATTGTGTCTTTGTTCATAATCATTCCCTCGCAACAAGTTAGCTCAAGCTCTCATAGAATCAACTGTGGTAAATAAGTAAAATAAAAATACTATGGGCTGGGCGTGGTGGCTCACGCCTGTAATCCCAGCACTTTGGGAGGCCAAGGCGGGCAGATTGCCTGAGGTCAGGAGTTCAAGACCAGTCTGGTCAACATGGTGAAACCCTGTCTCTACTAAAAATACAAAAAAAAGTAGCCAGGCATGGTGGCACGCACCTGTAATCCCAGCTACTTGGGAGTCTGAGGCAGGGGAAGTGCTTGAACCAGAGAGGTCAAGGTTGCAGTGAGCCGAGATCATGCCACTCTGTACTCCAGCCTGGGTGACAGAGCAAGACTCCGTCTCAAAAACAAACAAACAATCAAACAAACAAACAAAAAAACATACCATTAAGATCCTTCAATAGTTTGGGGAGAGGAAAGACAGAAATGACCTAAAGCTTAGAATGCTCCCACTGAAAAATCTTCATTCCCACTCTTTACAATTCATCTCTCTGCCTTTACTCAGTGATGTCATTGAAATATACTGATCCCCACAACCCACACACATACTGTTTTTTTCCAACCTCAGGTCATATCACATTTGCAGCTTGCTGTCTTAAAAACATACCTGGAATACATCCCAGTGTATTGATTAGCTTTCAGATTTAAAATGAAAAATATAACTGACTTGGAAGGCAATAAACCAAGTGGCGGGCAGTTTCCTCCATCACTTTTTCTATGAGTAGCACAGCAGCTTTCTAAACATTTTCAGGATAAAAGGAGATCTGAGTGAGCCCTTTAGCACTGTGATAATAAACTTTCTTTCAACACAAGTAGGGAATGTAATACTGACTTAGAGGTGTTCTGCGAGATGAAATACCCATTGTTTGTTTAAGAAGGAAGTGTGAATGAAAGGAGTCAGGGAGTGTGACTATTGCACAACCAAAAAAACACTCACTTATTTATTTATTTATTTATTTATTATGAGATGGAGTCACCCTCTGTTGTCTAGGCTGGAGTGCAATGGCACGGTTTCACTCACTGCAACCTCCACCACTCGAGTTCAAGCGACTCTCCTTCCTCATCCTCCCAAGTAGCTGAGATTACAGGGATGTGCCACCATGCCCAGCTAATTTTTTGTGTGTGCTATTAGTAAAAATGGGTTTCCACCATGTTGGTCAGGCTGATCTCAAACTCCTGACCTCAAATTATCTGCCTGCCTTGGCCTCCTGCAGTGCTGGGATCACAAGCGTGAGCCACGGTGCCCAGCCACATAACTTATTTTTTTGAGTCAAAAGGTGAGTCATTCAAAATAAACATACACATACATGCACCCGCAAGCACATACTCCCTGAACATTTACTTCATAACAAAACACTGGGGACCTGGCCTTCTCAAAATTTACACTCTAACTGGTGCAAACAGACTCTATTTTTTTTCTTTTTTCTTTTAAATGAGCAAGGTAATTTTAAAACCTAAAAAAAAAAAAAAAAATGTTACTAAAAAGGAAATGTGGGGCAGTGGCATAGAGAGAGGCTTAAACAAGTTTTGATGGCTATTTTAGAACAATGCTCTGAATGTCTTCTCTTAAGATGACATATTTTAAGATGTGATGTGAATAATGGACAATCAGCCATGAACACATGCGAGCATTGTGGACTTTGAGAAAATATTTGTATAAATTTCCAAAGAGGGCAGTGGTTTGAAATTTTCAAACAATTGGGGGAAAAGAGATGGAAAAAACATTGTTAGGACTGAAGAAAACAGCAAAGGATTTTATATGGAGCTAGGGAAAAACAATATGGGCTCAAGTGAGCCATGAAATGTGCTATGAATCTCTTTCTACTAGAGTCAACAGATTGTTTTTATCAAGACATTGATAGTATGTGATAAATGAAAACGATTTTTGCATACACACAGACACACAAACATTCGTATTGTGTAGGTATATTTTTCACAGAACAAGCATCTTGCCTATATCTCTTCTCTGTTGGCATTGTGATAGCAGAGGCACACACTATTCCAATATCTTACATCTTGTGGAAAAGGTTAATTTAGTGTTCAGGGACAGATATAGGGCACCAGGTCTCCGACGAGGTCAGAAAACATGTCCAAAGGAATCAATGTGAGCACTGAATTTTGAAAGCTTTAGTGAGATAAAGAAAAGGAGGTAATTGTTGTCCAAACAAGCAAGAGGGAAAAAGTCATTGAAGTATGGGATTCTTGTCACAGAGATACCAATTTTAATGACTTATAATCATTAAATGATTTTTAGATTTATAATTATTAAAATTCAATAATGATTCTTGCACTAGAGCAGATACTTCCTGAAGTCAGTGATTAATCTTTTTATCTATTTAGCTTAATACTTGGCCTATCTTAACCACTGTCTCAGTAACTGAGAGAGTATACAATTATATTTATTTACTTTCTCTAAGTATTTAACATGTTTGGCAAAACAGAAAAGCTGAAAAATTAGAGTTAGTAGTTGACTTTTAAAGCACGGTATTAAAACTGTACCAAACTGAAGCTATAATTTAATGTTTTCTAAGTTTATATACTATCTTATTGAAATTAGAGATCTGTGTCAATATACATGAAATATGCTTAGTTGTTCTGTATGTTGCAATACTTCCTTCACCATGTTATGAGTGAAGTTACTGAATAATTACTAAGTCATAAAAGTATAGTTTACATTGTTTGCATTACCATCAATAATACTGATTAGCCTTTTTAAAAAAATGTTTTTTAGTTGAATCAACTTTTACATATAAATTTTTAATTTCTTGATTTTCTCATAACCATATAAGAAATATGTACTCTAAAATATGTACTCTAAATTCATTCTTATCCGTAAGTTTTTTTTTTTTTTTTTTTTTTGGTTTGTTTGTTTTTTGAAAAGGGGTGTCGCTTTGTCGCCCAGGCTGGAGTGCAGTAGCGAGATCTCGGCTCACTGCAAGCTCCGCCTCCTGGGTTCACACCCTTCTCCTGCCTCAGCCTCCAGAGTAGCTGGGACTACAGGCGCCCACCACCTTGCCCGGCTTTTTTTTTTTTTTTTTTTTTTTTTTTTTTGTATTTTTAGTAGAGATGGGGTTTCACCGTGTTACCCAGGATGGTCTTGGTCTCCTGACCTGGTGATCTGCCAGCTTCGGGCTCCCAAAGTGCTGGGATTACAGGCGTGAGCCACCGTGTTCGGCCCCTAAGGTTTTAAATAGTGCAGCTACATTTGCTCAATGAAAATACTTGCTAAGATGACTTTTGCATGTTTAATGGACAAATATTTTATTTATGACAAATACAAAAATTCTTCACGTATACTGGAGACAGAATAGAGGATGGTTCTCCAACTCCCCCCAAAAAATTATTGTATATGAATGAAACATTGATCATTCATTGAACAATTGTACTCTTCAGTAAACATTATAATTGTTCAATATAATCAGATTTTACATTGAGACTGATAGGTAGCTATTATCATGTTCAATTTGCTATTGAAGAAAATGGGGATCATTGTGCTTTACCCAATTCATCTCGGTTTGTAAGTGTGGGAGAGGGCTGGATCTGAACTCAAATCAGTTCACTCATGTGTGTCTTCTTAATTTAATCCTTGGGTACTTTCAAAGCATGCTTGAGGATTCAGGAATTCTCAATAACATGAATTTATTTTATTGTGCAGCTTATGCTGGAAAGAGCAGAAGCAAATAAAACTGTTAAAGAAGAGGAAAGATAATTCATATATTACCTTTTCAGTTATTTTTATACTTCCTTCCATCACTCCCTTCCACCTCACCTTTTCTTCTGTCTTATGTATCTCCAAGGCATAAGTCTTTCTCCTTTGGTCCATGGCCTTCTATAACTATAAACATATCTTACCTGTGTAACATATCTTAGCTCTTAAAGAGAAATTATATAAGATATGCACATAGAATTGCAAACTTAATATAACTCTTAACCCTATAATTCTCTACAAATGATTTGGTCATTTTTCAGCTTATAAGTGAAATCTTTGTGTGAATAATATATTTGCAAGTATGCAAGTACCACACATAATATAATTCAGATGTTTGTCTCTTAAAAGTTATGGAAATAAGCCAAAAGCAAAGTACTTATAATTGTCCACATTACAGAGGGAAAGTTATGTAGTTTACATAGCCTTAGAGCATCTGTTATCTGAATATGAACCAAAAATACTTTTTTAAAAGATCCTGGGCATATTAATTGAATTGTGATTTTTTTTCCTAAAAGGAAATGAATCTATACAAAACTATTGCAAGGAACTGTGTAAGAGTAGATGGTAAAATATTTATTCAATTTTGATAAAAAATAAAACTATGATTTCTTCTCTATAATCAGAAGAGATTTAAGAATCAAGTGTTTGGATAAGAGGAATAAACGAGGCAAAAAATAGCAAGTAGAGAAAAACTTGGTAGTCAATTTTCCAAGAAGGAATGCCCTTTTCCAAGGTCTGCCTATTTGCAAATTATAATCCCCTGTGCCTGGTTTTTGAAGAGAATAATTTATAAACATTGCACAATTCTGTGTCCTAAATTGCAGAGCTCCAGTGTTATAAGGTTTGATGAAATTAAGCATGTCTTCCTTTTTGAAAGATACCAATTTTAATTATTTTTCATTACAAAATGAATCAAATTCAGAACAACTGTGATAAATTACAAACATGACTGAAATACTTTACAGCATCTTCCATCAAGAGATAGAATCTGTTCCTCAATGGCCTGAATCTGAGCTTCTCTTGTGGCTTGGTTTGACCAAGGAATCTGATAGAAGTAATGTTTTGGATGTTCCCAGCTTTGGATTCAAGTCCTCTTGAAGCTTCTGTTCTTGCAGGTAAACAAGCATAAGCTAGCTTGTTGGATAATAAGAAATGTGTAGCCCAGTTGCCCCTGTCACTCCAATTTACAACAAGTCCACCCTCAGAAGCAGAGCTAGGTGATTTGCAAATAAGCAGATATGTGAATGAGTGAGTGAGTCTAGTTGAAATCAGCAGAGAAACCATACAGCTGAACGAAGCCACATAGCCCAAGCAGTCATCCCCCAGAACACTGAGCTAAATAAAAGATTGTGTTTTCAGTCTTTTAAGTTTCTGGGTGATTCTATTATACAGCACAAAATGCTGATTCAAAACCAACAAATTGGGAGGGGACAAAATTATTTCAGTTAATTTTTGACTAAAAAATTAAATTAAAAGCTGTATTCAGATATCAATGACACTACTCACACCTTCCGTCTAAATATGAATTTTTTTCACTTGCCTGGAAATTCGATAATCCTGGAACTCTGGTTGCTTGTTTAGCACTGAGGTTGGATGAGAGTGAATTAGCCCACTTGCTGACTCTGGGCCTCTGTTACCCATGTCTGATGACTCAGGCAATAGTGGAAATCCTTACTGGTTTTACTTATTATTTTCTCCAGAAAAGAAAATTTGGACCTGTGGTGACATCCAATCACAATTCTCAGAATAATTTAAATCACTGAAAGACACACCAATATTATTTCCTAAATAAATGTAAAATGCAAACAAGCATGTTTTATAAATAATTTATTTGATAGAAAATTAGTTTTATATTTTAACTTCAAAGTTGAAATAAGAGCAGATTTATTTCTCTAGTAATAGTTGACAGAAAACAAAGATTGAATAAATGAAATGTGGTTGCTACGTCCAGCCTCCACAGGATCCAGCGATTAGAAAAGGGAATGTATCCACCTCCAGGGGTAGGAATGTGGATAAAAATAAAATTCTTATAACATGGGTCCCATCATGTCCATAGAGAAGAGGGGATTGGTCACTGCAAGATAGTGAGTTCCTGAAGGAACCAGGTGAGCTTTGTCACTTAAGACAAGCCAGCAATTTTACTATGGGCCTTCAGGATGGGGAGCATCCCTGATACTACTGAAAGAGGATGCCCCTTTTCCACAGTCTTTCCAAGAAGAGAGCTCAAGAACACACACTTTTAAGTGGCTAGTTGGGTAACTTGGGAATTTTTTTTAAAAAGTGGTTCTCAATCTGTGGCTATTTCTCCACTGAGACATTTGGTAGTATCTGTAAATATTTTTTGTTGTCAGACTATGCTGCCATGCTATCAGCATCTAGCCAGAGATGCTGCCAAACATCTTCAAATTCACAAGTAGATAGATCTTCCTCACTACACACACACAGACACACACATACGCCAGTTCAAAGTATCAATAGTGTCAAGATTGTGAAACCCTGCTCTGGAGGAACCTAACCTTCACAGCCTGGAATCCTCAGGTGCTTTTTACTCTCTAAGCCTTTCAAGTTGTATCATTAAAGCCCAATGAGGGGAGTTGGTGTAGACATCAGCAAGATGGCAGAGTAGGATTTTCTGGTGCTCATGTCTCTACGTGAACATCAATTTAAACTACTATCCATGCATGAATACACTTTCACAAGAGCTAAAGAAACCTGGTGAGAGATTACAGGACACGGATACAGCACAGAAATAAGAAAGAATGCATTGAAAAAGATAGAAAGGACAGTTTTACACGACCCATGTCACCCTCTACCCCACCCAGGCAGTACAGTATGGAGTGAGACACCATCCATTTGGAAAAAGGAAAGAAAAGTGAGCACGGGACTTTGCCTCAGACCCCAATATCAAGACCCACCAGTAAAACCCAGGGCCAAGCTGGCTCTCACAGCCCCAGATTCCAGGTTGATATCTGTGGACTAAACATCCAGGGCCATCCTGGTGTCAAGCCAAATACCAGCACCCCAGGTATGAGGTCTAGCTGAAGGATATTGTCTTTGGACCCACGCAACCACCAGTGATTTCACAACTGCGTTGGCCACAGTGGGCCAGGAATTTGGATCTACTCCAGGACCAAACCAAATACCAAAAACTCTGACCCCAGGTCAGTCACTGTGGATAGAGCCTCCAAGTCTGGTTCCTAGGTTCCAGACCAGCCTAGGGTCAGCCTATAGAGCCTTAGGCTTCAGGCCTATCCCAGTGCTATGTCAGTAACCCTGGCCTTAGACATCAAGCTGGCACCCAATGCAGACCAAGCTCCATGCCTGCCCAGTGCCTAGCTGATCTTTGTGGCCCCACCATACTGGCCAGCCTCTGTAGCCCCATACTCTAGCAGACTCAGGGACCAGGCCTGCTTTAGAGGATCTAGGGTCTCAACCTATCCAATAGACCCCAGTGATGGACTGGGCCCCACAGACTTAGGTTTCAGGACTTTTCCTCTAAACTGAAGTCCCAGGCTAGCCCACGTAGCTCCAGGATTTAGGCCAGCCCACATGGACCTAGCCTTTGATCCCACACCTGCACATCCAGCCTCTAGGCAAGCTTACATGGTCCCAGTCTCCAGACCAGGTTCTGTGGCTACAGGCACTAGGTTGGCACCCATAATTCCAAGCTCCAGGCCAGCCTCTGAGGACACAGGCTTTATTCCTGCACTAGCACCAGGCCAGTCCCAGGTTCTAGGCTGCCCCATATGGCCATATGCTCCAGTGGACCAAGGGCTCAGGTCTACTCCAGCAGACCAAAATCAGGCACATACCAGTAAAGGCAGTGACAGTCCAGCCACTATGGATTTAGGCTCCAGACCCCATCCCAACATGTGATCAGTCCTTACAGACACAGGC
The DNA here is from genome assembly GCF_049350105.2 of Macaca mulatta. NCBI lineage: Eukaryota > Metazoa > Chordata > Mammalia > Primates > Cercopithecidae > Macaca > Macaca mulatta. The sequence goes on along the minus strand of NC_133410.1, from coordinate 29,320,715 downwards.
TCAAGGCCTCCCTCATTGCCAGATCAGCCCCTGTGGGCCTAAGCTTCAAGAAGGCCACTGTGAATACAGGTTCAGACCTACTTCTGAAGGCCTGATAAACAGACTCATCCCAGTAAGTCCAGCTTCCAGGCTCACCCCTCTGCTAATCCAGGGATGTACCATACTGAAGACTCCAGCAACAAGTCTGTTTGTGGACCATTCAAGATGACATACCTCAAATCTCTAGATGAACAGACTGGCTTGCCCAAACAAAACCAGTATGCAAAGACTGAAATAAGTTCCTACATTGTCAAAATGCAGTCACCAACAAGTGGTCACAAGAGTCAATAATAATCTGGAAGATGTGTTTCCACTAAATAAACAAAATAAAATACCAGTAACAGACTCAAAAAAGATAGAGATTTGTAAACCGCCTGATGAAGAATTCATAATTGTTTTTAAAAAGCTCAGTGAATTTCAAAAAAAAATACAGAGAAATAGTATAGTGATATTAGGTAAACAATAAACAATGGGCAAAATGAGAAATTTAACAGAAAGCCAAAGATAAATAAAAAATGCAGAAATTCTGAAGCTGAAAAAATAAAAGAAGGAAATTAAAAATGCAATAGAGACTATCAGCAGCAGAATGAGTAAGAAGCAGAAAAAAATATACGAAGCAAAGCCAGTTTATCTGAAAATATACACTCAGAGAGAGAAATAAAAAAGTTTATAAAATTTGTGGAACATCATCACAAGTGCAAATACTCAAAGGACAGAATCTAAAGGAGAAAGAGAGAGACAAAAAAGCAGAATACTTATTTTTAAAAATAGCTAAAAACTTCCCAAATCTGGGAAAAGTTAAATGTGTTCAATCATATTTAATCCATATAAGACAACACCAAGGGATGTTATAATAAAACAGGGAAATATAAAAAACAGAGAGTATCCTAAAACATCAACATAAAGAACATATATTATATATAAGGTAGTTTTAGTAAGGCCACCAGCAGACATTTTAGCAGTAACCTTAGATTCCAACAGAGAATGGGATGAGGTACAATAGTTTCCACTTAATTCATGAGGAATATATTTCAAGATTCCCAGTGGATGCCTGAATCTGCAAATAATACCAAATTCTATATACACTACACTTTTCCTACGCAGTAATATGTGGGTAGAGTGTCCAACATGGCTATATGGGACAAAGGGAAGATTCACATCTTGCACAGGATGGAGAGGATGACAAGAGTCTTCATCATGTTACTCAGAATGACGTGCAACTTCAAACGTATGAATTGTTTAGTTCTAGAATATTTTATTTAATATGTCTGGAACACTGTGGACAACAGGTAACTGAAACCATGGAGAGCAAGATGGTGGATGAGGAAGTACTACTGTATTCAAAAATCCTGAAAAAAAAAATCTATCAATCAAGAATTCTTTATCGAGCTAAGCTGTCCTTCGGAAATGAAAATGGGATAAAGGCTTTTCCAGACAAGCAAAAGCTGATATAGGTCACCCATTAGACCTTTCTTCTTTCTGCAAAAGACAGCTTTTCAAAGTGAAAGCGAAGGATACTAATTCATAATTTGAGATTATACAAAAGCATAAAACTCACTGGTAAAGTAAGTATATAGTTAATTTCAGTATATTCTAATACTCTAATGGTGGTATATAAATCACTTATATCTCACTTTGAAGGTTAAAATACAAAATCATTTTTAAAAAGCTACAATAACTTTTCAAGTGATATATAATGTAAAAATGTAAATTGTAACTTCAAAAATTCAAAATGCAGGCAGATATGAAGTAAAATGTAGTCATTTTATGTAATAAAAGGTCAGATGTTGTCAGCTTAAAATAGCATGATAGAACTATAATTTTTCTCGCAAGCTTCATGGCAACCACAAAATGAAAACTCTATAATGAGTACAAAAAGAGAAAAAGTTATGAATCAGAGCATAGTACTACAGAAACTTACTTAATCCCAAAGGAAAACAGCAGGAGGAAAAAAGGAATAAATAATCTACAAAACAGCCAGAACACAATGAATGAAATGACAGTAGTAAGTCCTCCCTATTGGTGATTACCTTGAATGTAAAGGAATTATATTATCCAATTAAAAGACATAGACTGGCTAAATGAATTTTTTTTAAAAAGAAGGCCAAGTATATGTTGCTTACAAGAGGCTCACTTCAGCTTTAAGGGTACACATAGACTAAAACTGATGGGATGAAAAAAAGTATACCATGTAAATGGAAATCAAAAGAGAGAAGAAGTAGCTATATTTACATGAGATAAAACAGACTTTACGCTTAATATTTTAAAAACAAGGAATATATATTTATTATATATTAATAATATAATAAAAAGGGTCAACTTGTAAAAAGGATATAACAATTGTTAATATTTATCAAAAGGATATAGCAATTTTGAATATCTATTAGTATTTGCTGTATATAATTCTTCCTTCAATGTGGGTGTGAATATATATATATGTGTGTGATATTTCCTAATTGTCCTAATTATATATATTATTGGGTATAAATTTTATATATATGATATAAATTATATTACACACATAAAATACAAATTTATGTATATAAATTATATAATATATAATATAATGTTATATATAAATAAAATATATAGTTGACACCCACATTGAAGAAAAAATATATATAGGAAATATTAATATACCTGAATAGACAAACAGATAAACATTCTCTGGGATAGCCCATATATTAGGCCAAAAAGCAAGTCTTAACAAATTTAAAAATATTGAAATCCTATCAAGTATCATTTCTAAATATAAAGGTGTGAAACTATAAATCAATAATAGGAGGAATTTTAGAAACACACAAACATATAGAAATTAAACAGCAGGGTATCCAACAATCTATGAATCAAATAATAAATTTTTTAAAAAATTAAAAATATCATGAGACTAAGAAAAAATGGAGACACAGCCTATCAAAACTTACGAGTTCAGCAAAAGCAGTTTTACAATAAATGTTCACAGCAATACACTCCTATATCAAAAAAAGAGAAAAATCTCAAAAACAATCCAGCATTACTCATCAAGGAACTAGGAAAAGAAGAACAAAGCCCAGAGTTAGCAGAAAATAATAAAGATCAGAGTAGAAATGAAATAAAGAGCAGAAAAATGATAGAAAATATCAATGAGAGTAGGAGTTGGTTTTCTAATAAGAAAAGCAAAGTTGACAAATTTTAGCTATATTAGTGAAGAGAAAAAAAGAGAAGATATAAATAAAATCAAAAGTGAAAGAGAAGACATTACACCTAATATCACAGAAATATAAAGCCTCAAAAGATATTATGAACAATTATATACCAAAAATAGATAATTTAGAAGAAATGGATTAATTTCTAGACACATGCAATTTGTCAAGATTAAATTATGAAGAAATAGAAAATCTGACGGGCAAAAAAATATAAGGAGATTTATTCAGTAAAAACAAATTTCTCATTAAAAGAGCAGCTCAGGACCTGACAGCTTTACTGGTGAATTCTACCAAACATATAAAGAAGAAGAATATCAATCCTTCTCAAACTCTCCCAAAAAATTGAAGAAGAGGGAATACTTCTGAACTTATCACGCATCATCATCATTACTCTGATATCAAAGTCAGACAAGTACACTAAAAGAAAATAAATCTTCAAACCAGTATTCCTGACAAACGTACATGCAAAAATACTAGAGCACCAAATTTAATATTATAGTAAAATGATTATTCACCATAATCAGTTGGGATTTATCTCTGGGATTCAGGAATTGCTCAACATATGCAAATCTATAAGGGGGATATGCAATGATAAGAGAATAAAGACCAATAGATCATCTCAATAGAGGCCAAAACACATTTGGCAAAATTCAAATCCTTTCATGATAAAGCTCTCAAGAAATTTTATGTAGAAGGAATGTACCACATCACAGTAAAAGTCGTATATGAAAAACCCACAGCTTACATTATACTCAATGGTGAGAAGTTGAAAACTTTTCCTCTAAGATCAGAAATAGGAAAAGAATGTCTACTCTTGCCATGTCTATTTATCATAGTATTGGATATTTTAGCTCAAGTAATTAAGCAAAAGAAAGAGTAGAAGGCATCCAAATCAGAAAGAAAGAGATTAAATTGTTCCTTCTTGCTGATGACATGGTTTTCTATATATGTCTATTATATACAAAATATAATATATATAATATATATAATCTTAAAAACTTTGGCAAAAATATTCTTAGAACTAATAAATGAATTGCAGTGTACAAAACAGACAAACAAAAATCAGTAGTGTTCCTATACACTAACAACCAACTATTTGAAAAAATAATCAATAAAACAATTTCATTTAGAGTAGCTCCAAAAGAATTATTTGGGAATAAATTTAATGAAGCAGATAAAAGATCTGTACACTGAAAAGTATAAACCACTGATGAAATAATTTGAAGACACAAATAGAGAGATATTTGGTGTTCATGAATTGCAAGAATTAAAATTGTTATAATGATGTCTATACTACCCAAAGTGATCTGCAGATTTAATGAAATCACTGTCAAATTGTCAATGACATTTTTCACAGAAACAGAAAAAATCCTTACATTTGTATGCACTCACAAACAACTCCAAATAGACAAATAAATCTTGAGCAAAAGGATAAAAAACTGAGGGCACTATACTACCAGATGTCAAATATGATATAAAGCTATAGTTATTAAAGTAGCATGATACTGGCATAAAAATAGACACATGGAACAAAATTGAGGGTCTAGGAAGAAACCTGTATATTTATGGCCCACTCATTTTTGACAGGGTACTCAAAAATTAACTCAAAATGAAATGCCTGACACCTGTAATCCCAGTACTTTGGTAGGCCAAGGTGGGCAGTTCACCCGAGGTCGGGAGTTTGAGACCAGTCTGACCAACATGGAGAAACCCCATCTCTACTAAAAACACAAAATTATTCAGGCATGGTGGTGCATGTCTGTAATCCCAGCTACTCTGGTGGTGGAGGCAGGAGAATTGCTTGAACTCAGAGGTGGAAATTGTGATGAGCTGAGATCATGCCATTGAACTCCAGCCTGGACAACAAGAGTGAACCTCCACCTTAAAAAAAACAAAAAAAAAAACAAAAAAAAAACATAAAACCTGAAATCGTAAAACTACTAGCAGGAAACTTAGAAGAAAAGGCTCCATTACATTAGTCTGGGCAATGATTTTTTGGATATGACCCCAAAAGCATGGGTAACAAAAGGAGAAATAGACAAATGAGATTACATCAAACTAAAACACTTTTGCACAGGAAAAGAAACAATCAACAGAGTGAAGGCACAACCCACAGAAAGGGAGAAAATATTTGTAAACCATATTGCTAATGAGGGATTAACATCCAAAATATATAAGGAGCTTAGATAACACAAAGGGAAGAAAACAATATCCCAGTTTAAAAATAGACAAAGGATCTGATAGACACTTCTCAAAAGAAGACATACTAGTAATTGGTCAAAAGGTATATGAAAAAATGCTCAACATCAGTAATCATCAGGGAAATGTGAATTAAAATCACAACGAAATATCACCTCATACCTGTTAGAATGGCTATTGTCAGAAAGACAAAAGATAAACATTAGTGAGAATGTGGGGAAAAAGAACGTTTGAATGCTGTTAGCGGAAATGTAAACTAGTAAACATAACCATTATGGAAAACACTATGGTGGTTCCTTGAAAAATTAAAAACAGAACTACCATATAATCTGGCAATTCCACCACTGGTTATATACCCTACGAAAAGTAAAAAAATATATAATGAAGAGATGCATGCATTTCCACATGTATTCCACCAATATTCACATTAGCCCGCATAAATAATCAACCTATGTGTCCATCAGTGGATAAGGAAAATGTGGTATATATACACAATGATATACTACTCAGCCTTAAAAAAGAGGAAATTCTGTCATTGACAACGTGGATGAACCTGGAGAATATTATAATAAGTGAAATAAACCAGGCACAGAAAGACACTAATATTTGGAATCTGAAAAATTGACCTTATGCAAATACAGAGAAGAATCATAGTTACGAGGGAGTTGGTGTGGAGGTGGGGATTGGAAGAGTTGAGGAGATATTGGTCAAAGAATACACAATGTCAGGAGAAATAAGTGTGGGGGCTGGGCATGATGGCTCATGCCTGCAATCCCAACACTTTGGGTGGTCAAGGTAGGCAGATCACTTGAGGTCAGGATTTCAAGACCAGCCTGACCAAGCAACATGGTGAAACCCTTGTCTCTACTAAAAAAATACAAAAATTAGTGAGGCGTGGTGGTGTGCAGTTGTAATCTCAGCTGCTCAGGAGGCTGAGGCAGGAGAATCGCTTGAACCTGGGAAGTGGAGGTTGCAGTGAGTGGAGATTGTGCCACGGCACTTCAGCCTGGGTGACAGAGCGAGACTCTATCTGAAAGAAGAAAGAGAGAAAGAGAGGAAGAGAGGAAGAAAGAAAGGAAGGAAGGAAGAATGAAAGAAAGGAAAGAAAAGGAAAGGAAAGGAAAGGAAAGGAAAGGAAAGGAAAGAGGTTTGACAGATCTATTGTACAATATTGTAACTATAGTTAATAGCAAAGTAATTTATTTTTCAATATCATTGAGTATAGATTTTATGTGTTCTCAACACAAAAAATTATAAGTATGTGAGATAATGCATATTTTAATTAGTATAACTTGGCTATTTCACAATGTATACATATTTCAAAACATGTTGCACATGATAACTATATAGTATTATTTTTATTTGTCAGTTAAAAGAATACATAAATAAGTTAGCAACAATAAAAAAGCTCAATGACAGTCTTAAAATGGAAACAAAACTGTTGCTTTTAAATTTAAATTACTTCATTATGACAAAATCATGTTATTCTATTTATAATTGACAAACTACAATTTTCAAATGATTTAGGCAGAAGCTGGTGTTCAAAATGTAAAACAGTAAGCCCTGGTCCCCAAAGGAAGATTCCATAAAATAATTTACTATAATAAATTTAACAAATACCTTAATAAAATATCCCTTATTATATGATTTGGGCTTTCAGAGAAATGTTGTGCACCTTGTTAACAATAGACTAAAATCACTGTTTATGAATCTCATCTGTTACACAAATTAAAAATAGTTTATTTCAGGGGATCATTTCAGGGGTCTTGGGGCCTAGAAAGGGAATTTTTCTAAGTGTCTCTCACAGCATTCCATGCAACAAATGTGAACATATGAAAAATCATATGAAAATGTGAACATATGAAAAACATATAAAAAAATCAAATGTGAACATATGAAAAATAACATAATGTCTTCCCTTTTTGAGAGGCGTTGGAGGACATTTCTTATTTTATGAAATCCTAAGTGAACGTAGCTTAAACATGATTAAACTTAATCTCCTTTTTTATGTTCACTTTTAAAAATTTTCATTAGAAAATTTTTTGTAGAGATAGGGTCTCACTGTGTTTCCTAGACTGGTCTCGAACTCCTGGACTTAAGCAGTACTTCCACCTCAGCCTCTCAAAGTGTTGAGACTAGTTGTGGGCCACCAGGCCAGTCCTCTCCTTTTTTGAAAAGTTGTGGCATAAATCATAATTACATATTTATTATTTCAAAGGTGATTTATGTTTATTAAACTTATAGAATTGGAGGGATATTTAATTATATAAAAGGTATTTATTTCCTTCTTTCTAAAATTATATCAGATTGACAACTGCTTATCATTCGGAAGTTAAACCAAAACAAAGATTATTTTGCTCCTCATATTGTTTATTCTTTTTGTTTTTTCCATCGTGAATTCTCCAAAGCTCATTTGTTATCTTAGAAGTCTTTTTTTATCATCTCATGGAACGAGTGGAAAGAAACAAGTGGGGCAAAGGAATCTAGCCTAATGTATTGACTTTTAGAAAAAATAAATGTCAAAACTGTTGTAAAGTTTTAGTTTGAATAACTGTCTTACAAAATGATAGAAAATCAATCTTTATAGAAGTTTAATATCACCATAGTTTAGATTTTTTTAATTTTTTGCTTTTTCTTCTCATTACTTGCAGATCGAAATCTAAAATGTGTTTTCCTTTTTTTTTCTCATCCGTGAAAATCATTCTGATAGTAAATTTATTACTGTATTCCTTGATTTTAAAGTTATTTCAGTCTTCTTCATTACCTTGATTACATTATCTTATACAGTGACCCACAAAAAAACCTGTTTTTACCTCTTTTATTCTTTGACTTATAAGGCAGTGAAAATACTTAGCAGAATTTTTGCAGAAAATAAAATATCTTTATCCATAATACATATGGAACAGAGAAAGGATTTAATTTTTATTTAAATCCTTGGAAGCAGATCTGAAGATTTATACTGTCATTCAAAATTAAACATTTGCCTTTCAAACTCATTCATTTATCCAGGAGCACATTTTTATTGAATACCTACAACATGCCAAAATGCCCCTAAACAAGAAGATACAGTAATTAAAGCAAAATGAAACTGTTTTCATGGGGCATGTTTTGTAGCATGTTTTTCTAGCTTATCCTACCTATCTTTTGATGATGGTATTTTACTTATTTTCAAATATATGCAGTCACCTTTTTAACAAATATTTACGGGGCTCCCACTGAATCACCTTTGTGTTAGGTTTTTGTTTAATAGTGTTGAAATGAATACTGTCTTTGTAGCTCTTAAATTATAATGGGGAAGTAAATGTTAAATAATAAAATATAAATGCAAAGTAATAAGATTTTAAGTGTGAATAAGGAAGCAAATAAAGAAAAAAACTGGCTAAGAGTGAATTCCTGTACAGATTGAGTGGCTCAGTATTTTCCAAAGGGAAGCAAAATTAAACTGAAAGCTGAATGAAGGGAAGGAACTAGCCATGCCCAGGAATTTAAATTTGAGTTCTCCTGGTAGAACAGCATTACGCATAAGTACTGAGTTGGGTGAGTTTCAAAGCTTTAAGATGATGAAAAGAAGGTCGGTGAGTGGAAAAAAAAAAAAAAAATTAGAAGATGTTAGTTGGTGGCAATGATGATGAGGATCAAGGAGAAGATGGATTTTGGAAGTGTAATTATACAGAATTGGTGATAAATGTTATGTGAAGAATAAGAAAGAGAGGAGAATCAAGGATGCTTCAAATATGCTGGACTAAGCAGCAATGTAAACAGTTTATGGGGAAAATGATTACAGTTAACAAACTATGGAGATAGAGACACCCATATGGCACTCAAGTAGAGATGTCAATTATATAGTTGACTGTAAGTCAAATCTCAGTGCAAGTGCTGAAATTGGAGTTGGAGGTATAACCTGAGGAGTCTTGGACTGCAATTAAAATAATAGAATCTAGTTAACTCCTGCAAAGAAAGGGTGGGGAGAATATAATTCCCAATATATACATTGGAATTTCCGTAGAAGAGTAAAATCTGGGAGTATGTATTAGGTAACCAGAATCCAGAATAAATGGCGCAAAGCTTTGCCTTCTAGGGACTCAAGATCAAGTTGGAAAGATAAGTAAGTATCTAAATACTTATGGGATAAAAGTTTGTACTTGGTGCTAATGGAGCACCAAGCAGGAAACATTTAATTCTGCATGCGGGTATTTCAGAGGAGACTTAATGAAATACGCCATTGAGCTACTCTGCAAATCTTTACAATACTTTAAATAACAGACTAACAGGACACGGAGAAGGTCATTCTGGGCAAAAGATTCGAGATAAGAAAAAAGCATTTGAGATCTCTAAGTAATTCAGCTTAATTATGTGATTATAGCCTGTTTCACAATGTAAGATTTAAGTTAACCTTCACTGATGTACTTTTTCACTTTTATTTTACATTCTTGTAGTAATTAACACATCATATTGCTTTTGTCCTTTAATTGTCTGCATTATATGTTCTCTCCTGATTTGCCCCTAATCTACACAGGCAAAAAAAACCTGTCTTTTCTTCTTTGTCAACCTAGACATTCCACAGTTTTGTGCACAGAGCAGGAGGTCAACAAATGTATCATTTCCTGAAAGACTGGGCTCTGGTCCCTCTGTCCTTGGTGATCACAGAAGAAAACCTTTTAACTAGTGTGAAAAGCAAAGGAATCATACCTAAAACATTACAATGTATTATCATTTCATCCTGTCTCTGATGCCCTGATATAAGTAAAACGATTCAGTGACCTGAAATTAGCCTCTAATTAAAGCTTCAAGTATTATTCTGTACAATTTAGGTTTCATTAAATTCAAACAGACTCAATATTAAATCAATTTGTTAAACTTACTTATTTCACAATTCCTAACAGACACAGTAATACTACCATGTAGCAATTTCTGACATAAACAATTGTGTGGTTCCATTTACTGAAGTGAGAGTACTATTCAGCTAGAATAAGATGCAGTCTAAATGCAAATTAAAACCAAAATAAGACACTCCAAGTTGAGAACTACTTGCTTTTGGCTAGAATGGCTTTAGTATTGTTGATCGCTATGCAGGAGTATAAGGACAAACACTTGTAAAATAAAAATATAGAGTTCAGTCTAACAAATCTATCTGTCTCGACCCTCTCTCTTTCCAGTATACATTTAAAATGAAGAAAGGATTTTGATTAGGAATTCAAAATACTTCAGTAAAATCTGAAGTCTAAAACAAAAACAAAAATATCTTGTTGGCAAAAAGTCTGTTTTTGAAAAAGAAAAATCTCCTAAAAGTGATGCCCCCTCCTCTCCAAATTTTTATAACAGATTTTCTCCCCTAGACTTAGAGCAATTCAGAATCATGAATTGTGAAAATGGATTATGCATAAGGGTGCCAGTCTCCAACAACCATTTCCAAATGATAATTTCAAGACAATATTTAAATGTAACCATTGTGTAAGTAGAAGGGCGTTGTCAATATAGACATTTCAGTAGAGGATAGGTAGCAATATTGGATTTCAGGCAGTCATTCATTCTGTTATGTGATGAGAGGTGGTAACGAGCAAGCAGCCCTCGCTCGCTCTCCGCACCTCTGCCTCCGCCTCTGCTCTGACCCTTCAGCCCGCCTCTGGGTTATGGGGGCCCTCTCTGGTGCTGGCCAAGATCAGAGCCAGCTCCCTCTGCTCGAGGAGAGATGTGGAGGGAAAGGTGTGGGCAGGAGCCGAGTCTGCAGTGCAGCACTCCGGGGCCTGCGCCGGTCCCCACGCCGGTCCCCGTGGGCAAGGGCTCCGCAGGCCCCACACTTGGCGCCACTGGCTGGCGCCTGCTGGGCTTGATCAGAGACTGGGTCCCCAGCGTGGACCACGGTTCCCTCTTTGCAGGGTTGTTGGCCACGATGGTGGGTCTCTGTCTCTTTCTCGCTTCCCCTCTGTTCCTCTTCATTGCCTGGTAAGAGCTCCCTCTGGGCTGCCCAAGTGCCCAGGCTAGGTGTCACAAAGTCCCCCAGCCAGTGCCAATGAGAGGTGAAGCCAGCTGGGCTTCTGGGAGGGGTGGGGACTTTGAGAACTTTGATGTCTAGTGAAACGATTGTAAATGCACCAATCAGCACTCTGTGTCTAGCTAAAGGTTTGTAAACACACCAGTCAGAGCTCTGTGTCTAGCTGAAGGTTTGTAAATGCACCAATCAGTGCTCTGTATCTAGCTAATCAGATGGGGACCTGGAGAACTTTTGTGTCTAGCTAAAGGACTGTAATTGCACCAATCAGCACTCTGTGTCTAGCTAAAGGTTTGTAAACGTACCAGTCAGCACTCTGTCAAAAGGGACCAATCAGCTCTCTGTTAAATGGACCAATCAGCTCTTTGTAAAATGGACCAATCAGCAGCATGTGGGTGGGGCCAGATAAGGGAATAAAAGGAAGCCACCCCTCGGCCAGCAGCGCCGTCAAGTCAGGTCCACTTCGGGTTTATGGAAGGTTAGTTCTGGTATTCCTTCAATAAATCATTCCTGTGTTTGCTCTTTGGGTGCTTGCTGCCTTTCAGAGCTGTAAGATTAACTGCGAAGGTCTTCAGTCTTCAGTTTCACTCCTAAAGCCACCGAGACTACGAACCCACCAGCAGGAACAAACACCTCTGGATGGGAGGAATGAACAACTCCAGACCCGCCATGTTTATGAATTGTAACTCCGCGAAGGTCTTCAGCTTTTTTTCTGAAGCCAGCGAGATCATGAACCGACCAGCATGAAGAAAGGGTGGAAGAAACTCCAAACATGTCCGAACATCAGAAGGAACAAACTCTGGACACAGCATCTTTAAGAATTATAACACTTGTGGTGATGATCTGTGGCTTCATTCTTGAAGTTGAGGAGACCAAGAACCCACCAATTCCACACACAATGATACCGATTTTGAAATATTTATTAACACCAATATAACATTTTGTTGGTAATACTTAAGTATTAGAATCAATACTCAGTGGTTTTTAAGAAACGCTGGGTTACCTGAATTAAATAGCGAAATAATATCAAGGCCTACAATAACATTTTATATAAAACAATCTGCTAAATTTGTGCTTATTTTACTATAATGTAGAATGAGATGGCCATAATTTTGGGTGTTAGGTCATTATGAGGTGATAAAATGGTCCTGCTAGCTAGCAAATTAAATTCAGGAAGAGAGGGAGGAAGGAAAAAGGGAGGGAGAGAAAGCAAAGAGGGGAGGGCAGGGGAGGGCAGGGGAGGGCAGGGGAGGGCAGGGGAGGGCAGGGGAGGCGGGGCGGGGCGAGGCGTGGCGTATGGGAGGGAGGTGGGAGCTTTGCTGGAAAACTATTAAGTATCAGGCACCAAACGAATTGTTTCCCGTGATTCTCAAACACGGTTCTAGTTCCCAGTATTTAGTTTTTAAATAAATACCAAACCAAGTTTCAAGAAAGATTAAATTTTTATGAACGCATAGATAATAAAGGACAGAAGCTTGGTTTTAAGACACTGACTTTTGATTACTCCAAAGTGACGTGCTATACTTAAATATAAACTGATTTAACAAGTATTTACCTAGCTCGATCATTTACCTACTTTCTTGATAAATATTAAAATCATCAGCAGTTTCATGATACAATGTTTGTTTATACCTCATTTGTAGCAGGAAAAATAAAAACAGATAGGTTTATGAAAAATATTCTATTTTAGAATATTTTCTACTCAGCATTGTGAATAAAAATTCAATGAATGAAAGCTAAAATTAATAAGAAAGAAATTAGGATAAAGGACATAATTGTTGACTAAAATGTTTCAGTACCTATTCTATATGTCATTTATAAAATCATTACTTGCTGGAACATCTCTTAATTAATAATAGTTACTTTGTCATATTTCTTTTATAAAGGCTGTGATTATAAAATGTAAGTGGGATTATGCTGTTTTACTAAATTGCACACATGTAAATTCAAATTCTATAACACAAACATGAGGTCAGCTTTGTTTCTCAATACAAAATTAAACTATGCTAAATTACACTATACTAAAGGGAAGTGCTTGGCTAAGGAGGTTTTGCCATCTCAGTAAATGACTATCATTTATGCAGTCTGCTCATTTCCCTGCAATGCTTTTGCATGTTCAATAAAAATTGATATGAGTGAAAGGATATGAAATCCCTACCAATAAGGTAGAAAGAAAAAATAACACTAATTTAAAATATACTTCAGCTACCTGTCATGAGCAAATTAAAAAAATCTTTAATGGAAAGAAGTGCAGTAGTCGGCAATACCATTACTTAGTCCTGCAGATGATTCAGCTTATAAGTCTTAAAAAGGATTCAGATAGAAGATATCTGAATCCAATGTGGTTATTATGTGAAATAAGCTTAGCTGTTTCAATTTAATAAGTCTAGAAGTAAAAGGTAAAGTGTTCCCATATTAGCTTGAATCTTTTGATATTTAAAATAGCATCTCTTATGATATCCTGATTTCGTATTTTGCTTTTATTTTGTATTAATCTTAGTCATCATTTGCAAATTTTCCATATTAACTAAAGTGGAATAAACACGGGCATTGTACTTGACATATGTTGGGCTAAAAAATGTGGGGGAAAAGTTAAAAAATCCTTCCATTCTCTCAGGGATTGCTCAGCAAGGTAACTGCAGGAGACTTTCAACGGCTTGTCCCTGCAAGATTATATCAGTAAACTGACAAGTTCAACCTCCTGTATTTACAGGTTCCTATTGTTAAACATCGTTAAACTCATGGATTGCATCCATGCAATTAAAGAAAAAACAACAACAACAACAACAACAAAAACAGAGCTGCCACACAGCCAAGGCCCTAACTACAACAGCAAGGAGTGTCTTTGAGAAACTGAAATTAAAGACTGAAAACTTGCAGTTTTAAAAGGTAGATTCACTTACATTCTTTATGTTTATCTTGGCAGGCACTGTAGTTGGCAGTCACATAACTGCTATGCCTTTACAGTTGGTGTTATTTGCTTTAAAAAAAATATCAAATAGAAGACTGGCAAAAATAATAAAAAGGATAAAAATTGGATTGAATTGTTTTGAGAAACCTCTCTACCTCACCACTTTAATTCACGCAACTCTCTAATCATCCATACATCAGTTGACTAAGAAAATATTTTGAGAACCCACTATGGACAAATAATGTATCACTAATAAGGCAAAAAGTAAATATTCTCCCATAATACAAATTCATTTTTATTGAGATGTATTTCACGTACTGAAAAATTTGCTTTTAAGTCTACAATTCAGTCATTTTTGGTATTTTTGCAAAGTTATGCAATTATTTAATTCCACTACCATTGTCTAATTCCAGAACATTTTCATTACCTCAATAGAAACCATGTATCCATTTGTAGTCATTCACCATGATTTCCTCTTTCTAGACACTGGCAACCACAAATTTACTTTCTGTCTCTATTGACTTGCCTATTTAGACTTTTTGTATAAATGGATTAATGTACCATATGGCTATGTCTGTATGGTTACTTTCATTGAGTATATTGTTTTTAAGGTTTATCCATGTTGTGGTATGAATCAATGCTTTATTCTTTTTTAAGGTGGAATGATAGTTCTCCGTATAAATACACAGGTTTTCTTTATGTATTAATGAGATGATGCGTCTTGGCTTGTTTCCACTTTGGGGCTATTAGAAATAATGCTGCTATGAACATTACTGTACAGGTTTTTGGACATTTAAAAAGATTTTATTGGGCATATACCTAGGAGTGGAATTGATGGGTGCTATAGTAACCCTACATTTAACTTTTTAAGGAACTGCCTAACTGTTTTACCAGGTGGCTGTAATATGTTACATTCCCACCAGAAATGTATCAGGGTTCCATTTCTCTGCATCCTTGCCAGTATTTTTTTACTTGTCTTTAGGATTAAAGTTCTCATCATATATGCAAAGTAGTATTTCAATGTGAGTTAATTTTCTTAGCATTTTCAATGTAGGTGATATTTTGGTAAATATCAAAATAGAAGCATAGAGACAGAGTAAAGCAAATAAATGATAGAAAGTGAGGTTGCGTGTGTGTGTGTGTGTGTGTAGTTTCCAAATGAAATTATGCAAACAAAATGCTGCAATATTTTTCTAAAAAATAACATAGTCACAGGGTCAGATCCTCTTTTATAGGAGGAGATATTCATTGATTGTCTTTTGAAGTGTGGACATTGTTGACACAAAGTGAGGTGAGAGAAAACATTTCCAAGAGATTATTTAATGTAAAATGTATGGAAGTCAAATTGCTCAAGGTATTATTGTGAAGCATTGAGTGGATCAATTTTGCTTGAGTAGACAGTTTTAAAAAGAACAGAAGGGCCAGGCTCCATGGCTCATGCCTGTAATCCCAACACTTTGGGAGGCCAAGGTGGGCCCATCACCCTAGGTCAAGAGTTCAAGACCAGCCTGGCCAACATGGCGAAACCCATCTCTACTAAAAAATAGAAAAATTAGTTGGGCGTGGTTGCAGGTGCTTGTAATCCTAGCTACTCGGGAGGCTGAGGCAGGGAGAATTGCTTGAATCTGGGAAGTGGAGGTTGCAGTGAGCCGAGATCAGCCACTGCACTCTAGCTTGGGCAACAGAGCGAGACTCCATCTGAAAAAAAAAAAAAAAAAAAAGAGAGAAAAGAAAAGAAAAAGAAGAATAGAAGATTGAGAAAGCATATAACCATTGCATCTGACACAGAGAAACATAAAAATTTGTAGTTACTACACAGGTTCAATATTTTGAAACAATGAAAGATAATAACAGGCTTACACATCATAATGAGTGCTACATAATAATAAATGTGCTATATCTTGAAAGCTTTATTAAAAAATTTGGAAAGAGATGAAATTTGAGTGTACAAGAACACTTATATCATGTTGGTCAAATGTTAGAAGGAATGATTCAGAATTAGTCAAGGATTGGACAAACTTCTATAATCTTTTGGCTTCCACCATGGGCCTTTTTTGGTATTATGGTATTTCATTGGATCCTCACTCTCTTAAGTACATACAAATGTGATTGTTTCTGGATGCTGATGTTTTATTTTTGAAGCTTGCTAGGCTACCAGCTTCATTATGTTTGTAAAAAATATATCACACTAAGTTACTAGCTATCTCATAATTGAAGGCACATGTTATTGATTGACTGAAACTGAAAAGTTACAAGGTAATAACACTGAATTCTTGTGTTCATGAAGATGACAACTGATCTTACTGTAGGGATAGAACCTCTTCCTGACCATGCCTTTTGGAATAGTTAACTGGCCTGCTGATCGTGACATTTCAAGGAAGTTCTGGCAAAGATAATATTCTGTGAATGCAAGAGACAAAGGTGGAAATCAAGAGAATAGTTGAGGTATTTAAAAAATGGCAAATACCAGGTAAAATAATGAGAAAAGTATGAATGTGCATTCATAGCAGGATATGTGAAACAAAAGAGGCAGAATTAGCGTAATGTGCACCTGTTCACCTAGAATAGTGTTAAATTAAGTTTACTTAAAGTTGACTACCTGTAAGTTTGGCCTAAATGTTTCTCCATACACAGTGAACTGTAACCAACTGGATGTGTATACAGACTGTAAACTACTTATACCAATCACTGTTTCTACCAATTATAGACAGCCAGCTATTCAAATAAGGCAACGGCCAAGCTATAACTTATCAGTTGTTTCTGTTCCTCACTTCCAATTTCTGTATGCCACTTTCCCTTTGTCTGTCCATAAATCTTCTCTCATCCTGTGGTAGTGCTGGATTCCCTCTGAACCTATTCTGGTTAGTAGGCTGCACAATTCATGATCATTTTTTACTCATTTAAACTCTTAAATTTGTCTAAAGTTTTCTTTTAACAGATGATTACAGAAGTGTGATCTGAATTAGAGCTTCCAGTAACCCCCAGGAGCACCAAGTGATCAACCATGATACCCACTGGGTTACTCTGCCCATTGCTCTCTTGCAGCAACTGGGGATCATGGATCAGTTTTCTCTCAGATCCCAAGGCTCCAGGGATCTGTGTTTTGAGCTATATGATTGTGTTTGAGCAATTTGTAAATCTGAACTGGGTTCAAAAATTATGACAGAAACTACAGTGGGTTCAGAATTAGATTGGATCTGATAATTAGCTAGCTTGGATTCAGGTTTGGGCCTCAGACATCTGATTAGAGCAGGCATAAATGGGCAGTAAATAGCAATACTGCAAAAGGTATGAACTCTGACTTTCATGAATTTGCAGGGATTTTTGTGTTCTGCCCCCTTTGCTTCTTTTTCTTGCATGCTTAGGTAGGAAAAAAAATTATTGACTAAGCTGATCAAGGGAATCTGAGAGCCAAAGCCAAGATTCAATGTAAAAATGGCATCCTTAACTTCTGAAAAACTGAGTATTCCTCTGGCAATACTTACCTTTTCATAGGTAGGCATTAGGCCCCAGAAGCAGCAAATTCATACAGGAACGATGCAATCTTACCTAAAGGTAGTTTAATATTACAGTAAAATATTCAAATGAATAGTACTGTACTTTAAGAAGTGCATTTTTAAAGTGAAATGTAATGAATTAGGCTCATCCAGGGATATCTATAGATTTGCAAAAACTTCTAAAGAGACTTCAATATTTTTATTTTCTCTTTCTTAAAAATATTCTTTATAAAAGGCAAATAAAAACGTAAGTGACTAATTGATAAGAGAAATTAAATCTGCTAACTTCTTAGTCATGGTCACACCCCAAAAGCACTTCATCTAATTCTTAACCATCTCAGCTAGGTATTACTCCTGATAAAATGTAGTGCATAACTCAAAGATCATAGAGATTAATTTACTTTCAAGGTCACAAAGCTAGTAGAATATGAAAAAAACAATAGGTTTTTGAATCCAGGCCTCGACCCTATGTGCAATGTCGCTTTCCTAATTCTAATTACTGCTTTGATTAGCAAGAGATAATAATAAAGCTAATTTGCCTCTTGCTGAGATCACAATTGATATTTTAAAAGGTAACAATAACTATACATTTTGCACAACTTACACTATTGCAATATTCCACCAATGGAATACTGAGTGATAAGAAATATCACCACGAAACTGTGGGTCAGGAAAATAATAGTGAAAATAATGACTTCTATAATTCTGATATCTTTAAGAAGCCGTGTCTCAATAATCGAGCAGAAATAAACCAAGTGAGAATGCTACTCCAATACAAATAAACAAAGTAGGCGAATGATTGGTGTTCAGTTTTGTCAATTTTATTGAACCAATACAATTCTTACTAATAACAATGAAATAAATTTCTGCAAGTATAAATGTGACACAGTTTAACAAAACCCATTGTTCTGTACCTATAGATTTTCAAAATGTCATAAAAAGTGCAGTTCTGAATTGTTAACATGTTAATACACAGTTCCTTTATTTAAAAAAAAAAAAAAAATAGAAAGCTATCCTGGATAAAGTGTTTACAAAAGCTAGGCCCTCTGGTAAAGTAGGCTTGCTTCTTTGTTGGAGCTATCCACACTGAATCTAGGCATAGAGAATTCTTTCTTTGAAAAATTCCTTATGGGCTCCACAGTGTACTCAGTAATTTTAGTTAAAAAATAGCAGCTAAGTTAAAAGACTACCTGTTGAAATAAATCAGCCACAAAACACATTTTTTCTTTTTTTTTTTTTTTTGCCTGTTAGCTTGCTATTTTGAATTCTTTTTATAAACAAACTTACATCTATAAAAGTAATTCCATTTGTAAGGGTGTCTGAGAGGGAAGACCAGGTCAACAGAAGCTCTTACCATTGCTATTTCAATAGTGAGTCTTTGTTTAAGATCCTTTTCCTCATCATCTCGTCTTAAATGGGCCTTCATGTACCACCATTTTTCTTGCTTTGAGTGAATGATGGTACAATATTTAGGCCTAAAGCCTCAACCCTGTACTTTTGGATATAATTTTTCTACCATGTTTCATCTAAGAGTCATGACTTTAGAAGGCAAATTATTGCCTAACTAAAAATGACTTAGGGCAATACAACAGAAAATTAGAAGACCGATAGACTAAATGGGAAAATACAAACTATTTGAAAGCCAATAAATGATAATTATTTATGAAATCTATAAGATCTGCTTGTTTATCTGTATGTCTATATGTGCTATGTGTATGTAACAAAATATGATATATAAAGCTAGTTTTAAAATTGCTGGTAAAATAAGAATGGGTTCTGAACTGTCAGTTAAATCTAATTCCGACTTTTTTTGGCCTAAGTTTTCAGACAGGTTTATGATGTCTCTAGTATGTTTTAAGGTAATAAAACTGCTACCTCTTTAATATTTTCAATACTTGCTTGATTTGACTGTAAGCTTAGGTTTTGGGATTTGGTTTTCCCATTGGCATGAGATGGTAATCCTTGTAATCACCTGTAATCCCAGGACTTTGGGAGGCGAAGGTGGGTAGATCACCTGAGGTCAAGAGGGACATGTCCTCGGTTGCTAGAGCACCAGCTATAGGGCAGGGTTATGCTCATGCTCATATGGCTCCATTTCTCCTGGCTCAGCCTTGCCTCTGGGCCATTCTGGGAAGAGTTGGATCCTCCAGGGATTGTCTTCACAGCTGTTTTCTGACCTGAGCTCTCCACCTGCTATGTAAATTTAGAATCCAAGTGGGCTCTGCCATACATAGTCATTCTGATTGCTACTTGGCTATTAGAGATTCAGAAGAACTGGGAAAGATATTAGGGAGGGTACCTGTGTCAGAGTTTCAAAATTATTTTCAGTAATATAAAAGTTTTAAATTATGTTATGTTAAATTAATAGGTAAACATAAAATGTATGAGTCATTTATAAATAAGTTAAAATATTGAAATATTAATAATTAAATGTAAATTCATATTTATATAATTTGGCATGTTATTTTTATTTAGTATAGAAAATGTAAATATATTTAGATATGTTAATAAGCATAAATTTGAAAAAGCATATATTTATAAAATAATTTGAATTCATTATATCTGCAAATACTGATATAAAACAATTCAAACTTATTTCATAGATTTTCACTAGAATTAGGCTTATTAAGAGTTATATATAATAAAAACTGCACAACATATGAAAAACAACTTTGTATATAGAATGTATTTAAAAAAGCAAGATATGTTTTGGGGGAGAAAAATTGTAAAGGCATAAAAATGTGTTTTCTGGAAAAAATTAATTTTTTTTTAGTTTAAAGGTTACTTAAATTTTGTTTCAAATTTAAAAAAAGTAAAAGATTTAGACAAAGCTAAATGAATTTAGAAAGTTCAGAAGAGAAAAATATTTGTACGCAGTTATAAAAAGTTGGTGGAAATCTTATGTGGTCAAAAGTTAAGAAAGGATAGATTTGTTTATAAGATTGTATTAAAATTATCTTTAGTACTGGTAGTACACTAATTCAAAAGTAAAATTTGGTTTTCTCTTTTGAACAAGATTTTTGTGTTGTATTAAGAAGAGATAGTAAAAACTGTTGTTCACCTTTTGAGTAAACTACAAAAAAAGAAAAAAGAAGTGCAAAGAGAGGAGAACACATTGTTTCTCATGATGCCTTTATTAGGTCTTTTGTTTAGACAAATGAATCTCTTCTCTATTGATGAATAAAGATTTTTGCTTTTTATAATATTTTCATTATTTACATTAAATATTTATATGTAACACTTAATTTAACATTGGCTAAATAAATGACTATTATTTAATAGTGACCTGTGATCCTATTTTAGTCAAGTGTTTTAAACCTTTAACATATTTGACTGGCTTCCCTAAATCAAATTTCAAATTCAAAATTAAATATTTTTTCACCTAAAACTAACCTTGGGATTCTACAAAGGACCACTGCAGCATCAAAAAAGTGATTATCGGGCTTTTTAATATACTATCTTACATGGAAATCATTGTCATATAAGAAGTTATGTAAAATTTTCTCTGAGTTACATTTTAATGGATATATTATTAATATATATTCCCAAATTACATGAGATTCCTTAAATTCTGATATGTTGTGGTATATGTTATCAGTCATAATTACGGTTCTTATGTTAAATTATTACAGGCTACAAAAATGACCAGACCTTCTTGTAAATTTCATCTTTAACCATGACCATATTAAGTCTTGTCCACAGTTAATGGCTTAATTATCATACATTTTTCCTGAAAGCTGTTTACAAGGAAATGGACTTATAAGTGTGGTGTCTTCAAGGAAGTTTATAAAAAGGAATAAAATAACCCTGAAAATCACTCTTGCATAAAAGTTTCTGATGATTTTAGGACCATATCATTTGGAAAGGGTAAAAGTTTCCAGAACTCTATTGAAGACACTAACAGTTTACAAAGTGCTAACTCAAGCAGAACAAGAAATAATTGAATGCCAATAAAACACACTCAGATTTTCATGCTGATAAATCAGCCAGTTTGGAAATTATTTAGATTATGTAATTTGAATGAACTTCATTGTCCAAGTCAAATTACCTATGATAAACCATCTAATAAACAGTGGTATGGACTAAAATTGGAGAAACAAAATTGATATTCAGGAGGATATACCAAGCATAGACTCATGAAGAGCCTGGACAGCTGCCTAGTCCTTCCTGAGTCCTTAAAACAGTCATTATTGAAAGCTATATACCACATGAAACCTCATGAAAAAGATAAAATGATTCAAATAGAAAAAAAGATATATATCTATATACACACACACACACATACATACACACACACACACACACGTACTGGTGTGGTGACTGTTCTAAATTGCTAAAATGGTCTATCACCAATGTTTGGTTTGTCAAACCTGTAATCATGGAACGACAATCACAACTTCAAGTACATTTCTTCTTCCTCATGGATGATTTGAACTTTCATAGGGAGATTTCATGCAATTGTAATTTTCAATGCATGTTTTCTGGTTATACAAAAGCTTTCCCATGAAAGAAGGCTGATGCTATAACAATAGCTAAAAGGTTATTACAAAATGTTTCCTTCTTAAGAAATTCCTAGAGAAATCACCAGTGATAAAGATATTTGTTTCACTGGAAAAGTTGTAAAACAATTAAAGAACATCAGATACAATAGCCTTAGGCAAAGTTCAATACATTGAGGAATGCCTTGGTCAAAGATATTGTGGATTAACGACACTCAGATCCACTTCCAGTGGAAGATGTAAGGTGACTCGTTAAGACATAGTCACTGGATGGTCTATCCTCCTTATAATAGAACTGTAAGTATCTTCCACTCTTAAACTATAATATGACTAAATGCTACAAGGTTTTAATAAATTATGCCAGTGTGTCTTCACTAGGTAAACAGAGCTTTTTATTATCCAGCAAATGAAGACAATCAAATCCTTCACTATCTAAAATTTAGAGATTTGGCCTCTTGAAATGAAATCAGAGAAAGACTCCTTTGCCACCCACACTACAGTAAAACTTCAGAGGCTCAAACCTTGGGTTTGTAATCTCTTGACTTAGAAGAGCCTCTCCAGACTATTAAAACTGTACACCCATTGGAGACCTTAAGGCAAACCTAATGAGAAAAATATATCACTGAAAGCATCTTCATCCAAGACCACAGAAAAATATCCTCATCCAAGATCACAGATAAAGATTTCTCTGCTATCATGCAACTCTTACCTCCTAATTTTATCCTTGCTTACGCCTCTATGAATAATAGAACTGGAAAATGGGTCTTGAATGCACTCATAGTGTATACTTTTATTTGTGGAGGCTTTCACAGCCAAACTTATACATGAACAAGCTTATGCTTTCATAGATGAAAGATAAGGGCCAACATGGGTGATACATTTTAATGATGTTTTTGTTACTTCATAATCATTCAGAAACAGAACAATAGTCTACTCCTCTTAACCTGTGTTGTAAATTAAGAAAAGCACTGCCAGAAAGCCTTTATTCTTTTGGCTGCATTCTTTCTTTTGTTTTCTTCCTTCCTTCTTTCCTTCCTTCCTTCCCTCCCTCCCTCCCTCCCTGCCTCCCTGCCTCCCTCCTTCCCTGCCTCCCTCCCTCCCTCCCTCCTTCCTTCCTTCCCTTCCCTCCCTCCTTCCTTCCTTCCCTTCCCTCCCTCCCTCCCTTTCTTCTTTCTTTCTTTCTTTCTTTCTTTCTTTCTTTCTTTCTTTCTTTCTTTCTTTCTTTCTTTCTTTCTTTCTTTCTTTCTTTCTTTCTTTCTTTCTTTCTTTCCTTTCTCTCTTTCTCTCTTTCTCTCTTTTTTTTGACGGAGTCTCACTCTGGCATGATCTTGGTTCACTGCAACCTCCGCTTCCCGGGTTCAAGTGATTCTCCTGCCTCAGCCTCCCTAGTAGCTTGGACTACAGGCACATGACACCACACCCAGTTAATTTTTTTGTATTTTTAGTAGAGACAGGGTTTCACCATGTTGGCCAGGATGGTCTCCATCTCTTGACCTCGTGATCCACCCACCCCAGCCTCCCAAAGTGCTGGGATTACAGGCATGAGCCACCAGCCCAGCTGGCAGGACATTATTTCTTAAGTCTCCTTTTTCATGGTTTAAAGTAAATAAGACGATGATTAAAAATGCATTCCTCATAATAGACTCTATAACAGATTCTACTGCAAAGGTTATAGCTGCACCACATACATCTATGATTCTCTTGCTAAAGTGGTACTAGATAATCTAATTTCTCTAGATTACTTATTGACTCTACAGAAAAATATCTGTACAGTTGACAACACTTGTTGTTGTACAGGAATTAATACATCAGGTATTATAGATTCAGTTGTAAGGGATTAACAAACGGGCTACTTGGTTGAAATAAAGAAGACTCTTCCTGTAGATCATTCTTTGATCTCTTTGATTTTTTTTTAATTGGGTTTGGTTCATGGGAACCCTGGCTAAGGAGAATATGCCAAACTCTTGATATTATCTTCCTGATATTTCTGACATTAGTCACCCTGGTATATTGCATATTCTCAGAGGTTTAAATGTTTGTATGCAGCCATATGTAGCATATCAAATGGTCCCTCTTTGACTAGAATGACAAAAACTTAATGAAATGCATCATTATGAGGAAACCATATGAATGATGTACTGAAACCAGAAAGCCAAAATTACGGTAACCGAGAGTAGCGCTAACACCTGAAGCCTTGGTCACACTCTCAACGAATTGACCAAAAGCAGGGGGATGTCAAACAAAATTATTGGCGGCTAATTACTTTTGACTGGGCTCATGCACTAGGTCCCTGCAGAACAGACCATAACAAACCAAAATGAAGTCACTCAAACTAAATGACAGCATAATCAAACTGCAACTTAAAAAATCAGATCGACCTCAAAACAGGCCATTGTTTTTTTTTTTCCTTTCCTAAATATAGAAAACTGCAGCTTAATAAGGAAGTGCCTTCTAATCTAATCTTTCCAAAAAGAACCTACATTAACCTAAACTTATTCCTTTACAAAACCCACTGTTCGACAAGATCAGGGTAATACTTACATTTATATTTTATTGACCAGACTTTGCTCACCTAGCCTAGTTACAAAACATGTTGGAAAATCTTCCCAGGTAGATATTTTTCCTGCTGAAAAGGAGGACAATGGAAATAGGTGAAAGATAATGGAGAGTCTCTTTCACATCCCCTCTGAAAAACAATCACTGCAAATCTTCTAATAACCAAGCAATTTTAAGACTCTCAACTCCTGTCTCGCAGATAAGAAAACTGAGTTTTCAAACAGGGAGTAGTATATTTGTTCTTACCTACCCTGTACCACATCTTTCGATCTCAAGAAGTTAGCCACTCATGCCAAAATCTTCCTCAGATGCCTAAAGCAAGGCTGGTGTATTGTGAAATAGAATTGTTATGGAAACTTTCAGCTTAAAGGCACTCAGAATATTTTGTTGTCATCATGAATACTTTCTGGTACCTTTAGGAGCACCATGCTTAATTTTAAATACATTTGGATGGTATGTTCATTGAATAAATATTGAAATTAATGCATTCCAAGAATTGAGTTAGGTCTGATAATTCCTTTAAAAGAGAATAATACATCTTTTCAATTTTCCAAGAGGTAAATTCTTAGTAAACGCATTCAAAGGGAATAGAGAGAAAGAACTGCCTCCACCTGTTTTGAGAGAGACAAGATTTAAATACATTCAATCACTAAAATAAAGGTGTTGAGGGTTATTTTCTCTTTGAAGAATTCTTCAACAACTACACTTACCTGCAGAAGCATGCTTGACCATTTTCATGACTCAAGTATAAACATAAAAATGATGTTAACTGGAGATGAGTGTTTTTCATTGGAAAAAACACAGCATACCCAACTAGAGAGTTTGCCACAGTTAGAATGGTAAGTTTTAATTAGTGCTTAGCCATAAGCCTTAAGGATATTTAATTTTCCCTTTTGTATGTGAAACACTGAAATGATGT
The DNA here is from genome assembly GCF_049350105.2 of Macaca mulatta. Lineage (NCBI taxonomy): Eukaryota > Metazoa > Chordata > Mammalia > Primates > Cercopithecidae > Macaca > Macaca mulatta. The sequence goes on along the minus strand of NC_133410.1, from coordinate 29,294,921 downwards.
GTTACCTGCAACATGCTTTACAAGGAAAGCCAGGCAGTGTGTTGATTTTTCTAGTGAATTGCTCAAGGTGAAGTTGGACATGGAATCCTTTGGGACATGACTTGGTAGGTTATTTGTTACTCTTCTTCTTATAACATGTATCAGAAAAAGATAACATAAGCTACTTATTATACAACACAATATACGTGGTTTTAGATACACAGCTTAATTAAATAAAACTATTGGGCCTGACACGGTGGCTCTTGCCTGTAATCCCAGCAATTTGGGAGGCCAAGGTGGGCAGATCACGAGGTCAGGTAAAACTCCATCTCTACTAAAATATAAAAAATTAGCCACACATGGTTGTGGGTGCTTGTAGTTATACTCGGGGGGCTGCGGCAGGGGAATCACTTGAACCTGAAAGGCGGAGATTGCAGTGAGCCGAGACTGCACCACTGCACTCCAGCCTGGCAACAGAGAGACACTGTTCTTTAAAAATAAAAAATAAATAAAAACTAACTACTGGATGAATTATGCAGTGCTATATTCTGTTATCCAGGGCATGGGTTGTAGGTGAACTGAATATAAATTTTGTAGATTTAAATCCACTGCATTTGGACAAATATGCATTTTAGAATGAAAAATTGTACAATTTCAAACATTTAATATTAAACTTTAAATGGTTTATCTGCTTTCAGATTTGGGAACTAAATGCCAAAGTCTTTTGTGATTGAAACACAATGATAGTTTGCCATTTATTGTATTTCATCACTTCCATTATTAACACATATCTAATTTAATCAATTACTCTAATTATAATTTTCTGATTAAAAAGGAACATAAAATTGCATTTTATTGAATTAAAAATGTGAATATAATATCTATTAATAGAATCTGGTATCCATAAGTTAGAATGAATTTGTACTATTTTACTCAATTCAAAATTATTTCCATTTTTGCTGCCCCCTTTGTTTGGCATATTGTCTGTCTTCTGCATTGGCCCTAAAGATTTCTTGAGATTTATTGGTATCATTGCCACTGAAAAACAACTTTTTTACAGCAATACTCTCTTTTAATATTTTGAGATTAAAAGATGTAGTATTTCAGATAGATTATTATGTTTCTAAGAATCCTTACTATACTGTAGCAACCTGAGGATATCTAATTTTGCTTTTGCTAAATATCCATAAGTGATTTATAGCTACCACAAATCATTTTGATACAGGGAGAACATAAGACTTTTATTACTATAGAGCAGGTAATATTTTAAAAAAGGTGTCTATCATACAATATTTTTTCTAAAGCACTTTTTGTAAACATAGTCATATTTAATTTGTATATCATTCTGATGCAACTATATTATGATTTAGATATTACAGATGAGAGAAATGAGATCCAGAAAAGTCAACAAACTTCCTCAATATTACATAACTTAGGGACTTCAAGTCTAAGACCATACAAGAGATCTTGTGAGTCTAAATCTAGTGTTCATTTTACCATACTACATCACATCCAGAAACTGATTTCTTCTGGGCAGGTCAGGCATACCTCCATGAGGCTCTTTCTCAGAAAAAAACCTTCATGATTGGAAAAATTAAACTCAAACACAAAATACATTGTCAGAGTCTGTTTGGACAGCTATAACAAAATACCATAAAATAGGTGGCATATAAACAACAGAGATTTATTGCTCATAATTCTGGAAGAGGGGGATCCCAAGATCAAGGCTCTGGAAGATTCAGTGTCTGGTGAGTACCTACTTCGGGTTAGAGAACTCTCAGGCCTCTTTTATAGGGATACTAATTCCACTCATGGGGGCTCTGCCCCTACTAGTCATGGCCCTACTTGCTAATACCATCACCTTGATGGTAAGGATTTGGACAGAGGAATTTTGGTGGGGTGGGGGATGCACACAAACATTCAGACCATAGTATACCTTTTTACTTTATTTTATTTATTTGTTTGTTTTGTTTGTTTGTTTATTTTGAGATGGAGTCTCACTCTGTTGCCCAGACTGGTGTACAGTGGCGTGATCTCGGCTCACTGCAAGCTCCGCCTCCCAGGGTCACACCATTCTCCTGCCTCAGTGTCCCCGGTAACTGGGACTACAGCACCCGCCACCACGCCCGGCTAATTTTTTTGTGTTTTTAGTAGAGACGGGGTTTCACCGTTTTAGCCAGGATGGTCTCGATCACCTGATCTCGTGATCCGCCAGCCTCGGCCTCCAAAAGTGCTGGGATTACAGGCGTGAGCCACCACACCCGGCCCTCTTTTAACTTTATTTAGAGACCAAACACTTCCTTATAACTGTTGCTTTATGTTTATCTTCCCCTTACAAATTCCATGCCTTTTAAAAAAGAGCTTAAATTCATTCTCTGTATTTTATCATTTTTCACTACATCTTAAACCCTTTTCAGACTTCTGCCACTGCCACCAACTAAAAGTGGTCAGTAAAAATGACTTTCTAGTGGCCATTTTTAACAGACTTTTAAAATCTGCCCTCAAGATCTGTTAGGTTTTTTTTTTTTTTTTAACTTGACAAGTGCCTTTTCTAAAACCCTCTGTAATGGATTAAATTATATCCCCTCAAAACATATATCTTGAAGTCCTAACCCCATGCGACCTCAGAAGGCAACCTTATTTGGAAATAGAATTACTGCTGTGTAAATAGTTAAGATGAGGTTATACTGGAGGAGTGTGGGACCCTAATCTAATATGACCAGCATTCTCACAAAAAAGGAAAATTTGAGCACAGACATACCTGCATATAGGGAGGAGGCCATGTGAAGATGAAGGTATAACTTTTGGTGATTGATGTGGTTTGGGTCTGTGTTCCTGCCCTAATCTCATGTCAAATTTTCATCCCCTGTGTTAGAAGTGGGCCCTGGTGGGAGGTGATTGGATCATGGGGGCAGATTTTCCCTTTGGTGCTACTCTCATGATAGTGAGTGAGTTATCGTGAGATCTGGTTGTTTAAAAGTGTGTGGTGCCTCGCCACTCCCACTTCCTCCTGCTTCGGCCATGTAAGATGTGCTTGCTTTCCCCTTCACCTTCCGCCAGGAGTGTAAGTTTCCTGAGGTCTCCCCAGCCATGCTCTTGTATAACCTACGGAACTATGAGCCACTTAAAGCTATTTTCTTTATAAATTACCCAATCTCAGGTATTTCTGTGTAGCCGTGTGAGAATGGACTAACACAGTGATGTTTCTATTCATCAAAGAATGCCAATAACTGCCAAGAAACCCTTGGAAGCTGGGAAGACACATAGAACAGATTCTCCTCATAGCCCTCAGAAGGAGACAGCCCTTACTGACAAGTGGATCTCAAGCTTGTAGTCTCCAGAACAGTGAAACAATAAGTATCTCTTAACTAAGACCCTCACTTTGTAGTATTTTGCTACAGTAGGACTGATGAACTAATACATCACCCCAACTTTATTTTCCTTCTATAAATTCACTGTTTTCTCTAGGCTCTTTTAGCATTTATATGATTTTCTAGATGTCATAATAATTGAGATTTGCCATCTAAATCTAAATTACTGTTTGTCAATACCACAAACACTGATCCTCTACCATAATCTGTTCTTGAGTATTGAGATATTTGGTAAATAATATTAAAATCTCTTAGTTTCAACTACCACCCATTTATATATACAAACCACCCACATCTTCTAAAATCCAGGTACAAATTGTCCAACATATCTAATATGTTTATTATATTTCCCTACCTTCTTACCTCTCCTCTATTTCCTCTTTTCGTGTAAGTAACCCATTAGACAAAGTTACGTAACCAAGCAAGAAATCTGAAGGTCAATTTAGATTCCTCACTTGACTTCATGACCTACATTTAAATGGTAAATAAGCCTTGGAAATTCTATCTCCTTAATATCTCTTGAGTAAATTCATCTATTTCAACTACCTTAATTCCTCTCCTGATAAACTGCATTAGTTAAATAACTTCCTGCTTTTTGCCTTTTACTCTTCCAATTAATGGATTGAAGTCTGACAATGCTAAGACACAAATAAATCCTGGCTTGAATTGTTGGTCTATGACTCCATTATTCTGGAAACCTTTCTGTAATGGTAGTATACTACATTCCCACCCCTCCCTTCCCATTCTGTTTTGTGAGATATAATATAGTGTATGGTGACTCTCAATACACATTACTGAAAATAACAGTTTTAAAATTCTTATTTCTTTATGCAACACATCTAAAGCTTTTTAGCATCTAAATAACAGTCTCTTTAACTTTAAATAAGAAGTAATGCATTTCAATTTCCGTTCTTTTGTGATGCTGAAATGTTGCAGATTTAAATCAATTTACATTAGCATTTTCATCATCTTAATAGGTTTAAAACACCCAATACAAAGACTCTTTGTCCCCTGTTTACTTTATATATTTTACTTCCTGTCCTTTCTAAAATACACACACACACACACAGACACACACACACGCGCGCACGCGCGCATGTACAGTCCTCTGTCTCTCTCAATAGTTTCAACATGCCATAGATATATGAGACATATTTTTTAGTATGTTTTTTAATGTCTTTCTGTGGAAGTCTGGATGAGGCCTACTGAACATGTTTGTATTTATCTATAGGTAACTCATTAAAAGAAAAAAATTCAATTTTATAGAAAATGTGCTAGAATATTTTTAAAGGTCTTTTGTAATAGCATTTCTGAACTTCAAATGGAATTTTGATATTTTGGCATTTAGCATTCTATGTCATCCATTTATTAAGCAAGCTAACTTGCTTTTGTAGCTTGAACTTTTGTGTTCTATTTATATAAATGGCACAAATTTATTCCACAAAGAAATTTCATGATAGCAGGGACATTAATTATATTCTTAGATCTATAATTTTTTGACCCTTATTCTAATAGAATCATTTTTTGCTGATTTTCGGGGAAGTGAGGAACAAGAAAATCACTTGTATCCTTATAAGTCAGATGCTACCTTTCTTTCAATGATATATTTAATATTGTAAATAAAATTACCTATTAACATTTTCACAGTTTTGTTTTTTCTAACTTATCTTCAAACATTAAACCCTCTAATTTTTAACACAATAAGCACGATTTCCATCTGGGACTGGTTCTTAGAAACTAAAAAATACATTTTCTTAGACTACCAGAGGTCTCCTTCATCAAAAAGTGTCTGCCATACTCATACAGTCATGAAGACCAATGCAACCTTGGAAGATTTTAACTAATTACAAACTGTCAATTAAGGAATGAATTAAAATTAAAGGAGATAACACGGAACAGGCTTGGCAGTATGGAAAGCTTATTTGGGTAGTTTTACTTTTATTCTTTAGCCCATACTGTATAGAAAGCTGCAATTTTCCTAAGAAAGGAAACTGGAAGAGATTTAAGCTTGCGTAAGTCACTTAACCTTATGGGGTATCTGTTCTCTTATAGAGCAAAGGGTAAGAATGGATTATATAATACCAAAATCCATTCCAGCTCTAACATTCTATGTTCTTATACATATTAGTAAGAGCTGTCAAAATCTATCAATCCTGGTGGTACGTGATGTCAATGACTAGCAATATAGAGAATAATACTGACGATGAGGATGTTAAAAAGTAATATTATTGAGTGTCATTTGCCTGTATAATTAACACATTTGACTCCCTAATTTTTCTATGAGGTGAATATTATTGCCTTCCTTTTTATAAATGAGAAAATTGAGGCTCAGATAATTTAACTAAGGTGCTAGCATCATAAAGCCCAATGCCGAAGATAATTATTTCAAATACTAGGTTATATAAAAAAAGTATTACTAGTACTCACCAGTACTTTATTTTCTTTCCTACTATGTACAAACATGGCTGCATTTTTAACAGCCTGAAGTTTATTATGGTCATGTGACTATGTCTGGCCAATGACCATGATTTATGATACAATGACAGAATTTATGTGTATATTTTTTTCCCCCAAAGCATAGAGAACACAGTAGTGACTTTACAGTCCCTCTTTCTTTGAGGTGCCCACCAAGGAGACAGAATATTCCAGATGGTAATGATCCAAGATGGTGGTGCTTTCCAATTCTGAATCACTGAGTTGCTGCTCACAGAAAAATGTTCCGTATCTGATTATGGACTTTGCTTGAATAAATTGTAAATCTTTGTTTTCCAATCCACTGAAAATTTTGTATTTTATGTTACCAAAACAGAAGCTATCCTATTGTGACATAATCACGATGTTGTTCTTGTTAATGCATGCTAGGGGCATGAAGTTTTGTTTGTTTTCCATATTATTGGTTTATCAGTGGTTTGACATAACCTGCCACTTGGTAGACAGCACTGCCTACCAAGGAAAAATGCTTAACTGTAAATCATTCTCTTCTGCTAGATGTTCTCTCATTTTCTCACTTCCATCTCTTAAACCTTTTAATCCTTCCCTACAACATGTCTTTAGTAGGAAATACATGTGCAAGCCCACTCAGAAATCTTACTCTTTTTTCAACATTGGCTAATAATTAAAAATATATTTGATTTATCATACTGATATTTATTGCCTTGTGACTCATCAAAGTCAACTCTCAGACTCAGGTAACTAAAACAAGTATGACTATTATGGAATTAGGGTTTATTATAGGATTAACATTCTCTAAAATTGTGTATATTGCTGGAGACATGAAGTTCTAAGAGGGAAAATTGGAGGACCTAAGAAAACTCAGTAACAAGCACTTTTGAAACCCGGCAGTTTGCTCTGCCCAAGTGGTCCTACCAAGGAGACCTAGTGAAGAAGACCAGTGAACAATCTACCTCTGCGCCTGTGATGGGCCGTGGGTTGCTTTTGGTCAGCAAGGTTTGTGTTCAGGAAGAAGAGCTGGACGTAGAGCCAAGGAGAGTAAGAACAAGCTAGAATCTCCCCATGCCTTTTTCTTCATTTCTCATGGCCTTTAATACAAAACTTTCAAAGAGTAAAGACTTCTGGTTCACTTTCACCTTCCAAAACTCAAAGGAATTTCCCTTTGAGTCAATTAAATAAGTACCCTATAGGGTAGGAGATTCCAGGCAGTTCTAATGTAGTCAAGGAGGCAATGCAGAAAAGTGTTACAACTCAATTTTTTCTCCTGTGCTTTAATTTTTTCATTTTTAAATGTTTGATTTTGCTCTGTAAACCTTATTTATAATTGTGGGAGTAACATGTGAATGTACACTGAAAACCATCATAATAAAAATTATTATTGTTTTCAAAATGATTGTGATAACATTTTAAATTATTTATCTAAACAAATAATTTTGTGTAAATAAATATTTCATACTATTTATAAATAGAGGTTGCAGAAAACAGTGTGTGCTTAGCTTGTCATTTCTGTATCTCCTCATCCTATGGTGGGAAGTTAAATATTTTAAGGTTACACAACATGCTACGTACATTGTCAATGAAAAAACAGTCCAATAGCCACCTGTAAATGAAATCTTTACTAGTGACTTCTAAGACAATGTATCATTTATTCTATATTGGTAATGTATATGTATACAGATGAAGAGATGAATAGCTTATAAGTTCTATTACACAAAACAACAAAATGTATGGGTCACCAAGAAAATGTAAGTGTGGCTTTGACTCTTACATAGCTTTTGCTCTGATAAAATTAGTTGGAAGAAAACTTAGTGGTTTTGGTTTTTAATAGCCATGATTTTTAAATATATACATACTTAAAGTTTAGCTAATTAACACTGAAACTAACATACATTTAAACTAATAATTTTCACTTCTGAACAAAAACATATAGAAAGTGATCATAAAACATACAAATGATATTCTGCATAAACTGTTGAACTTGCACTATATTTCTCTTGGAAATGAATTGAATGTTCAACATTATCTTTTCTAATCTTATCATTTGACTAATTAAAAAAGGAAGTTACCCAGATGAAATAAGGTAAATTATATTGATCATGGATAAATCATCTGGAGATCTTATTGAACTTTTCCTGTACTGGTTTGTTATCGTTATTTTTTGTAGCAAAGCGGAATTACCACAAACCAGTGTAAAACATATTTTACCTATTATTTCTACGATTTAAAATTACACAAATGTTGATTATAGTATATTCAAAATCCACTTGAGAAAATATTTGCAAAACCTAGTCATAACAAAGCAAACTGAGAAACTGAAATTTCATTTCAAACAAAAATCAAAGGAGACTTTTGAAGACACTATTCAAATTAAATCATGGCTGTATTTCCATAATAAGGTTTCAAACAAATCTGAACTAGGCCTTGTGATTGACACTGTAGACAGACCAAGACTCAAACTATAGCTTCCAAGTTGAGTATACAGTCTTCTAGAGATAGTGAAAAACATAATCAATAATCATATAGCAGCATAAGTATTTGATAAGGACTGTTCTAAAAATGAGGCAATGAAGAAGCCATTTCTGTGGTTTCATTTGAGACAGAGAGATCAGAACAATTGCTTTGGCCCTGAACTTAAGAGATTTTATGTAGTTACAATACATAGTTGCAAACATGGATGTGTGGATACAGTGTGTTTTGTGTTTGTATGTGCAATGTGTGTACTCATGCATGAATGTATGTGTTGTGGAAAAAGATATGTGTTAGAAGGAAAATTAGCTAATTTAGTTTATACTAAAAAATGGAACACACATACCAATTCACTGTGAATATTTTACTAAGAATTATTGAGAAAAACACTGATAAAATGAATAAAAATTACAGCATTTTTCTAACTTTTTAAACCCAAAGTCCTTATTTATTTTTCCAGATTCATTTCATTCTTGAAGTTGGTAACAGATCCTGCCTTTTAATATGATGATGGAATGAAGAGAAATACTAGTGAAATTGATTAAAATATGAAATTTGCTTTCCTAAGGTCCTCAAAACTGAATTATCTTACCCTGATCAAAAGTGGTCCTCTGTGCACTGACTCATATGGGGTAACTTAATAGGATTTTACATTCTGTAATTTAGACTATATATCCATCTAATGATACCAGATTCATTAAAAAAAAAAAAAAAGAAAACTCTCAAATCTCAATCCTCTGCCATGATTATTCATACCTTTCAGTTGACTAGTGATCCCAAAATGACAACACAAATCAATGTGAATTTTCATGTTATGCTTATAGCATTTATGAAAATCTAACTAATTATATCTAACAATTAATGTGACTCCTTCCAAGAGAGTTAATTAATACATTGGAGAAAGTCCACAGAAGATGAGTCACTGGAAATCATCTTTGTTGCTGTTTTCCAATGAGTCTGAACAGTATTTATATTTCTTTTTGAACTCAATGATTTTAAAAATATATTAGTAAAAGAATATAACTATTTCTTTTTGTTGGCTATTACTATATCGATGACATCTATATGTGTCTTACACCATGTCCCCCAGCCAGCCAGCAAACATTTATAGAGTGTCTAATATATGGCAGGCACTGTGCTAAAAGTCAGTGACACAGACAGCAGTAACACAAATGTCAGCCTTGAGTAAAAGGCTAATTTATCTTATTTCTGACCATTATAGTTCACTTAAGTCTCTAACTTTTAGTGGGACTTTTTAAGTAGAATCCAGAAAAGTTTATTATTTTGTGTTATGATATATGATATTGTTTGGCTCTGTGTCCTCACCCAAATCTCATCTCGAATTGTGGTCCCCACATGTTAAGGGAGAGATCTGTAATATCCACATGTCAAAGGAGGGAGGTGATTGGATCATGGGAGCAATGTCCCCATGCTGTTCTTGTGATACTGAGTGAGTTATCACAAGAACTGACAGTTTTATAAATGTTTGAAAGGTCCTCTATTCTTCTCTCTCCTGCCACCTTGTGAAGAAGGTGCCTGTTTCCCCTTCCACCATGCTTGTAATTTTCCTGAGTTCTCCCCAGCAATGTGGAACTGTAAATCAATTAAACCTCTCTCCTTTATACAGTATCCAGTCTCAGGCGTTCCTTTATAGCAGTGTGAAAATTGACTAATACAGTATATGTTAGAATGTTCTTTGCCATTCTACCCATTTCCATGAAAGGAGTATATTTCTCCTCTCCTCAACTTTGGGCTTGAACTTGTAGCTTTAGACTGTGGGATATTAGCAGATGTGCTGTAAGCAGAGTTTGAAATGTGCTTTTGCACTGGACTTTCTCACCTGCCTTCTGCCTCTACTACCAGGACATGTTGAATGGTTTGATGGTCCCGTGGGGTAGTGGAGGAGCACAGAGCAGACATCCACCTTTACCCATGGTCTGGAACTAAAACTAGCCAAGGACAGTAGAGGTCTGTAGAGCCGGCATGACAGTTTGATACCTCAAATAATCTATAAGCAAGTAAGTAAGCAAAAATGCTTATTCTCATAAGCATTTTTAGACCCATCTCTTAGGTTTGGGGTGCTTTGTTGCAGATTAATAGCAGACAGATACAAAAAAATATGACACCAGATTTTTTTGTGGTTCTTATATTTAAAAATATTTACGAGGTTGTAAATATTTGTTTGTTCTTTTTAAAAAAATACAAAAAGAATATCAAGGTTATGAGTTTTCTTGTGATTTGACTTTGATTTTAGAACCACGTAACAAAGGTAGAAACCAGTAAAGATATCACAAAATGACTAATTTTATTCAGCAAAATTCATCTATGATAATTTCTTGAGTGATCATCCATGTGACAAACAAATTATTCCCCAGAAAGCTCTGTAACTACCCTGTATTTAGCCAGATTATATACACATGAGATAGTGATGAAGTGGTTTCTTGATTTCAAAAAAAAAAAAAAAATATGTCTTCATGTTTGAGAATTTTTCTTTAAAGTTTATTTATTTTTTACTGTTGATTTGACTCCAAATGTGATAAATAGGTAATATTCACATAAAGATTCAAGGTCCCTCAGAGAGAGAAATTTATTCTAGAGTTAAAATTGTTAACAAGCAATTATTAACCACTCAATATAAGGAACACTTACTATTTTTTACATGCCTCTAGTACTTAGGGCAATGGCTAATACAATGTTGATAAATCAAATATGTACACTACATAGGAATATGTGATTAAAACAATGATGACATTTATAAATATATAGTTAATGAAAAGTTAAGTGTTCAGGAGCCTCCCTCATCTGCTCTGAAGAACAGTGATGGCACTAATAGCTGACATATGAGACTTGGCCAAATCAATGACTTTCTCAATAACAAATGTGTCCTTGATTTCTACATGTTGATGTCATGAACCCAATTGCAAGTGTAAGATGACCTGGATAAACATTCAGACAGTAAGTCAGTCTAAGTAAAGAGAAATAGCTTGATTATATCTCAGTAAATGTAAAGAAAACAATTGTGAGCTCACGTGTTGGGTAAACTGTTACATGACACTGTCATTTATCTATTTGTCCCAGACAAACAATGTAGCATGGAAATCTGAATGGGTGCGAAAAATCAAATGACAAGCTGGAAAGTAAGAAGTGTTGAGGATATTCCTGGATACAGAGTCATTTTCTATAAATTCTTATTTCTGAGTATTATCCAAAAGTCTGAGCAAAATTTTTTAGAAACCATGTTCACAGGGAAAATCCAGTACCTTAGATTCATTAGACTTCCTTTATATTCACAGTACAAAGCTGAATAAATGTTTGTTTCATTCTATGAAAAAAAATTGTAATATATAGATGCCGCTTGTTATCTTTATGTCCCAACTTCTATCCCCTGATGTGAGAGCCAGATGATTTTGTATCAAGTTTACTTAGTGAAACTGTGGCAAAGAACAATCCTATTAATGTCTCAACTGTGGTAAATGATCTATAAATAATTCAAAATTTTATAGATTTCACAATATTCACACTAACCAGAGAGCCCATAAAATTAATTAATGTATAATATACTTAAGCCAGAATTTGCATCTTTGTAGGTAACCATGATTTCCTAAAGGGAGCTTGAACTGGCAGAAAAATTTTCTCAGCACTTTGCATCTCTCCCTGGAACCTAGGCCTGCACAGATAGCATGAAAAGGAATCAAGAGAAAGGTGACAGAGCATGATACAAACAGTTTTCTGGGTAGAGGTTATGTATGACATGATGTTGAGCTGCTGAGGTTCTTACAGACTGTATTCCCATCTCTCTCTTTATTCGTGGGGGTGGACACACACACACACACACACACACACACACACAACTCCTCAAAGGTATCCCTCCACCACAATTTTATATTTTATCTGTGAATTTACCTGAATCCTCATCTATTCTTTCCTCTTCCTTCTGATTTTAATCAAAGAAGAAATATTCCTGATTTTGACCAAGGTTCCATTTTTAGCCTTGCTCAGTCTTATTTTGCCCAGTCCCTTATCTACTTTTCATGAAAAATACAGCTGCTGCTTCCCATATTGTCAGCCTCTCCTTTACTGCATCCTTTTTATCAATATTTATACATGCACATGTCTCTTTCCCGGAAATAAAAAAGCTAAAGATAAAAGTAGGGAGACAGAGAGAGAAAAGAGAGAGAGAGGTTGGAGAGAGATGAGAAGAGGAGACATACACATAATGGCCAAAGATATATACATATCTTTATATATATATAAAATATATCTTTATATATTTATATATCTTTATATATATTATGTATTTATATTTATATATATATATAGATATAGATATGGGTATATAATTTTAGTGAGAACAGAAGAGTCAGAGAAGCAGACAAGTAGATGCAAGGTAGACTTGAATACGTACAGAAATAGAAGTATAGTATTTAGGGCTGCTATTAAGGATTGAAGTGTTCAAGAAGAAAATGATAAATGAATCTTCAAAAACAAACTGTTATGTAATTAATGCTTGAAGTTTAGAAAAAAAGCCTTATCAATCTGGAAGAATGCGTTTTCCCTCATATAAAGCTACTTCTTATATTATACATTTCAGCCTTGACAGTAATCAGGATACCTCCTGGGATCAATCCAAATGAGAAAAATGGCAAAGAAGATATAAAAATCTCCTGGGAGATTTTGGGGTAAAATTTATGGAATACATTTGAGGTCTTCCAAGAAATGGAATAATTATCTATGATACACCTGCTATATAATGAAAATCATAGGAGGACCCTAGATAGTAGAGGAAAAAAAAAAGGATCAGCACTAATATATGTTGTCAAAGTAAATGGTAGATTAGAATTCAATAATCATAAAGAGCTAAGAGGGAACACATGTTCCTACCCTCAAAACCCTTGTTTCATTATCTTATTCATTTATTAAGTCATTTCACATATTTTTACTGAGGTTCACGGTATAAAAACCACAATGCAATGTGTTGAAAATGCAGATGTAAATACAACTTAGCCCTGAACTGATACAACTTACATCACGGTAAGGAAATCATACAAGAAAGGGGCAACAACAAGGTTCCTGCTGTTCCTGAGTACACGAATAGCAGTGTATACAACATATCAAGAGGATGTGAGGGAAGGGAGCAGAAGCCAGCCTGAAAGGTCAAGGAATTCATCTCAATGGAGGTGAGATTTAAGGCAAAGTTTAAACGCTGAGTAAGAATTCACCACGAAGATGGGGTAAAGAAGAGCACAAGGCCGGGCACAGTGACTCATGCCTGTAATCCCAACACTTTGGGAGGCCAAGGTGGGCGGATCACCTGAGGTTGGAAGTTTGAGACCAGCCTGACCAACATAGGGAAATCCCGTCTCTACTAAAAAATTTTAAAAATACAAAAATTAGTCAGGCGTGGCAGTACATGCCTGTAATGCCAGCTACTCGGGAGGCTGAGGCAGGAGAATTGCTTGAACTCCGCAGGCAGAGGTTTCAGTGAGCCAAGCTCATGCCATTGCACTCCAGCCTGGGCAACAAGAGCAAAACTCCATCTCAAAAAAAAAAAAAAAAAAAAAAAAAGAGCACAAGTCTGTAGTAACAACACGAATTTAACCTAGAATGATTAAAGAACTTAATCTCACATACAACACAGACATTTTATCTTCTGGTTCAATGCTATGCCCTCTACATCACAATTACCTAATGAATTTAAATAGTGTGGGTAATTAGTGCAGATATTGAATTGAATACATTCTGAATGAAACTGGTAATACGTTAATATATATTTTGATCTCTTCTTTTGTACATAGAAGACACGTGACAAAATCAATTTCTTTTGTATAAATAGTCAACTCTGTTGTCTTCATAGGTGATATAATTTGGGTACGTGTCCCACTCAAATATCATGTTGAATTGCAATCCCCAGTGTTGGAGGTGGGGCCTGGTGAGAGGTAATTGGATCATGGGGATGGACCCCTCATAGCTTGATGCTGTCTTACTGGCAGTAAGTGAGCACTCACGAGATCCAGTTTAAAAGTGTGTGGCACCTCCCTGCATCTCTCTTACTCCCACTCTGGCCATGTGCCGTGCCTGCTTCCCCTTCGCCTTCTGCCATGATTGTAAGCCTCCTGAAGATCTCACTAGAAGCAGAAACCAGCACTATGCTTCGTGTACAGCCTGCAGAACTGACAGCCAATTAAACCTCTTTTCTTATAAATTACTCACCTCAGGTATGCCTTTACTGGAAGGCAAGCACAGCAAAATACAGTAGGAATGATTCCCTACAAACTCTCTTTTTCCTCTCCCTTCACCCACCCATCTTCATACACTGAACCAATTGTTCTTTTACACTTTTCGTGCCAGACCAGAGAGGAAACAGTCTCCAAGGAGATAATTTAATGGAGTGAAGAGTAAGTATTTTTCCATACGGGGGAGCATTAGATGACATTGTGCTACAGGTGTGCACTGTTATCTTGACCTTAGAATCTGCAAAATGTCAAGGATGTCTCCGTGTCCTTGTTTGTACCCATCAAACATGTCTGGACAATGGAGCATATTTTGCATTATTATATTCCTAAAACATGGAACTGTTAGCAGCTATATTTTGACAAGGACATATGTGCTAGACACTTGAAGACCCAGGACCAGCTCCTTCTCTGCTACTAACTTACTAACTCAGCAGTTAAGTCATGTCATTTCACAAATGTGGACATCATTTTCTCTTCTGGGAAATGAACTTGGATTGGGTGATCTCTAATTTTCTTCTACTTTTTAACATTGTGTGTGTCTATGGTCTTATAATAGCAATATGAAATTCTTCCAGGTTTCATAATAAATATAAATATAGCAAAAATCATATTAATTTGTCATCAACATATAAGCAATGAAACAGCAACTTATTTTCAATTTTTTTTGGTGGAGGGGGGATCGAGTTTCGCTCTTGTTGTCTAGGCTGGAGTGCAATGGCACGATCCTGGCTCACTGCAACCTCTACCTCCTGGGTTCAGGTGATGCTCCTGCCTCAGTCTCCTGAGTAAGTGGGATTACAGGCATGTGCCACCAGGCCCAGCCAATTTTTTTTTTTTTTTGTATTTTTAGTAAAGACGAGGTTTCTCCATGTTGGTCAGGCTGGTCTTGAACTCCTGACCTCAGGTGATATGCCCACGTTGGCATCCCAAAGTGCTGGGATTACAGGCATGAGCCACCGCGCCCAGCCTATTCTCAATATTTTTAAACCTTCTATATCAAGGATTAGTAAGTCAAGGTCCACGAATCTTGCTTCAGTGAGACCTTACAACTATATTGAATATGATTGTATGTATCTGTTAGTATATGTCTGTGTTTAAGTGTGTATATAGATCTCTCCCATAATATACAGCATGAATTTCAGGAGAGATCAACAGTTACCCTCAGACTCCAAAACAGGTCTGCGATCTTATTTCCCTGTTCATTCTACCCCACCCTCAACACCTGCCTACTGCTGCCCCTTTCCTACACACACAAATCATGAACCACTGTTATAATCTATGTCTACTATGGGTGTGTTTTATTTTTAAAAATTGCATCAGCCACAGTCCAACCAAGAAAATAGAAACCAATCTATTTTTTGAAACGGAGGGAAGAATTTAATGGAGTGAATTGTCCACATAGTTCATAATAAAGCTGACAAACCAATAGGGTACAATGAGAAAATCTGCTGATGACCTACCTATCGCAGAAAGCTGCTGGAACCACAAGGCTGGAGGGACTAAGGGAATAAGCAGTGCTACCAGAGCATGGAGGACCGGATCCAAAGCTGTAACCCCACAGGAGCTGAAGCAACAGAGGTGGTACACCTGGAGATTGTTCTGAAGACCTGAAGATACTGCCCTCACTGGCTGAATAAGCGTCTGCTCCCCTGTGAAACCACACAAAGAGTAAACAGAAGGTAAGAAGTGGTTCTGATCATAAACAAATCAGGGAAAGCAGAAAGTTTAGAACGAGTATCTCCACTCCTGCCCTTCTTACACTTCTCTCTACTTCTCATAGTGATACCACAAACATTTCTAGCAGTAATGCAGGCTCCAAAACTTTGAGTCCTCCTTGGCTTTTCCCACCACCTTTGCCCCCCAAATTATATTCATACTAATTATATAATATCTCAGTTTATACTCCTTTCACTCACTAACAATCTCTTACATAGTTTTTCTCCTTAACATCCAAATTGGTCATTATCCTTCTAGCTACATTTCTCTTCTAACATATCATTTCACGGTCTCCATATTAACCTTCCTAATCCAAATTCTGATCACATCACTCCGAATTTTATAAAAGACTAGATGTAGTTACAAGGCATGATTACTTCAGAAGCTGATTCCGACCTTTTGTAGACTTTTAAAACGTATCAGTGTGAACTTTCTTATGGCACAAAGGACTTGTAGGAACACTGTTTCAAGAGGCCAGACCAAACTTTAGCCCAGCCCCACCTGCACTAAGCTGTGTCCTTAAAGGTGACCCTGGCCTCCAATACTGAGGTTTTCCTAAAAAAATGCAATGATACCAAGCTGCAAAATGTACATTGACCTATCTGAATCCACATTGCCAAGCCATTTTCAGTAATTCTCCATTTACTCCCTTCTATAATTTTCCTTTTCCCTATATCCTCCTAGTCCCTATTCTTTCCCCTGTTTCACTTCCCCATAGCTCTTTCTTTGTTTCCTTTCTGTTCTCCTTGTGAAAACTTCAGTTGCCTTTGACTTAGTTGGAGCTGAGGCAATTTTACAACAGGTTCACCCTCCCATACTGCAGTGATTTCAATGGGAATGTCTGGATGCCTTTAGCGAGTATCAGGCACGTTTTGTCTCTGACATCAGGCATGTATCTGGTTGACTGACATTTCTGGCACTTCTCTGTACACTTCTCCACAGTATACTCACCCTTGTATTTTTATTTCTGATGTGCCTTTGGTCTGGAGAAATGTTTTCTATAAAATCAACATGCCCAAATATATGCTCATCTTTGAAGGTCTGATCAAATGCAACTCTTCGTAGTTAACTTACTGTCTATTCAGCCTTAGTTCTGAATCCTACTCTCCTCTTGGGTACATTCAAGCTGTCCTTTCTGCTTCTAACCTTCTTATGAGTGAAAGAGTCCATTTCACTATTTGTACACAATTTCCGCAAAAGAGACCCATGTCTCTTCCTCATTGGATTATTTAATGCCAGTTCGATCATTTCCACGGCTCTTGTGTGTTTTTTCTGCCATGACAAACCACACTCCTAAGAGTGGCCGTTCTATCACTGGGGTCTGGAGTTGGAATAAGAAAAGTAGAGGCTCTAGCTGGTCGTCAGGGAGAATAAAGGCTTTCACAGTTCTACACGAGTGAGATTTTAAATGTTTTGTTGCCACACTAAAATGTAGCCTAATATGACTATTTATTTGACTGTACTTTTGGGTAATTTTAGACTTTCTTAAACGGAGTATAACTATTTATGTATTTATAATGTTTCTCCTAGTAGACTGGAAGGCTTTAGTGATAGTATTTGCTTTTGAAAATACTTTACACAGAGTAGACATTTGATAAGTATCTTTTATCTTTTCTTATGACTACAAAAATAAACAACTGAATTGTTAGATTATATGACTGTTCTCTTTTATTTGTATTTTCAGTCTAGAACTGCATTTTTAATGCATACTTTGTATTGCATGATCCTATATGCCCTCACTGAGGCAGCTGTACATTTTGCTTCCTAAGAGGTTCTTTGTACTGTAAAGGAGACGGGCAAATCATTATTGATATACCCATAAGTTTTTTTGTACAACATTTCCGAGATGTGTTGGCTGGTTCAGGATTGGCCTTGATTATACTTGGAATGAAAGCACCAATACAGATTTAGAAAGTGCTGACACAGTATCACTGACTTATATATCTATAACCAGTCTGTTTCCAATTTTATAAGAAGATCTAGTTGGCAGTGTTAGCATTTTTCAAAAGTTGAAAGCAATAGGAAATAACCTTACGTTTAATAGGCTTGTTTTGCTAACAATGAGATTTTTTTCTATGAAAATTATTGATTCACTTCAACATTCTGCCATAGATAGCACTGTCAAAACTGTTTATTATTTGAAAATAGAATCGATGCTCAATAACTAACATTAAAGTAGGGGAATATTGCTATAGATAATTCAAAAATATGGGCAGTTGCCAGATCAACTGCTTCTTTTTGTGAATACATATATATACATATGTGAATATATTTTTATATATGTATTTATATATTAATATATACATAGATAAACACATATGTATATACACACATATTTATATTATTTAATTAATTGCTTTGAGACCAGGGTCTCTTTCTGTCAACCAGGCTGAATTGCAGTGGCACAACTTTGATTCACTGCAGCCTCAACTTCCTGGGCTCAAGCAGTCCCCCCACCTCAGACTCCTAAGTAGCTGGACTATAGGTGCGGTACACCATGACCGACTAATTTTTTTTTTTTTTAATTTTTTGTAGAGACGAGGTCTCACTCTATTGCCCATTCTGGTCTTGAACTCATGGACTGAAGCGATCCTCCCGTCTTAATCTCCCAATGTGTTGGGATTACAGGTATGAGCCACCGCAGTGCCCTTCTCTGTTCTTTTAAACCAATCACTTTTCAACAACATGATCTGATTACCGTAAGAAGTGTCCTGGCTCAAGATAAAGCTACCACCTTTTATTTTTTATTTATTTGCTCTAGCTTTAAAGCATTTGGTTGCTGGAAATTGAAGTTCATTTGAGTAAACACACATAAATTGGGGTTTGTTGGAGGTCTTCCATGGGGACTGAATGGTAACAGAACGTAACTGTTCCTTATGGAAAGAAGAGTTTGACCGTAGAAAATAAGTAAATGAGGCTCCTGTTTTTTAATCTATCTTTTTGGCACTGAATGTGCTTCTGTCTTTTGTTATTATTTGTGTGATCCATTCTTCTGCTCTCTTAGCAAATGACTTAATCTCCATTGTTGAAAATTACCGCTGCAAAGCTTGTCAAGGTAGCCTCTGGTTAATGAAGTCACAATTTCTGGTTTAAATTTTTTGGGTTTTGTTTGTTTGTTTGTTTTGGCATCTGTAAATTCTTTTTCCCATTATTTTGAAAAATTCACCATGGTCTTTGGGTGTTCATTCAATAACTAAATAGTCTAACTAGAGTATAGAGATATGGGAGAATAGATAACTCCATATATCAAACTCTGATGAGTGGAGCAAATCAAACTATTAAAGAATATTGACTTTAATAATTTAACTTATGTGTGTATGTATATTTTAATTTGATTGACAGTTAACATAGTAGAAGGATTAATAGGTGATTTCATTATCCAAGAAAAAATATGTAAACGATGCCAATTTCATAAGAGTAAGGTACCATATTGATTATTCTACCTATATCATTATAAACAATATTTGACTCAAAATACTAAATTAATTTACTTTAGCAATATATGATACTATTATTTAGCACTAACTTAAAGATTATTCAAAACCTCTCTGAAAAGTATGGGTTTTCCATGTTTATTTTTATATATTTCACACTTTTATACCATAATAATTATATTTATTTACAAATAAATGCCAATGTTATTTCTTAAAAATAATTGATAGATGTTTCTAAAGACCTCTAGCAAAGTTTTACAGTTTCTAAGTAGGCTAAACTTGGAAATTATCCATTGATATATCCATGGATCCAATGGATATATCAATGGATAATTTTATTTATAAAAAATACATTTTATCTTTAAAAGAAACTTCTATTTTTTTCTGAAATATTCAGCATTGTAACATAAGTAAATTTTTAATGAATAGAATATCATAAAAAGTAATCATCCATAAATATTTTCTTAGAAATAGATTAGTCTCATATTTAACCACAAAATTAGGATACTGAATACTCATTGGGTATCACTTATGGGTAGTCATTTTGAAGGCTCAAAAATTTCTGACTAACACAGGAAATACGGTAATAACATTAATGCCTCTAATGTCACAAAAGGCATGAAATAACATCTAAGCGATGTATCACATTTAGCCAGAGCCAAAGTTAGTAGCTCTCTGACACAAGTACAGAGGGTCTGAAACAAAGCAAATATATTTGACACTTCAAAGAAAGAAACTTTACACTATGCAAAGTAGCTAGAGGTGATGTCCTGAACTGTATAATTAGTCAATGAACGTTTATTTTGATAGAATAATGACTATATCAATTTGCTAGAAAATTTGAAAGCAGTGCTCAGTGAGAAAGCTGTCGAATTCTACTGCACAGTGTACCCTGTTCTCCTTGATAATGATATCTGAATTAAAACCTCATGAGAAAGTCAGTGATTTTTTTAAGTCTAAGATTCCCCTGAATTGCAAATTATTACTTTTCCCAACATAACTATGATGGTTGCTTTCAATTTCTGCTGTGAAACAGCAGTTTCCAATGCCAAATTGACATTTAATAGCATTGTGGGAACCTACCACAGGTCTTTCAGAAAATAGTATAGATTTGTTTGGTAGGGATTTATAGCAGAATTACAAAGATCCCCTTAGAACATTCAAAATTCCTGGAAAATCTCCCTGGTATCGATGAGTATTGACCCATTATTCTCTTGAATGGCAGAAATGCTGCTCCAGTCATCTTTTAAAATGTTCTATTTTGTAAACTGAAGGCATATACACATATTCACTGACTCTGTATAACTTGTCTTTCCATTGAAAAAGTGCCTGCACAGCTACTATAGCTATCTAATGCTACCATTAAATGCAATATTGTTACGTGTAAAATTCTCCTGAAGCAATTTCAATTACTTTCAGTATTTCAGTATACACAGATTTTAACTGGGGCATCTTATTTGACTACTTTCTATAGCACATTACAGTCAAAGTTAAATATCCTAATGTATTAAATGAGAAAACCACATGTGCAATTCCCCCTTCCCACACAAACCCCCAAGTTTTCCAACGGAGTGACTTATCTTGTTGAACCAGAGCCAGTTAGTGTTAAATATGTAATACATTATTCTGATCCTTTGTGACTTAAAACAACTAACATTCTAGGGATTGGCAAATTAATGATGTTGGGGCGTGAGTAGCAGCCATATGTTTTCATCTTTGTGGGGTTGGGTGAACTGGCTGCTGACTGATCTAGCTTGACTTATGCTGGGATGGAATCCTTCTACATCAAGAGGGCTCTGACCCTCCAGCATGCTTGTCCAAGTTTGTTTTCATGAGAGCTTCTCAGGGGTTCAAGATACTAAGCAGGTTTCTAAGATATTGAGCAGAGACACAGAAGCCTTTGTGAGTCCTCGGAAACGGTATGACATTCCCTTCTCCAAATTAAATTAGTCAAAGCAAGTCACAAGTCCGGTTCGGATTGAAGTGCATGAAATATAGACTCTGCTTTTTAATGGGGGGAGCCTTAAATTCTTAAATTCACTTTCCAAAGCATATAGATATAGGAAAGAATAAAGATTTGGGGGGCATTTTTATAGTTTACACAAGTCTCCTATCTCCAAAACATATTTAAAATACAGAAAGTAGCAAAACACTAAAAAAAAAAAAGAGATTCCTAGACAGTAGGCTCAGAATATAACTGAAAGCCCACATGAAGTCATTGCAAATGGGCAGTTTAGCCAACTCATTATCCTCCTAAGATTTTGTCTTCTTCTTAAACTAGTAGAAAGCTATTGGTATTTAGTCCAATCTGTGTTAGAGTAATTTTTATGCAGGAGAAAATGAACACATTAATAAGAACCATCATAAAGTTCAGAAATGAATGACAAAGATTTTTTAGTTTACATGATGTAAACAGAAAGATAAACCTAGAAAATAAATTATTGGTGATAATTTTTTTTCTGCTATGGAGAAGTTCACCAAATGCACCTGGCAATATGGTGTTGAAGGTTGTTTTTTTGTTTGTTTGTTTGTTTGAGACAGAGTCTCACTCTGTTATCCAGGCTGGAGTGCAGTCACAGCTCACTGCAACCTCAGCCTCCTGGGTTCAAGAGATTCTCCTGCCTCAGTCTCCCAAGTAGCTGGGACTACAGGTGCACTCCACCATGCCCGGCTAATTTTTGTATTTTTAGTAGAGGAGCTTCACCATATTGACCTCTCATACTCCTGACCTCGTGATCTGCCCATCTCGGCCTCCCAAAGTGCTGGGATTACGGGCGTGAGCCACCACGCCCGGCCGAAGGTTACTTTTACAAGTGAGGAGGAAGTTCAGAGACTTTCTGTTGAGTCAGCCCTGTCATATCACAGTGCCTGCTGTTTGACCTCATAAGATAGTAACTGAAAGTCTGTGAATTTCGAGTTTACTACCAATAATAATTGTGACAAAGTGAAAGTATTTGGTTAGAGATTTAGCATGCAGTCCATGGAAAATATATTGAGAAACTCAGATTTGATTTTTGCAGGTGAGTAATCTTTTACCAATCATGATATTTTCTGGGGAAAAAAAAAAAAAGTAAATTTTAAAGAAAGTGCTGCATGCCAGAAATAAAAACCTGAAAGAAGTTCTGAAACTGGTGAAATTAATGAGATATATATATATCATTAATATATGTATATATATATTATATATATGATATATATATAATATATATGTATAATATATATATGATATATATAAAATTTAAATGTAATATATATTATTATATGTAATAATAAATGTAATACATGTGTGTGTATATATATAACATTTAAATTATTCCTAGAATGGAAGAGGAAGAACTGAAGAATACTTAGATGTTTATAAGCAAACAGATTTTATTCAATGAGAAGAAAATAAAGATGCAGAAAAGTAGCCAATTTAGTCAAGTATTCATAGTTAACCTGTTGACAAAGCTGAGACAAGAATTTGGGATTTCTGATCTCCAAAACAGAACGGTGCCTGCTATTCTATTCCTCATGATATTTTTAACCTATGTAAATATGCATAAGTTTGCCTTCATTTTCGTGTGTTTATATACTTCCTGTGAGTGCCTGCCCATGTGTGTCTGTGTGTTTGTACGGTGTCTCAAAGAAACATAAATAAGATTGCCAGGCATGGTGGCTCACGCCTGTGATCCAAACACTTTGGGAGGCCGAGATGAGCGGATCACAGGGTCAGGAGATAGAGATCATCCTGGCTAACATGGTGAAACCCTGTCTCTACTAAAAATACAAAAACAAAATTAGCCGGGCGTGTTGGCAGGCGCCTGTGTCCCAGCTACTCGGGAGGCTGAGGTGAGAGAATAGAACGAACCCGGAAGACGGAGCTTGCAGTGAGCTGCACTCCAACCTGAGCAACAGAGCGAGACTCGTCCCCCCCGCCCCCCCCCAAAAAAAACAGAAAAAAGAAAAAAGAAACATAAATAAGATAGAAAGAAAAAAATGTTTGACTAAATATTACTCCAACATTGTAAGTTCCCCACCTCAAGAAAATAAGATGGTACGGCAGGGTGCAGTGGCTCATGCCTGTAATCCTAGCACTTTGGGAGGCCGAGGCAGGCGGATCACCTGAGGTCAGGAGTTCAAGACCAGCCTGGTCAACATGGTGAAGCCCTGTCTCTTCTAAAAATATAAAAATTAGACAGACACAATGGCGGGTGCCTGTAATCCCAGCTACTTGGCAGGCTGAGATGTGAGAACGGCTTGAACCCAGGAGGGGGAGGTTGTGGTGAGCTGAGATTGTGCCACTGCACTCCAGCCTGGGCAGCTGAGCAAGACTCTGTCTCAAAAAAAATAAAATAAAATAAAATAAGGAGAAGGAGAAGGAGAAGGAGAAGGAGAAGGAGAAGAAGAAAAGATGGTACAAAGGTAAGAAGTGTCAGGAACATGTTAGCAAATTGAAAAACTCCAATGAAGAAGTAAACTTGTAACATAATTTGAACAACTTTTAAGAAAGCAGAGTGTATCAGAATGTTTGTATTGTACAATGCAGAATAAAACCAAGACAGGTCTTTATTTATTTTAAATTCTTACTACTTCAACGCAAGTGGGAGAAGTGAATATTGGATAACCTTTTCCTGGATTCATCTCTAGTATATAAGAATCATTTCTATGATAAAAATATTATAATATTTTTATTCCAAGTTATTTTGCTTTTTTATACAGATTAATATTTCACATACTACGAATTTCACTAGCTATACACATTTCCCATTATTTCTAATACACTGACGAAAATAAACACCCTGTGCTTCCAGCATCACAGGCTTTTTACCAAACAAGAATTTCCTCTGAGAAAAGTTATGGTTATTACCTTAAAAGAGATGTGTTATTTTTCCGACACTGGAAGGCTTCTACAAGTCCAAAGTGAGGAGCAATTATATACTATAGAGCAGAATAATAGAACACTGCACTAGGATAAATTTTGTGCCCACTTAATTGAAATACTTGCCAAGGAGCTAGGTGAGAGCAGTGTATTTCAATCACTCTAAACAATGAGTAAATGAGACACATTCCTTCTAAATGACACATTTTAGCTGTCTGGAAGCCTATTCTGAGTTGTGCGTGGTAGCATAAGTTTGTCACTCTGTTCCCTACAATTTGTCCATTTCAAGCTGTGATTTGAAGCTATTTATGCCAAAGAGCCTTCTTAATATTAAAAAAAAAAAAAAAAGAAAATGTTTTTCGATATAGCACACACACCAATACTTTTCAACTCTCTCTAGGATACATGTAGGTGTAGTTGTATTTCTGTGTCTCTCTGCCTGTGTCTTTCTCATGACATACATATAAAATGTAAAATATGAATACATTTTATTAATTGTTATATTAAATCAAGTTGGCAGAAATTAGATATTTTTACATTGCAGTCCTGGGCTGTGCTTTTATTTATTTTTCTAAAACTGGAATATAATGATTAGACTGTGCCAGTAATTCAAAGAGCAAAGAAAATAACTAAATTTGTTTCAATATCAAATTCTTGAAGAAGTATCTTTTTATACTTCTGAAAAAAAACTAACAATAGAGAAATAAAGAAAAGATAATTCATTCCTGAAGAAAGCAAAATAAAAATAAGAGAAAACAGAAGCAGGCAACACGTGGCTTTATCAATTACAGGCAGTGTGGCCATGATAAGTCATCCAAATCGTACATTTTTGAGAATGAAAGAGGGTATTATTAATAACTAAGCCAAGACCACAGACATAGCCTGGAA
The DNA here is from genome assembly GCF_049350105.2 of Macaca mulatta. NCBI lineage: Eukaryota > Metazoa > Chordata > Mammalia > Primates > Cercopithecidae > Macaca > Macaca mulatta. Next base: position 29,269,522 of record NC_133410.1, on the reverse strand, counting down.
ATCTAATAGGCAAACAAGGCCATATGGTTCCTCTGGCCCCCCTACTGTAGGTTTTCAAATCTTGGACATATTTTTAAAAATCATATTATATTTAGTTTTCATATTAAAATTATTTAATCTCCCATATTTTTATTTACAGTTTGAAAATTCTTTAAAGATGAAGGGTTGAGTTGCAGAAATGCTCTAAAGAATGGCAAAATTTACTTCTAAGGCAATATAAAACATATTTTCTCTCTGTATCACAAGTTGAAATTCCCTCAAGAAGTTTTGAATCTTAAATGTCCTACAGATTAATGTGAACTAGGTTTAAACCTCTAAGTTATCAGTATATCTGAAAAAAATTGACATTACATCAGTAATTAACAATCTCTCTCAGGTATTTTTAATTTTCTTTCTTGGGTTTCAGTTAAAAAAATCTATCTCTTTATTTGTAAATTTGATGGACGTAAATAAAGAGTTCATTTGAACATCAAGTGAGAAACCATCCCATAAAGTGTGGGAAACTGTCGGGAACAGGCCCTCCAAAGTCTGGCCATAAACTGGCCCCAGAACTAGCCATAAACAAAATCTCTGCAGCACTATGACATGTTCATGATGCCCATAATGCCCACACTGGAAGGTTGTGGGTTTACCGGAATGAGGGCAAGGAACACCTGGCCTGCCCAGGGTGGAAACCGCTTAAAGGCATTCTTAAACCACAAATAGTAGCATGAGTGTTCTGTGCCTTAAGGGCATGTTCCTGCTGCAGATAACTAGCCAGACCCACCCCTTTATTTGGGCCCATCACTTCATTTCCCGTAAGGGATACTTTAAATCTAATATCTATAGAAACAATGCTAATGACTGGCTTGCTGTTAATAAATATGTGGGTAAATCTCTGTTTGGGGATCTCAGCTCGGAAGGCTGTGAGACCCCTGATTTCTCACTTTACACCTCTATATTTCTGTGTGTGTGTCTTTAATTCCTCTAGCGTTGCTGGGTTAGTGTCGCTCTGACCGAGCTGGTCTCAGCAGGAAACACTAGGGCTTGATGCCTTCAGAAAACTATTCTGGCTTTACCTCTAAACTTGCTCTTGTTCCTACTATGTTTGAGAAGGAGCCTCTTCAGTGACTTCATACGCTTGATAGGAACACATTAGGTATTTTGTTTGTTTGTGTTAAGAACATCACATAATTCATATGAGAAATTTGATTACCCCTTTTAAAAGTAGTGCTTATAATAAATTTACTTAATTGTTACTGTGTTCTTGTGATATTTTTCCATGGCCACATCTTGAACGTGGGAGTAGTGGAAGGACAGCACATCCTCAAAGCTGAGTACAGGGCAAGAGAAAATCAGATATAAAGAAGTGAACCAATTAAATATTAACATATTGATGGGGTGCTATTGCTATGAATGAATGTCCCTCAAACTTTATATGGTGAAGATTAATCCCCATTGTGGGGATATTATGAGGTAGGATCTGTGGGGAAGTGATTAAATCATAAGGGCTCCCCCATCTTGAATAGATTCTGCTTGATATGAAAGTGTTGGAGGGAGGCTACTCCCCTTGTGCTTTGCTGCCCTTCTACCAAGTGAGGACACAGCATTCATCCTTATTTTTGCCCTTTGACCATGTGAGGGCACCTTTGGTGTCATCTATGAGGCACAGGCCCTCATCAGACATTGAACCTACTGGTGAATTGATCTGGGACTTCGCAGCTTCTGGACTGTGAGAAGTAAATCTCTGTTACTTATAAGTACCCAGTCTCGAATGTTTTGTTATAGCAGCACAGAGACAGTCATTTAATTCCATATAGATATATTTAACATCAGTTAATTAAGCTGAGGGTTGGATTATGATTGGAATATGGTCTCAGAGACTCAGTTCACAATAGAGAGTATAAAGATATCTAGAATGGGTTTCTGAATAATTGCGGAAAGTCTTTTTGGTGAAGTTCATTAGATTGAAGAATCTAGCCCTAAATTTCAATTTATGATCAAGGGCCTTTAGATTGTGAAGTTTTATAAATATTTCTAAGAGAGGTGTTAAAAAGGGATTCAAGGGGAAAGCTTTCTTGACTTTTCATTTAATTGGGTCATCACAGTTCTCTTCAGTGTTGGGAGAGTGAGCAGAAGCAAATTGCTGGCTCTCCTGGTAGATTGCTGTCAATCATGTCAGCATCTGTCCCAAAAACTCATAGTGCAGAAGAGGATCAGGAGGATCAGGAAGCTAGTTTCTCACATTTACTGCCTTTTATCCTCAAAACCTTGCTTTCTTTGCTTCACTTACTGACTGAAAGACAAAAAAGAGAATGTCTTCTTATTTTATATGTTGGGTTTGGTAATGGTGGTAAGTGGGGGAGAGTCAAAGTTTGACGCAAACTATGTATTTTTTAGTTCCTCTCAGTGAGATGTTAGATCATTACTTTGAGAAACTTCTAGCTTTTTGAGGTAGATGTTTACTGCTATAAAGTTTCCTCTTAACACTGTTTTTGCTGCATCCCAGAGATTTTGGTTTGTTGTGTCTCTGTTTTCATTCCTTTCAAAGAATTTTTGAGTTTTTGCCTTAAGTTTGTTGTTTACCCAAATTTTATTCAGGAGCAACTTGTTTAATTTTTATGTAATCATGTGATTTTGAGAGATCTTCTTGGTATTAGTTTCTGTTTGTATCCCACTGTGGTCCAAGAGTATTATTGCTATGATTGTGATTTTTGGAATGTATTGAGACTTGCTTTATGACTGAGCATATAGTCAATTTTGGAATATGTTCTATGTGAAGATTAAAAGAGTGTACATTCTGTGGTTAATGGTGAAGCATTCTGTGGATGTCTATTAGGTCCCAATAGTCATGCATCAAGTTTAAGTCCAGAATATCTGTTCTTTTTCTGCCTTGATGATCTGCCTAAAAACATCAGTGGGGTGTTGAAGACTCTCACAATTATTGTATAGCTGTCTAAGCCTTTTTATAGGTTTACAAGTACCTGTTTCATAAATCTGGTTGCTCCAATGTTGGATGCATATATATTTAAGATAGTTAATTCTTGTTAAATTGATTCCTTTATCATTATTTAATGCTCTCCTTCGCTCCTTTTTACTATTGTTGGTTTGAAGTCTAGTATATTTAATAAAAGAACAGTGACGTCTGCTCTTTTTTGTTTCCTGTTTGTGTGGTAGTTCTTTTTCCAACCCTTTATTTGAGACTGTCAGTGTTTTTATATACGAAATGAATCTCTTGAAGATAGCAAAAGGATGGGCCTAATTTTTTTTTATCTCACTTACCTTTCTTCGACCCCACTCTTGGTTCTGCTCAGATATCGAAGCAGGGTTGGGGCTCAGCCCAGGCGCTGTCACAGCCCAGCTGGGTGTGCACACACACTAGGGGCAGTGTTGACATGCCAGCCTTCTGCTGCCTCAGCCTTTCAGTACTTTAGGTGTCAAAGAGCATAGGAAAGGAACCTAAAAGGGGTTGCTGAGGGCAGCCGGGTGCTGGCCTGCAGATGCCCCTTGATACAAGCAGCCTGGGTGCCATGGATGGCCGTGGGAGGCAGACAGGCTCCTGGGTGGAAGAGGGCGTGTCCCTGCTCGCTTTTCGCGGCTTCTGCTCTGGCTATGCTCTAGGAGCCCTTCAGCCTGCTGCCGCGCTGTGGTGGCCTCTCTCTGGGGCTGGCGGAGGCGGGAGTCGGCTCCCTCTGCTGGCGTGGAGGTGTGGAGGAAGAGGCGCTGGCAGGAGCCGGAGCTGCCGCCGGGCGGGTGCCTGCCGGGCTTGATACGGGGACAAGCTCCCTCTGGGCTGCCAGAATGCCCGGGCTAGGTGCTGCAAAGTCACACGGCGAGTGCCAGTGAGAGGTGAAGCCTGCTGAGTTTCTGGGAGGAATGGTGACTTGGCGAACTTTTCTGTCCAGCTGAAGGATTGTAAACACACCAATCAGCACTCTGTGTCTAGTTAAAGGTTGGTAAACGCACCAATCAGTGCTCTGTGTCTGGCTAATCAGGTCGGGACTTGGAGAACTTTTCTGTCTAGCTAAAGGATTGTAATACAGTATTATTAACTGTATTCCTCAAACTCTATATTAGGTCTCCAGGCTTATTCACCTGATGGAATTGCAACTTTGTACATTTTGCTGCAAAATGTTCCTTGATAACTACCTTTCTACTCTTTTTTTTTTTTTTTTTTGAGAGGGAGTCTTGCTCTGTCACCCAGGCTGGAGTGCAGTGGCGCGATCTCGGCTCACTGCAAGCTCCGCCTCCCGGGTTCACGCCATTCTCCTGCCTCAGCCTCCCGAGTAGCTGGGACTACAGGCGCCCGCTGCCACGCCTGGCTAATTTTTTTGTGTTTTTAGTAGAGAGGGGGTTTCACTGTGTTAGCCAGGATGGTCTCGATCTCCTGACCTCGTGATCCACCCGCCTCGGCCCGCCTCGCCCGCCAAAGTGCTGGGATTACAGGCGTAAGCCACTGCGCCCGTCCTACATTTCTATTCTCTCTATACATTCTTCTTCTTCTTCTTCTTTTTTTTTTTTTTAATTTCACATACAAGTGAGATCAATTAGTCTTTTTCTGTCAGACTTATTTCTCTTAGCATAGTGTCTTCTAGTTTTACCCATGTTGTTACAAATGGCAGGATCTCCTCTTTTAAGGCTGCATAATTATCTATGTATCTATCAATATCATCAAATTTGATGGACATGTAGGTTGTTTCCATATCTTTGCTATTGTGAATAATGCTACAATGACCATGAGAGTCTTTACAAGGTCGTAATATCATTTCCTTTGGGTATATATGCAGAAGAATTGCTGGGTCATATGATAGCTCTATTTGTATTTTCTTCAGAAACGTCCATATTGTTTTCCACATTGACTGCACCAACCATTATTTCCACCTGCAATGCACAAGGGAGCTGCCTTTTTTTTCCACACCCTCAACATTTCTTATCTCTTGCCTTTTAATAACAGCCATTCTAAAAGGTGTGAGGTAATATCCCATCGTGTTTTTTGTTTGCTTGTAGAGATGGGATTTCACTGTTGCATGTAATATTGCCGGTCTTGTACTCCTGGGCTTAAGCAATACTCCTGCCTCGGCCTCTCAGAGTGTGTAATAGTATTATGTCGTTGTTGTTGTTTTCATTGTTTTGTGGAGATGGGGTTTCCTTAAGTTGCCCAGGCTAGTCTTGAACTCCTGTGCTCAAGCGATCCTCCTGTCTCGGCCTCTCAAAGGGCAGAGATTACAAGCATGAGCCACTGTGCCTGGCCTCTGGTAGTTTTGATTTGCATTTCCTTGATGGCTAGTAAGGTTGAGAATCTTCTCATATGCCTGATGACCATTTTTATGTCTTCTCTGGAGAAATGTCTATGCAGGTCATCTGCCCATTTATAAAAGGTTATTTGTCTTTTTGCTATTGAGTTGTAGAGTTATAATTCTTTTTTTTCTTTTCTTTTGTTTTTTTTTTGTTTGTTTGTTTGTTTGTTTTTTGAGATGGAGTTTCACTCTTGTTGCCCAGGATGGAGTGCATTGGTGTGATCTCGGCTCACCACAACCTCTACCTCCCAGGTTCAAGTGATTCCACTGCCTCAGCCTCCCGAGTAACTGGGATTACAGGCATGCACCACCACGCCAGGCTAACTTTGTGTTTTTAGTAGAGACGGGGTTTCTCCCTGTTGGTCAGGCTGCTCTGGAACTCCTGACCTCAGGTGATCTGTCCGCCTTGGCCTCCCAAAACGTTGGATTTACAGGCATAAGTCACCATGCCCAGCCTAGTTATAATTCTTTAAGATAGAGTTCCTCCATTCCCTACTCTACACAGGACTCCTGTTAGTGAAAGCAAAAAATGCATGCAAATCCTTGCAGAAAAACACTATCAATAACCAATGCCAAATGATAACATTCATTAAGAAATTAGAACTTGACCTTGAAGGATAGTACAAGAGTCTGAATGTATGTCATTCCTGTAGTTGTATTTTGCAACCTAAATTATCAATATGATGGTGTTACAAGGTGAAGCCTTTGGTAGATGATTAGGTTGTGAGGGTGGAACCTTCATGGTGGGATTACTGCATTTATAAAAGAAGCCCCAAGGAACTGCTTTGTCCCTTCTCTTATGTGAAAATAGAGTGAAGGAGTCATCCTTGAACTCGAATATGGGTCCTCATGAGACATAGAATCCGCTGGTGCTTTGATCTTGGGTTTACATATAAAATTACTTCTATTGAGAAAACAACCCTACAGTTGAAAAATAAGAATACAATAATTTTTAAAACATGAGTAAAATAATTGAACACAGAGTTTATTAGAGGAGGTGTATCAATGTCAAACAAGAAGATGAATGATGGTTAACATGTTTATTTATCAGGATCTGCAAATTAAAACTATAATGGGATACCATTTAACATCCATTAGAATGACAGCAATTATAAATCCTAAAGAAAATTTAATGTAACACAAATGAGATTATCATATAATAATGGAAGGAATGTAAACTAATACAACACTCTGGAAAACTCTCTTTTTTTTATTACTTACTAATCTATGTGCTAAACTTCTGCTAAGCTATTGGCTTTTCTTTACCAAAGATGAATACTTACATTTTTCTTTCAATTTATATACTAGTTGTGAGCATGCTATTTTACTGAAAATTCAAGTAATTATAAATTTATAACAAAATGAAAAAATATTTACCTAATTGCAATCAACTTGTTCCATCCAATCGTAGATCTCAGTTGCATCATAAAGTAAGATAATTTTTTAAAAAATAGTATTAATTTTATGTGACAAAAGTATTAAGATATTAAAAAAAATTTCAGACTTCAAAATGATTTTTCTACTATGTATAAAGATTTCAGTGAAAATAACCATTTTGTATTACATATAATGCCTTCTGAGCATGTGAATATCCATGTCTACCTAATCATATTTAGCTTATTTTTTTACTGTTTCTGCAATATCATAACCTCTCCTAATTTTTAAAAGTAAAGTAATATTGTATGTAGTTATAAAATGACAAGAAATCCTTAGCTGTTTTTTTTTCAGTGTTGTTTAGAACTAATTATATTTTTCTTTTAGATTTTCAATGACCAGAACAACACTGTACATGTTTTCAGGATTTTGGACAAACTTAAATATCTGATCTTGAATTAGTTATTCTCACATGAGTCCAGTTCCATAACAGGAAAATAAAAAAAATTATTTAGATTATCATTCATTTTAGAAGGTGAGCGTGCATAATACCTTAATCCTTACATTTCAACTCTTTGCATGGATATTTGTGTTTATATAAATATAAATAGCTATGTCTACATGTATATACATATATTTATATGAATATGTAAATGCATATATCACAAATAACATACTTATGTCTATATTTACACAGTTAATAGGTGTGCAACTTTCGCTTACAAGGTTGATCTTGGTTACAGATACAAAATATGGAAAGATTGCTTATATTATACTGCCACTTATTACTTCCAGAGAAAGGAACATCCCATCACCTTGGAAGAAATTTTCTATTTTTATGACAGACATCAGTCGGATGACATTTCTTAGCCTATGAAAACGTAAGCTTACTAAGCACCTACTTTCAGGCATCACCTTTTGTGTTTGGAGAAAGGCTGATCTTTCTGGAGAAACCTATATTTACAGAAGACAAAAAAGAAGATTGATAAAATATTCTTACGTTTAAAAGTCCAGTATTCCTCAGCGAACATGTAGCACGAAAGAAAGTGATAGCACTAAGAGTCTGCTCAGCCTCTTTTCTTCTCTCTCTTCTTTATTTTTTTTTATTTATTTTTTTTTTTTTGAGACAGAGGCTCGCTCTGTCATCCAGGCTGGAGTGCTGGAGTGCAGTGGGACGATCTCACTGCAAGCTCCGCCTCCCGGGTTCACGCCATTCTCTTGCTTCAGCCTCCCGAAAAGCTGGGACTACAGGCGCCCACCACCACACCCGGTTAATTTTTTGTATTTTTAGTAGAGTCGGGGTTTCACCATGTCAACCAGGATGGTCTCGATACCCTGACCTCGTGATCCACCCGTCTCGACCTCCCAAAGTGCTAGGATTACAGGCGCGAGCCACCATGCCCGGCCCTCTTCTATTTTTTGTTTGGAAACTGCGATGGACTCCTGTGAACTCCATTGCCTGAACTCTGAACTCTTATATCAAACTGCCTACAGGATGTCTAAGAAGCATGTAACTCAATATATCCAAAACTGATTTCCCAATCTTCTTCCATACATGCTTTACTCACTACTTTCCCCACCTCTGTTGTTCCTGATAGCATTTTTTAACTTGCTTAGGCCAGATTCCTGGGGGTCAATTTTTACTCTTTTATTAAGCCTAATATTCTAATCTGTCATGGAATCCTATTGGCTGTTCCAACAATATATTTAGTATCAGGACACTTGGAGCTACTGCACTGTCTCACTCTGGCCGAAAGCACCAATATTTCTTGCCTGGGTTATCTCTGAGCAGAACTACAATCTAAGCTTTAAAAACAGCCACTGCTCATTCAAAATTTAAGTTAAATTAAATAATGCATCTGCTAATAAATTTTCTGTGCCTTCCTTTTTAATTTAGAGTAATAGCCAAAATTCTTTCAAAGGTGTGTGTGTTTTCCCCTGACTTGAACCCTTTACTTCCAAGGCCTTAAACACTCAGCACCTCAACACCCTTTTCCTCATCCTTCTCTGAGACACTGGACTTCTTTGTGTTCATTGCAAAGATGAGGTATGTTTCTGTCTTAGGGCATTGTTCAAGCTCTTTTCAGTACGTGAACTGGTCTACACCAGCTATTTCTTTCCTAACTGTATTGCCTTCCTTAAGTTTGGGATGAGGTGGCATCTTCTCTTTAAGATTACTCAAATCGCCTACTTAATACTGCAGTTTGCTGCTTTCTCCAGAATCCTCCCACATGCACACATTCATATCCTGTTTGTTCTACTGTACATTTATTTCTTTTCTTTTTTTACATGTCTCTTGTTATTTTCTCAAGTATAATTTCATTTACTTCTTAATTATGTTAATTAATATTAACATAATAATACTCCCACTTACAAATGTAAATAATGCTCCCCCTTACAAAAATATGGGATCCCTGAGGGCAGGGAGTTTGACTGCTGTATTCACTAACGAATCCTGAATGCCTTGCCCATGCCTGATACATCATAGGCACTCTGCAAATATTTGCTGAATACATGAACAAATTACTAAGCTGCAGAGGATCTCAGACAATTTGGTAGAAATATTGGCCGGGCACAGTGGCTCATGCCTGTAATCCCAACACTTTGGGAGGCCAACGTGGGTGGATCACCTGAGGTCAGGAGTTCAAGACCAGCCTGGCCAACATGGTGCAACCCCATCTCTACAAAAATACAGAAATCAGCCGGGCACTGATGGAGGGTGCCTGTAATGACAGGTATGCTGGAGGCTGAAGCAGGAGAATCACTTGAACTCAGGAGGCAGAGGTTGCAGTAAGCCAAGATCAGGCCATTGCACTCCAGCCTGGGCGACAGAGCGAGACTCCATCTCAAAGAAAAAAGAAAGAAAATATTAAGAGACATGTACCAGATTTTCTGACAATAAAGTATGAGAATATTACGTTTGAAAAACTGAATTTAAATGAAGCAGTTTTGATTATATCTTAAATTAGTGAAGAGGACCATGTTTTACTTTTACATTCAAAGAAAAACAGTTATGGTCCATGTGAATATTTGTAGCTTAAAGACTAAGAGTTCCTTTTATATTGTGGATTTAGATTAATTTCTACAGGCACTATTTGAACATGTAGCCCTACCTTTGGCTCTCCTGCTATGTATCCTTCATTCCAATTCTAAATTTTGTATTAGAACCCAAGCAACCAAATGCACAAACCACAGAACCCAAGCAACTAAAATGCACCTTCAGAGAAATTATTAATGCATCAATAGCCTACAGATAGACAAATATCATTGCTTCTAAAACAGTAAGAAAGCATATTATAAATATTACAAATCCCAGAGTTTTATATTTTTATTTGAAATTGTTCTTCGATATTTTTTAGGAATGTAAAGAGGCAATATATAAACATTTAACATTAATATTTTTATCTATCTATCTGTCCATCTATTGTCATTTATAAGTGAAATACATGTTAACTAATTCACAAATAATTAGTGAACATTGACTACGTGGAAGACACTGAGCCACATGTTGGTTCTAAAGATAAAAAAGAATCACGAATCCTTTCCTCAAGCATTTAAGGTAGAGGACATATTCATAAGTAGTTAATTGTATTATAATATTATAGGTGCAATTATATCAGCTTTTGTGGTTTATTGTATACACGTGCAAACATGAAAAAAAAAAAAAAACCTTAAATAAGAAAGGCTTGCTGTATAACTAAAATGTCAGCATAGAGTTCTCGATGATGAGCAGATGTTAGATGACAAGATGCCGTAGGTCTAGGTAAAAATGGTGGTAGAGATGGACAGGTTACTACACAGAGTGAGAAAAAATCTTTTCAAGAATTTGATGGCAAGAAAAAGCATGAAAAAAAGTGGGAACATCAAGCTCTGTGGAAATGAGAATAGAAACTATTTAAGGCAGAAAATTATAAGAAAATCTGGTGGCAATTTGGGGATTAAAGGGTTGGTTTGAAATGATGGAATGCTCTAAATGGTGAAAACTTTTCCATCTCCATATGTAATTAAACTGTCAAAAAAATGTTAAACCATAAAGTTAACATAAAAAGTCCAGTAAGGAGTAGATCATTCCTATAATAACACATTTGGAGGTTTTTTTTTTTTTTGAAAAATAAAACTACTTATTATTGAGAATAGTATTTCTTTTGAAATTCTTGCATTCTGGTGCCTTTAACATATGAGAAGCTTGGTGTAATTCAAAACTGAAACTATACCATCAGGGAAATTGCATGTCATGTTGACAGGTGGATGTAGCTCTGTGGTTGATGGGAAATTTCTTTTTTTTTGAGACGGAGTTTCTCTCTTGTCACCCAGACTGGCATTTAATAGCACGATCTCTGCTCACTGCAACCTCTGCCTCCCGGGTTCAAGTGATTCTCCTGCCTCAGCCTACCGAGTAGCTGGGATTATAGGCAGCCACCAACAAGCGCAGCTAATTTTTGTATTTTTAGTAGAGATGGGGTTTCACCATATTGACCAGGCTGGTGTCAAACTCCTGACCTCAGGTAATTCATTTGTCTTGCCCTCCCAAATGCTGGGATTATAGGTGTGAGCCACCGTGCCCTGCCAACCACTGACAGATTTTAAAATACTGAATAGCATAATCCTACTTATATTTTACAAAGATGACTCTGATATCTGTGCAGAAGATTGAGATTCCTGGAAACAGATAGGCTGGTTAATTTTCTGTTGTGGCCGCCAAAGTAAAATGGGGAAGATGTTTGAAAAATAATTTGCTAGTTAACATATCTAGGTCTTCATGCCTAATTACATTTAAGGTGAAGAAGAGGAAGGAGTCTATTTTCTGTTTTGAATGACTTAATGATTATTGGGGTCCGTAGCTAATATTGCGTTGGAATGGGAGTGGTGAAGATGATAACATCCATATTATGAGTACTGCAATTAACGTGCTTGTAGGTATATGTTATTGCTATTAATTTGGGATTTATAAGCATATAAGTTATTATGGAAAACTGGCAGTAAATGAAAGCACCCCAAAAGACTACAGACCCTCAAAAGCTGTAAGAACAGTAGAAAAATAAAGAAACTTCTCTAATAACAATATTGGGTAGGTGGATTGATGAGTTTATGATGCTTTGAAAATCTATCTTTATTTAATATTTATAACCACAATATTAATTATATAAAACTTTCTTCTTATTTAGAAGCCTAGTAAAATTACTTGCTAAAATTGAAAGATAGATGTCTAGGTTTTATTTCTAGTCATTTTTTTTATAAATATAGTATCTACTGCCTCCTGTAACTTATGAAAGGCAGTCTCTCATAATTCCAACTTGCCTTTGTAATTCTTACCAATTTCTTTTTAATTTAGTGTTATAATGGCACATTATAAGAATACTATCTACACAAAATTTTATTTTCTGCAAGATATTTAACGAATATATTTAATTAAGTTACTCTAAGAATCTAGAGAAATACAGCCTGAATAATAATAATATAGATTTATAAGTGGGTAAATATGTGATCAAGAGTGTCCATTCAACTATAAGGATGTCACTACAACATCTTGTACTAGTTGATATGTCTATCAACTTTTTGAATGAAAACAAATCACCCTTACCAAAATTGGGCACAAAAAGTTGAAAAGGATAGAAAGTAATTTGTATTTTAAATCAATATTTTGTAACATTATATCAATATGTTGAAATTATAGACCAAACAGAGTAAGAGAAAAACATAAATAAAAGCTCCTGAACTCAGATACATAAAACCATTCATAAAATTAAAAATAGGCAAATTACGGATTGAAAGCAATTGTGACAGGGGGCCAGGGCTGAAGGATTCTTTGACTCTAGAAATTTAAGATGAGCCTGGACAACATAGAGTGATAACATCTCTACAAAAAATAAAAGTAAAATAGCTGGGTGTGGTGGTGCACACCTGTGGTCCCAGCGACTTGGGAGGCTGAGGTGAGAGGATCTCTTGAGCCTAGGAGGTTGCAGTGAACCATGATTGTGCCACTGCACTCCAGCCTAGGTAACAAAGTGAGACCTCATCTCAACTTTGCTCCCACCTACACACACACAACAAATGAAAGGAAGGAAAGAAGAAAGAAAGAGAAAATAGAAAGAAAATCCGTAAGACCAAATGGTTTTAAACTGTCTCTAAAATCAAGTTGAATCAATAGAAGAATAGTTTCTAAGACAAAGAAAAAGATAATGTGCTCCTCTTTTCCATTCAACCCACTGAACCAATGATCTAATAATGTTTAGAAATCATATTTTTCACCTGTTAAGAGGTCCAGCTTGGAATCAGGTAGATACAGTTTGTATTTTGACTCCACAACTTTTGCTGTTTGACAACCACTTATTCTTTCAGTGTCTTAGTTTCTTCACTAGAGAAGTTCTATAAATATCAACGCATAAACTGAAAAAAAACAATATGAGTAACACAATGCATTTCATGTGGCAAAAGTGAAATAAATGTTATGAGTTGTTAAGTGTTATATTCACATTCAGTGTTGCACTCAAATATGTGTACTGAAAAAAAATTTAGTTCAGGGGTCGATTATAAGGGTGGTAATTGGTTACATTTATATAACAAATACATTGAAAAGGAGTATTTAGATGACAACTGGAAACATACTTTTGTTAAATATTGGAAGGGTTTTCATGTGCAAAATATGGTAGCACTATTTTGGGTAACTCCTAAGAAGAAGCCAGAGCAACAAAATTACAGGGAAGTTCATGACGACTTTCATCAAAGAAAATATATCTGTATCTGTATTTACATATCTAGCAGTCAGATACATTCAAAAGTAAACTGAGATGTCTTAACTGATAGTGAGATCTCTGTTCCCAATGGATTTAAGAGCAAAACTCAAAGTATGAAATATATCGAGTCTTGCAAAATTAATTTCTTAGTAAATTGGAGTCACTTCTCTATTTAACCACCCATTTTTTTTTTTTTTTTAATTCACAGGGTAAAAACATATCTCCGTTAACAGATGCAATAGTTTCCCAGTTCGGCCATAACAAAATACCACAGACTGGGTGGCTTAAACAAGAAAGTTTATATTCTTACAGTTCTGGAGACTGGAAATCCAAGATGAAGGTCTCAGCAGGTTAGTTTCTTCTGGGCCCTCATTCTTTGGCCTGCAAATGGTTGCCCTTCTTTCTGTGTCCCCACATGGCTTTTCCTCTGGTTATTTCCTGTCCTAATATCCTTTTCTTATAAGAGCAGCAATTATATCAGATTAGGGTCCATTCATAATCCCTCTTTTTACCTAATTTACCTCTTTTAAAGTCCTGTTTCTAAATGGATTCACATGTTGAGGTGCTGAGGGTTAATACTTCAACATACAAATTTTAGAGAGACACAATTCACCCCATCGCACTCAAGTGTCATTATTTTATAACGTGGTTCCTATTCACCCTCATCGTTTAAACTTATTCCTTGTCATTCTTGTCTTACACACCATGGCCTGCTGTCCAGCCATTCTTTTCTCACATTCTGCGTCCCAATCATATCCGGCCAGGGAGTGGAAGCTCTCTTCCCCGCTATTCCTGGTGCTGAATTGAGCCTTCTTCCCCTGCTTCTCAACCTGGTTCCACTCGAGCCTGACTTGAAAGACTCCCTAGACTCAGGCGTGTAAGAGTAGCCTTGAAAATAAAGAAAACAGTACTCAGAAACACTTGAGAACTTGATCTAAAAGTCCCATTATATGCATAATGCCTTAGATCCTCCTATTAAAAACTATACTCTCTATTTGTATGAGTTATTGTGAAGACGAGGGTATTGTAAAGTTCGTGTTTTCCTGGATCTTCATCATAATTCATTTTGTAGGGATAGTTATGAGGTACAGAAATTTCTCTAGAGCTCTTCTAAAGTTGGTATTATGCCACAGTTATTATCATAATTTTGTGAAACCATACATGCAGAAAAAATAGTATCTCAAAATTAGAATTATAGGTATTTTGTTTAAACTGTTAAAATATTGATTTGTTGTTTTCTCTTCTTTTCTTAGTTTTCCAAACATTTTGGAACAGAGTTTTCTTAATTTTCTTTCTTATATAGGCATTATGAGGAATTAAGACTGAGTATATCTTAGCTACAATCTGAATAAATTTTTGATCGTATGCACATGTGGATTCTTGATAGCACATAAATACAGGGGAAAGATTTTTTAAAAGGTATATTCTCTCTATATGTTATGTAAAATTTATGTAACTTAAAAATGTTGATGTTTGTCAGGAGCATATCAAGGACCTATTTAGAGACATGAACTCTTTGGACTACTGCAAATGTGATGTGGAAGGCAATCACAGACCATCAGTATAAAATGAAATATTAGAAACTTTTTAAGCCTTCTACTTTATTGACTGAATATAAGTGATATTATAATGGTGGAAACAAATTATAAAGACACTTCAGAAAGTATTGTGTTTGTGTACTTATGGAGTCTTTGTGAAATCTGCCTCACTGATGAAGGTTTAGATGCGACAGTGCCTGATCCCTAGGAAGCAGTGGAAAATGTGTCAGTAAACTCTTATTTTTTGAGATAAACATGGATTCATCTTCCTGAATGATGCCCTGGGATGCTAAATGTTCTCAGGTTCTGGAATGGTGGGTGCTGACACTAGTAACAATATCCATTAGGATGTGTAAGGATTATGATGTCTATTATTTCAATAGCAAAGCATTTGAAATTTCCAGGGTCTTATCAATTGTGAAGAGTAGAAATTTATAGGATAGAATACTTAATCGGACCTTAAATTGACTGCATAATTTGCTAAACAAACTATATATTTTTTATTGTGAATATAACAGTTTTCACGCAGGAATATTTGAAAAATACCCAAAATAACAACAACAACAACGACAACAAAAATGGCTGGGTATGGTGGCTCACGCCTGTAATCCCAGCACTTTGGGAGTCCGAGGTGGGCAGATCACCTGAGATCAGGAGTTCGAGACCAGCCTGACCAACATGGTGAAACCTCATCTCTACTAAAAATACAAAATTAACTGAGTGTGGTGGCATGTGCTTGTAATCCCAGCTACGTGGTAGGCTGAGGAAGGAAAATTGCTTGACCCCAGGAAGTGGAGGTCGCAGTGAGCCATGGTGATACCATTGCACTCTAGCCTGGGCAACAAGAGCGAAACTCCATCTCAAAAAAAAAAAAAAAAGTTCCAGCTTATCAGTTTGATAATTCATTATCCACATACAAATGCATATATGCATATGCATCCATGTACATGAATGTATCATATTTTAAATTATACTATCACTATCACATATTTATGCCATTATTATTATTTTTGCATGTGTTGCTCAAAGGGGTCATGGGTGCATATCAGCAGCATGATGCAAATTTGGGTAAAGATAAGCAGCAAAGTTACAGAGTGAGCACAATAGTAGATTCTCACAGCATACCACAGCTTGGGCTGAGTAAAGAAAATCTTCAAGTGAACACCATGGTCAAAATGCCACTTGAGTCTCTGTATGAATAGTAGACAAGGAAGGACGATCTATATGACTATGTAACAATGGATGCACTCTGAGTAAGGAATTGTCCTTTTAAGAAAGGGAAGGCCTCTGAAAACCAGTGCCTAAAATTAGTCTGCCCTGCTTGGGGGCTTAGACCTAATGAGTTCTCTAAGTAGAAAACTGTCTCTGCTAAGCTACTGAAAGAAGGAATAATTATACTTCAGAACCATACAAATTTCTTTCACTATCACGTAAGTAACAATCATGTCATATAAATATACACTCAGATTTGCTTGGATTTAATACACATTGTTTTTCATTACCCTGTGTCCAATAAACTCATGTTTTAGATGGAGGCCCTGACAGTGGTCAGTTACCGCTTTCTCTTCAATGCCATTGTAACAGTTTTCTGGGCCACTCTACGGCTTAAGAACCCACCAGGACTTTCAGTGGATTTAGTCTGGCATCAGTGATGGTAGAATATCTCCCACATGAAGATGCATAATATGTTAGTTCAGGAGTCTAAAACAAAATACAATAGACTGCATGGTTTAAAAAATAGACATTTGTTTTTCACGGTTCTGGAGACTGGGAAGTACAAGATCAGGGTGCCATAAGATTCGTTTCTTGGTGAAGGCCCTCTTTCTGGCCTGTAGATGCTGCCTTCTCATTGTATCTTCACATGGCAGAGGAAGAAAGCTCAGAGATCTCTTCCTCTTTTTATAAGGGCACTAATTTTATAATGAGTGTTCCACCCTAATAAACTCATCTCAACCAGTTACCTCCCATTGTCCCACTTCCAAATACCATCACATTGAAGTAATGTTGAATTCAACATATAAACTTTGAAAGAACACAAATGTTCAGTCATTAACATCTGGGTACATTTGTTTAATATCTACAGGTGTTATGGAATATTGTAAAAGATTCTGATATATCCAATGTAAGAGGGATATTACTAATGCTTATATTTCCAAATAATTTCTCTTGAATTTATGATGCAAACTTTACTTAAGGTATCTTATATAAAGTCTCCTTACATAGCAGGGTATATTATATATTGATAAGTATGCTAAGTAAAAAGTTTAATATTAGTTTTGAAGTAAATATGTGAGTATATAATAAGGAAAACTAAGTAAAAAGCTGATGTCTACTGTTTTGAGAGCTCAGACTTACTTGAGAGAACTTTAAACTGAGATCTAAAAATATGTCAGATCATACATAAAAAATAACGTTTAAGAAGTTTGAAAAATAATAACAGACTAGAAGTAAGTAGAGGGGAAAAGATAATAAAATTTTTTAAAAATGTGAAACAGCAAAAAAATGTAATGGAAAGATGTATCACAGAAAATAATTTGTTTTGAAAATATTAATACCTGTGGTCAATTGTGTCAAGAAAATAGAAAAATCACACTAATAAACTACTGTATAAATAAATCTGGGTACAATGATAGAGGTTTATTGGATTGTTAAAAATACCAAAGTTATATATATATAACCACTTAACGCCAACATTTGAAAACTTAGTTGAAAGGGACAAATAACTAGACAAATACAAATATTACTCTCTAAATATAGGAATCACATATTTAAATCTCTTCAAGGAATTAAACCAATGTTGAAAAATATTCACAAAGTACAAATGCAAGATCCAAATAGTGTTCTCCTCTTCAAATAACAGATTATTTAAATAATATAAAAATTCTTCTAGAGTGGTAAAAAGGGGATACACATCTCAACTCATTCTGTGAGACCAGATGAATCCTGGCATCAACACCAGACATCACTAGGGAAATGACAGGGCAATGCTATTCATAAATATAGAATAAAATTTTGGAGAATATTTGAGCAAATCAAACCCATCTGTGTATTTAAAATAAAGAGAATGTGTTGTGACCAAATAAGGTTTATACTAGAAGTGCAAAATGGTTACATATTTTAAAATCTATAAAAGTGATTCTATACTAAGAGATTCATCTGATATTTTACTTCAATGAACAGAGTTAAAGCTTTAGGTGAAAATCTGCAGCCAATTAGAAATTTAAAATAAAACCTTAAGTAATAGGAGTAAGCGAATAACCTGATAAATGATATCTATCCAAAACACAGTCAACATTATTTCTGCTGGTAATCATTAAGCATTATATCTATGAACAGGAACAGGATAAGAAACTCAATATAGGCTATTCTATTTAACATTATCATGGATATCCCAGTCACCACAATAACACACACACACAAAAGACATCATGTAAGGACAAAAAAGATGTACTGAAATTATTACTATTTAGAGAAGCTACAACCTCTACAACTAAAAATGCAAAAACCTTATTTTATTATTAGAATTAATAAGATAATTTGCATTTCTCTACTCCAAAAATAGGTAAAAATATATTTTTAAAAGTTATACCAACACAGTAAATAAATTTAAGGTATCTAGAAATGAATCTAGGAATAAATCTTATAAGATATATAAGACACAAAGAAAATTTCAAAAAATTACTGTAAGATGCTATCAAAATCATTATTATAAATGCATTATTTCTCTAAAAATTAACTCAGAGATTTAATAGAATTTTAATCAAAATCCCAGCAGGATTTTTGAGAAAATTGACAATATAATTTTAAATTTCATATGTAGGTAAAGGGACTAAGAATGGCAGAGTGACCCCTGAAAGAAGAAATTTCCTCCCAGTTATTAAGACATTTATGAAACCATAATAATAAAGTCAATGTGACATTAACCCAGAGATAAACTACATTGACCAATGGGACACAAAGATAGCTGACAAAAAGGCCACATATGGAAACTCGCTATATGGCCAAAGTCGCATCAGTTTCACTGGGGAAGAAGTGGTCTATGCAATAAATGCTGTGGGATAACTTCCCATCTGGGAGGCCATTTTGAAATTGCACCTTCACTAATGAATATACAAAATGTCAGTTCCAGAAGGATGAAGGATTAAAATGTTAAAGTATACTTAAAGCCAATGTAGAATACTCTGATGCATTTGTTTTCCCAGGAGACACAAAATATACTATCCCCCCTTGAAAAGACTGATCACCTGAATAAATCAAAATTTAAAAAAACAGTTTGTTGAATAAATTGTCTAGAAAATAAAAAGACAAGTCACTAACTGGAACAAAGTATTTGAAAAAGGAATTACTTTTCAGAATATACTCACAAGACTCAATAGGCAAAACATAAAAACTTAGTATATACATGGACAAAAGACATATATAGGTATTTTAAAGAAGCAAAACCTTTTTATTTAATTTATATTTCTGCATAAAGTAAATATTTTTTATAAATCAAAACCCAAACACCCTTGTTAATATAGTGGAAATGCATATTTGCCCTGTAATATGATACAAATATGTAGACAAAAAATAAGATATCTGACTATATCAAATTGTGGCAAAAATATGCATCCACAGGGATTCATACATTTTAGTGAGATGGAAAATTGCTAAAAACAATCCTGTGAAACAATATAGCTTTATTTTTTTAAATATGAACTCTAAAACTTAGACATTCCACTTCTAAGCATACACATATTTGTCGGGAAACTTCTGCTTACATTTGTTCATAGCAACAATCATTCTTAATAGCAAAAGCTAGACAAACAAAAGTGTCTATAAACCCAATGACACATAACTAAATTTGGCTATATTCATGTTGTGCAGAAATTGGTATACTATGGCCCATGAGCTAAAGTTAGCCAGCCTCCTTTTTAGGAAAAAAAGTTCTCCTGGAACACAACCATATCCTTTATTTTCTGTATCACGTATGGATGATTTTCCTGTATGACAGCAGAGTTAGTTAATTGTGACAGATTATATGCACCACAGAGTCATACATGTTAACTATCTGTCCATGAACAGAAAAAGTTGCTGATCTCTGGCCTAATGGAATATTATGTAGAAACAAAAATAAAATAATCATGAAATAGCATGAATGAATCTCAGTGATGTAATCACAGCTAGAGAATGATACTGTGTTTTAATAAAGCTCTAACTTATGTGGCAACCATAAGCTATATATATATATTTTAGGAATACCTAAGTATATCATAAATTTTATTTTAAAGTGCAAGAAAAGAAATAATTAATGGACAAAAGTTTTGGTGACTGGTTATTTTTATTATGGTAAGAGACAGCTGGACAGATTAGAGAACTTTCAATATTATAATTCCTGTTGGATAGCAAGTTCAAAAGTGTGTATGTTTTACATTTATATCTTACATAGTCATTATATCGATTATTTTGTGTGTCTCAGTTATCATATTTTTTCATATCCATATAAAAGTAGCCCTAGTAAATGTGAGAAGGATAGGTGCATATCTGTGGGTCTATGAGAAGATTCTCATGGAAAAATATCAAGTGAAAACAGAAAGCTACAAATATCTAAGAAAAGAAAAGAGAAAGATGTATTCAAAAGACTAAGTTTAGCTGAGCGTGGTGGCTCACTCCTGTAATCCCAGTATTTTGGGAGGCCGAGGTGGGCGGATCACCTGAGGTCAGGAATTCAAGACCAGCCTGACCAGCATAGAGAAACCCCGACTCTGCTAAAAGTACAGAATTAGCCGGGCATGATGGAGCATGCCTGTAATCCCAGCTACTTGGGAGGCTCATGCAGGAGAATCACTTGAACCCAGGAGGCGGAGGTTTTGGTGAGCTGAGATCCTGCCATTGCACTCCGGCCTGGGCAACAAGAGTGAAACTCCGTATCAAAAAAAAAAAAAAAAAGTAAGCTCTGTGTGTGCATGTGTTTACATGTGCTGTTATTGTCATTATTATTCGCAACTCAAATATATTTTAACAGCAATATGTAGTAGTGGTTTGAATAGGGTCAGAATATATTCACAGGACTCACAGAATAAATGGATTTGAATTATAGATGACAAATTCCTAGCTCTTTCATCTTGGGCAAATTAGTCTATTTGTAAAATGAAGCTAATAAAGTAGTTAATAGATTTATTGAGAGAATCAGTGGAGGTAAGGCTTTCTAAAAACATGGAACAGCCTTAATAAGAGCTTATTTTTTTCATTTTTAATATATATTATCTGGAAATGTTATGTTTGTATTTAAGACAACCTGAAATTATTATAATTTAAATAAATATATGTAAGTTTGGAAGCACTCTCTAAAGTGCATAAACTCCAAAGTGGCCTACTGGTTTAAACATTTTTGAGAAAAGTGTGAAAATGGTAAAATGGACTTGGCCATTTGTATGACTCTAGTTGAATTTTTCTTAGTTATACATGAATTTACTTATTTTTTTAAAGACTGAACATTTTGGAATTAGGAAGAACATGACAATATTCTGAATTCTTTTGTATTTCAGTTATTACAAAATGATTTATACACATCAGTGACAGTGATCTTACTACATTCAAAATCTGCATTGTCCCTTTCATATTTAACACGTCTAGCTTCTCACAATTTAGTTCGATCACCTGGAATGCTATTCCATCACACACTTTCAACGCTGGTTCTGTTTGGTCATACAAATGTTAATCAAAGGTCACCAAGTCAAATAATTGCAGGCCAGACTACCCAAAGTAAATACTTAATCAAAGATATATTACATAAATGAGGAAAGAAACTACGTTTCTATACTTTAAAATTAAATATTTTTAAGATGTTAATTTTTCTCCTTACCTTAACATATATTCTACTTAATGTCCTAAATAAGTTTTATAAAATTTCAAAAAATTATTTCAAATTTTGTTTTACTTTTTAATCTAGAAATTCTAAAGTATTAAAATGCTATAATTGTATTGTTTCATGATATTTTAATAGCATACAATTACAAATTGTTTTATGTTTTTCTTTTTTTTTCTAATTTGCTAATGAAATATGTCTCTTCTTGGTGGTTTTTTTTTTTTTCTTTCAAATGAGTTATTCCTGAGCCTCTTTTTATGTCTATATCTATTGGCTATTTAAATTTGTTCATATGTATATGTTCCTTATGTTTCAATTAAGGGTGTTTTTATTTTTTAAGATATTTCTTGCATTTATTAATGAGTAAGTAGAAAAGCCTTTATGAATTGCATTATCTGGTCATGAGTTGGCAATAAATATGAATTATAGCCATATTTTTATAGCTTACCATTTGTTTCTGGTGTGTGAAAGTTATATGTAATCAAATTTATTACTTTTTCTATTTATGGTTTCTTCCTGTTTCATCAAAACTCAGAAATGCCTTCTCAATCTAAAACTGAAGAAATATCACCATCACCATGTATTTTGTTCGTAGTCATTTATGGCTGAATTTTTTCTACCTAGATATTTAATTGATCCGTTGTAACATTAAGAACTCTTTGTAAACTCTAAGAATTTGTGTTAATCTGCTTGTACTGGTGATTCTTGGTATAAAGAAAATATTATATATATATTATATTATACATGCAATATATAATATATATGTGTGTGTGTAATAGTCTTGTAATTGACCATGATGCTGAAACTATGACAATATTTCTAAATATATTTTTATTTTCTTGCTTTTTTCTATTTTTCCCTGTTTGATATTTGGAAATAAAAAACATTTAAAAATAGTGGTATTTGTAACCTCTCAATTATAGAAAAACCTATATTTATGCTTCATATGTATTATATTGGTTAAATTGCTTACAACAATATTAAAACAATTCTGGCCTTATTCCTAACTTCAAGCAAAACAGCTCTAGTGTTTCCCTACTAGTTGCGGTATAAGCTGATGGCTTAAATACACACACACACACACACGTATATATGTTAATAATTATATATGATTTACTATAATACATATAATGATATTAATATGTATAATTATGTATTATACATATTATAAATTTGGGGGGTTTTTTTCTATTATACTGTTTTGTCATTGGTTACTTCTGGAATGTTTAAGTTAACTGAATATAAATTTCTATTTCACTAATTGTAATTTCAGAAGCTTCTACATTGAGATGATATAATTTCAGACAAAGAAAACCTATTTTCACACTTAAGTTAAGCTTGTTGTAACCTTTTAAGAACCCTATAGCTTCTAATGACCTTGCTCAGAAGACAACTCCCGTAAACATTTCTCATTTTATAGATAAAGAAACCAAGTCCTAGTAAAGTTAAGCAATTTGTCTAGAGTTGACACAGCAGAATTGAAAAGATATGCATCTGATTTAATTCTCTCATCCTTTCCATGTGTGATATAGATATGACTGTAATTATTTTACCCTCATTTTGTGCTTTATTAAGAGGAAATTTAGAGTAGTTAGCTGATGTGTCAAGGTGCTGGAATTGAGACATGGCTGAAACCCATGTTTCTAGAATGATACTCTGATGATGTTTCCAGTTTCTATAGCACAGAACAGGCAGATTGACTGAGGGAGGTGTTCTTTCTTATTTCAGTGTTTAAAACTAAGGATATGACACTTTCTTCTAATCAAGTGTCTAAGGAGAATGAAATACCTGTAAGCATCATTTCTTTGAACTGACTACCACCTTTGCATTGTGCAATATGAGCTCCCTTTGCCCTGTAGGGAAGTGTCAAGAATTCATAGCCGTTTTCAGGTTCCTGTCATCTCTGTTATCCAGTAACTGAGGCATTGTCATCTCATCAGCAATGTCGATCCGTCTTTTTCTAACAACATTATAATTGTCACTTTCCTGACAGACATCTTAGGAGATTCACATACTTGCCAAATTTTAGACAGAACTACTTTAAAACCTGAGTGTCGGAAAGAAGACTCATTCTAAAATAGAGAATTGGACAAAATGCCCTTCATATGTCTTAATAACAGCTGTTTGGTATTGTGTGTCTTGAGAAAACCTGGAGCCTGGTAGAGGGAGGAGCCAAAAATGCTAAAAGCAGACTTGTTTCTTTGGATCAGGAAGGCTCTCCTGTTACGGCTTCAACAGCCAGGCAGGCATTTTAAATCGAAACTGAGGCATATGACCTAGATTACTTCAACTAATATTTATTTGACACAATTTGAACATGTCTTACTCATGTTCTCACATAGCAGTAAATCCATTCAACAACCACATATTTCTAGTATTTTATTTATTGTCCGTATGAGTCTGGGTCCAACAGACAAGGACATGCTCAAAGAAGAAAATTAGTAACTATTTAATCAAAAGATAAATTATGCAAGTAGGGCTAGATTTAAGAAAACCCACATGAGATAGCAAAGGAATCCAGCTCATTTAACCCAATAGGCCTGAAAATTACTAGCACCCCACAAGACCTAGACCTGCAGGAGGTGCATCCTAGAGAAAACAGCAGCAGCAGCAGTCCTCAGCCTGGCACAGAGAAAAACAATTACTTTCCTGCTGGTGCCTCCTATTCACTGAACTCAACTGAAAATCAGAAGTTATTGATTGATTGACTTCATAAACATCGGTCTCCAGAGGCACAGATTACGGTGGAGGAATATGGAGAGTAGAATGAATAGGTAAGTGAAGAACCCCAGCACAACCTCATCTCACAAAGGAGGTGTATTAGTCCATTCTCACACTGTTATAAAGAAATACCCGAGACAGGGTAATTTATAAAGAAAAGAGGATTATTTGGCTCATGTTTCCACAGGCTGTACAGGACGCATGGCTTCTGGGGAGGCCTCAGGAAGCTTACAATTATGGCTGAAGGTGAAGGAGAAGCAGGCACATCTTACATGGCGAGAGCAGGAGGGAGAAAGAGAGGGTGGAGATGCTATGCGCTTTTAAACAACCAGATCTCATAACTGACTCACTCACTATCAGGAGAACAGCACCAAGGGGATTGTGCTAACCCATTCATGAGAACTCCGTTCCACGATCCAATTACCTCTCACCAGACCTCACCTCCAACATTAGAGATTACAATTTGACAGGAGATTTGGTGGGGACACAGATCAAAACCATATTAGGAGACGAATGAATTCTCAGAGTGTAAATAAGTTGTCTAGCATGAAAGGATATGTAATTGCAGAGCTAGGATTGAATCCATGATCATCCAACATCAAGCTCTGTGTTCTTGCTCTTATCCCACTTCCTGTTGAAAAGAAATTTATTCACTACACCTTTCCTTCTTGGTAACACAGAATTTTATTTCAGCTAAACTCAAAAGAGTTCAAAAGCCAGTCTCAGAGTGATAAATGCTTGTTTTAGCTCTACAACATAAGGTTGCTCTCTTTCTCCTTCAACCCATCAATTGTTTTTCAGAGAACTTCAAATACACATACACATCCATACACTCATACTAAAGTACCCATGAAAAAATATTTCTCATGCCTAATCCTTAATGTATTCTTGACGTGCATAGTTAAATTATTTAAAAATTAAATAGAATAAGTGTTGTAATAAAGTAATCAACTACATGGGAAAATGGGTCAAAATCCTCTTATAAAGTATTTTGCAATAAAATATTCTCCATTTAAATATTCTCCCAGAGGACTGTTGTAAATTTTTTAAACTAGCATTCAACCATTCTTTTCTATTTGCAAACAAATAATTATAGAAATTTATATCATGAGTCATATTACTTAATACTGCAAAATAAAAATTTAAGACATTTTTCTTATTGGAGATTGGATCTTGATGTTTGATATAATTCTAAATACTGAATTGTACCTTACTTTTTATAGGATAATTTTGCAGCAATATATTCCATGGAAAGAGCCAATAGAAACTTTTCAAAAACACAGAGAGTTTTTATACCTGGGTAGCCTTCCAAAAATAAAAATATAGAAGTGCTGCTTTGCAAAGTGCCATCCGTAGCTTTTGTTTGTACAATGAGAGTTTGAAGATAAGCAAATGCTTGAATTTGATGCTGGAGCCTTAGGTCAATCCTCAAGATGAGGATAAAATGCAGAGCAGCAGTCTCCTGGCACATAGGTTGCCAAGAGTTCAGTAGCCTTCAGCCCTGGGATAACAGTAAGGTTAATAGTCACCGGCAAATCAACCACTTTAGCAGCACTAGAGAACTTATTAGGATGAGTTTTTATTGTTTCAGGTTGGACTTAAGTTGTCAAGTGGGATATTTTGGTACTATCAAAACTGTGCTGATATGGCACTGTTGTTCTACTAATCTCCATCTAGAAGCAGTTGAACCCTTTGATTCATGGCAGGAGAAATGTCACAATGACAATAAACTTTGGGCATTATCATTGAGTATCTAATCAATAAATGCATTTCTAAATTATTGACTATCTTTGATGTTTCTGACTCAATATAGCCTTCCAATAACATTTTCTGTGTCTCAGAAACCCATAGACCATTTAACTATATACCCCAAATACTATATGAAGTATCTATGTGTCTTGAATATAAAACACACAAGACAAAGAGTGTCCTTGCACATAAGAATTATTTAGCTTTCCTGCCCCTTTCTAACCAAACATGGCCATAAGAAGGCAGCAGAAATAGGTAATATGAAGTTGTTTAACTTACAAATTTCTCTCATGAATATTAATCACGAGTTCTTGGAATTAGAATTTCTTGATTCTCAGTGTTAATAGTGAAGCTTCTAGAAGAGTCTCCATTCTAAAGAAGTGAAAAAAGAAAGCTAGATAGCAATCAGCTTCATTGTTTTAAAGGAGTTCATGAATAATATTGCATAAGGTCTCCTGGTAGGAAACCTTAAGTCTTAAGTGGTAGATGCCATTTCCCACCTTATGAATGGAGGAAACTCGTATGTCCAGTTATCCTCATTGTATTGACCTAATTAGCCCACCTGTTGGAATTCTCAGGCATCTAGAGAAATGAAAAAGTTTCATTACTTGAAGGAAATAATTCAGATTTCAAGATGCAATAAGTAGCAAGCCCATGTAAATACTTGTTCTCATAGTTCCAGGTTGTGAATATAAATTTTTCTCTTAAACTGAGTTTGGCCCATCAATGCATTGAGACCACTCTAGCAATGTTATATGCACTTACAGCACTAAGCTCCTGAATGAAAGAATTAATAGCTGTGCCTCAAATCACAAGAAGTTTGTGGAAAAAAGTCATAATTATGGGCACTAGTTTGCCTGGAACAGTCCCACATTAAACTTCTTTTTTCAGAGTAATGATTAATAATGCCCTCTTTCATTCTTAAGAGTTCAGTTTGGATGATAAATTACAAGGCCACCGTAATTATAAGCTGACTTGGAGATGTCTTTTTTGTTTTGTATTATATTTTTAAAAAGGAACTGAATTTTAGAAAGTTGGATTTGTTGCAGTTTTAGATTTCATTATGTGCAATAGTATTCCATATGCCCATCCATTATATGTGTATACTATACATAAACTTTAAAAAATTAGTATAAGAATTTTAGATGTGCTCTCATTATTTTCATAATGATATGATACATTTGACATTTCTTAAGCTTTTTGTTTGAAATCAGTCATGCCCAGAATCTAAACAATAGCAATAAAATGAAAAGAAAACATAAAATACAATAAACTATCTGCATTTTTCCTACTGTTTACAGCACACGTATTCTTGATGTTGGCAGGTTTTTAAAGTATGTTCTCTTAGCCAAAAACATAATGTAGTTTCTCAAGTAATGTATCATTTATTTTAACATTAATTTTAGAATTACAAACCTGCTCTTTACTGCTACTGGCTAAAAATTTAATTGCCTGAAAGGATTTAATTTAAAACATGAGCTAGATTTTTTTTTTCTTTAAGAATGTCATGTAAACACATTTTTAGTCCTCTAGAGCTAATAAGTACGTGTGTGTGTATATCTGTATGTGTGTAATATGACATTTAAAAAGTGACTTCTGATTATTGTAAAAGCCAAGAAATACATTTTCAAATACAGTAATTTTATCATAAATGCTAGCTGAATCTTCTTTTACTGGATTTAGAGCAAAGTCATTTTAATAAACATGGCTTTTTAAAAATTCAAATGATAAGATCAAGACTTTTATGAATGTTGTTTTAAAAACCGAGCTGATTTTGTTCAAAATTATTTTAAAGAATTTGAATTTTCCACTTTTAATCATAACCTTAAATCTCTTTTTTTTTTAAACAAATAGCATAAAGTGACTTTGGAATGTTACTTTCATAGAATAAAATAAGTTAATGAAATCAAAGACCATCAAAGAAATTAGTAAGTAGCCAGCAGGAGAATGTTTTAGAAATACAAAAGAAAAATATGTATTGAACATGTGAAGTAAAATCAGAGCTGGAGAATTTGAAAAAGCAATTAGTAAGCCTTGATTATTCATAATATGCACATAACTTATTATTTAAAGACAAGATAACTTGTGTTCTCTCCTTTAGAGCCTTGCTAAAATTATGTAAAAGAAAAGTACCTGACATCTTGCTGCATCTTGTTTATTTAATTGATAGGGGTTATACACACACACATAGATACACACATACAGACATGAATATATACTCACATATATACAAACTTTCCCAATTACAATAGAGTTCTATGCAGAAAGACTGCAGTAAATTATAATTTCCAACAACTTAAATTAATTATGTGTTACTTCAAGTAAATGATCTTTGTGTTACAAACTTATTAAAGCTAAAATGGGCTTATCTAATTTATTAATTCTAGAAAATAATGGATTAACTTTTGTTACCCATATCTTTAACTTGTAAGAGACTGTACCCGGCATTATGTCATGCTAATTTTTGCACTCCAGTAGACTCTTCTTGCTGACTCAGATTTTACCAGAAATATATTGAATACATTTGCAGTTCATCAGTTACAGTGCACTTTGCCTCACTGGTCAAATGGAGTGTTTGGCAAAACACAAGGAAGCTGAAGAATGCATGCAACTCATAGTGCATGATAAGCATAAAAATCATTGCTCAATGTAAATATAAAATAATTCAGTAAACATGCCAAGTAAGGTCTACATTTATAGATTCTGGTGGAGCTTGGATGATACAGAAAAATAATCCTTAAAATTTTTTGATGTTTGATTTTTCATTTAAATGGAGACTGTAAATCTAGAATGTAAATTGAACCCATGATAACATAAACTTCTATAAGCAATTGAATTTACCATCAATAACAATATATTAAATACATTTCCACAAAGCCTCTACATATCTTTTTGACTCCCCTGAGTCATGTAGGGATGGCTTTGTGAATTATTTTTAAAGGACTTGATAAAGTGTCCACATAAATACAACACCTGCTGGATATCAGATAATACTAAGATAATGTAAAGTTTTTAGACTTAATAATTAAAATTAAATTATATATAAGAGTCATGTTAAAACATACATACTTAAATAAAAATGAATAAAACATAAAGTTTCTTCTCCCTTGGCTTTGTCTCAAACTAATCCAGGAGGAGGGAGAAGTAGTAGATGGGAATGAAGATAAAATGAGATTAGCCCTGAGTTAAACCAGTTAAAGTTGTATAATGGATTTATTAAGTTTTGTTGGCCTATTCTCTAATGTGTTTGTGAATTTTTTTATAATGAAGAGGTTTCCACAATAAAGACATATATTATCTCATCTATATCCATGAAAAAACAAGTCATATCAAAGGCAGGAGAGAAAGGTTGTACGATGCACACTTATCACACATGGTGTTTTTTGGTTTTCAGGATATAACAAACACTTTCAATATAGATTAGGTGTGTGAGTAACTTTAAGTTGTTGTCACCAGCAGTCTTCAATAACCTGCAAAACATGCTCCATATTCCTTTAAAACCTTCAACCTTCTTTTTATGTCTTCTCTTACCTTTTCATTCATATGTCTTCATAAAGGCTTTTGAGTGCCACAGCGTTAACTAAAAACACATGACTCCCCTTATCATACGTGAGGTTCTTTCCATTTTTCTCTCTTCCAGTTTCTTCCTCTGTTTCTCCTTCCATTTCCTGAATCTAATTTTTTTCTTATAAATTAAAATTGATTAAAGTACAATCAGATACATTCAGTTTATCCCAGGTGATAGGAGTTTAATATAAAAAACAAACAAGAAAAATATCCATAAGATTCTTATCATTTCTGTAATTGAGCATGGTGAAAAAATAAAATGTAATTTATTGCTACTCAGAATGCAATTGTAGCTTCATTTGTTTGCTTCATTTTGTTTATTTATATTAATTCCCCCAAAGCAGGTGAAAATATTATAAAACAGCAAACCAAGAAAAGTGGTAAAATGCTTGTTAGAAGATTTTTTTTTTAATGAACAAGACTTGAAAATTGTATGTGGTGATAGACATAGCAAACCTTCAAATAGTCTTATAAACACTTCTAAACAGAAAAAGACACTCAAACACATGCCCCATTGTTTCATATATTTTAAACACATCCTTTCATTCTTGTATTGAACAGAAAAATTCATGAAATAAGTGCAAATGGTCAAACATTCCTGGGTCAGAGAAAAATTGGGAAGGCAACTTCTCAAAGGACTAATATTATAAAGACTTTTCCACAATCTGAAACCACCACCTAAGGAAACACCTTCCTCAACAGACTGGAATTCTGAAAATGGTAGCATGAATAAGTAAAGCAATATCCCTCTGAATAAAACAATTATAAAATTGCATATAACTGCCAAAAAGCAGCCAGGTTAGTGTCCTTGAATTGGATCAAAGTCAGATAAATCGAGAAGCATTTACTCTTTTTTTTTTTTTTTCAAAAAAAGGCTACAGCTTTGGGGAAAATATTGAGAGTTCGCCTTTCTCTCATGTACTTCCTTGGCATGGTCAGCCAAAATTACAGCTCTCCTAGACTGGAGTCAGTGGTAGGGAGATGGGAGTGTGGCCAACTAAAAGTGGTGATCTTGGCTCAGAATCAACAGAGAAAATCAGAAGTTTTGTTAGCTCAAGATTGTATTCCAGTTCATGAGGCAAAACACAGCAACCAAAAATTTAACAGGTAGACTGCAAAGTTAGAAAGATGTAAAGGTCTGAAATAAATTCTCCTCATATGCTTAGATTACTATTGAAATTCGCATGCATGAAAAAAATATGAGAATGTATTGTGAAAAAAATGTTAAAAAGATAAAACTGAATACTGGCTACAATGACAATTTTTTTTTTTCAGTGGGTCCACAACTTGATCAATACTGGTTGAAAACCTCATGGGTTTGAAGTATATGAATAAGACCACTGCCAAAATCTTCAGGTGATTATAAGGTTATTCAATTTACATAAAATTCATGGAAAATACAAAACTAGCACTTTGGGAGGCTGAGGTGGACGGATCACGAGGTCAGGAGATCGAGACCATCCTGGCTAACACAGTGAAGTCCCATCTCTACTAAAAATACAAAATTAGCTGGGCGTGGTGGCACGTAATAAGCCAAGATCGTGCCACTGCTGCACTCAAGCTGGCGATAGAGCAAGACTCCGTTTCAAAAAAAAAAAAGAAAAAAAAGAAAAAAAAAGAAAGAAAATTAAGAAAAACTATAGAGACCAGATAATTCTTTCAAGATGCCAGGGTTGAGAAGGAGATTGACTGCAAAGGAGCACGAGGACACTTTCTAGAATTCCAGAGATGTTATAACATGAAATGATCGTGGTTGCCAGATTGTAAAATCTTATCAGAGTTATCAGACTACATACACTTAAAATAGGTGAATATTATGGTATGTAAAATATACTACAGCTTTTAAAAAATAACAACTAATTACTAATTTAGGGGTCAGAAGCTAGCAACAAAAACATGTGGTTAGTCACAATATTTTGATAGGTGATGTGTAAGTAACAAAAGACAGGGCTAAGTATACCCATACATATGATCACATCAGCATTTCTCAGTGGGAAAGTATTTATTTTACACAGTGAAAGTTATGAAAGTATAAGAGGTATTCAATATCATATTTTTAGCCACTCAGTTTATATTTATTGAGTGAAAACTATTAGTTAGATACTGTATTAAGAATTTGGCATGTTTTATTTAATCTGTCATGGAGCCATCACTATCATTTCCTTCATTTTTACAGATGAATAACTTAGATAAGACAGCTTAAGTAAACTATTGTAAGTTAACCAACTGGTAAGTGGAAAAGAGGAATTTATACCCTGATCCACCCAGCTCCATATTCTTTACCACTAACCATGCTACCATACTGCTGTTTGATACTTTGAGAATTTACTGGCTTAACAAAAATGATACATCTAATTAGTAGAAGTTTAATTGCTAGATATAGTCACATCTCTAAAGCAATAAATGATATAGTTAGAAAGAAAGAATATGCATTTTCAGTTAAACTGCTAATAAACTTGGAAAAGAATGGAATTTTTTCTGTCCTTAGAAGACTGCAAATGACCTCAGGCTTTTACTTTTCTCAAACTGAAGAATCCCAGACTCTCAATTGAAATACCATATTCACTTGCAGGATGTTCATTCTATCTGAAGCAAAGATGCGATAATGAGGCAAGTTTGAACTTAGTCTAAAACTAGTTATAAATTTAAAGGTAATACTTTTCCCTATTGTCTCTATCAAGTTTTTTTTTGTACATACCAAATTCTTTGCTGAGACAATCACAAGTCTTTGATGTAATCTTTACAATAATAAGTCAGAGTTCAAATTAGTAACTTATAACAAGACTTTCTGTTTTCAGAGGTATGGAGAAAATGCTTACAGAAAATTTCTAAACTAGTCTGTCAAATTTCCAGTCATGGTCTCGATCTATGACCAGTACCACTGGTCCCACAAACAGCCTGGGTAGAATGGCCTGAGAGAAGTAAATGCTAGTCCAAAAATTTGTGTGTATGGGGGTTGGGGTTGTTGGTTTATTTTTAAGCACAAATTCATCTAAGGGAAACTCACAGACTTTAGTAACTGTTATTTGGTTGAGGAAAGAGCAACATGAATAAATTTCCCATTTCCTACTGGGTATTTCCTGGTATCTTGTATCTAAAGCATATTTGTTTCAAGAGAATGCGCTAGACATTTTTCCTTTGCCCCTTCCAAACCACTGTCACTCTTTTCCACCTTGCTTTAATCCTAGTCCGCTATGCATTGTGACAGTGGGCCTCATTTCAATTTAGCTTCTGTTTTGCTTAGCAGATGGGAATTACCTGCAGGGATCATAGGGTGGGAGGACAGTGTCAGGTTGCTAAGGATTGACTGTGCCCCTTGGAGGCCATAGCTTATTCCTCATATAACTGCCCTATTTAGGTTTGGGTCCCCACAAATCGTACTTTGCTCTGTCCCTTCATATCTAAACATAGTAATCACCACTCCCTGCACTGTGACTGGCTGCTAGGGGTAGCACTATTAGTTATTGGTT
Source organism: Macaca mulatta (assembly GCF_049350105.2). Classification (NCBI taxonomy): domain Eukaryota; kingdom Metazoa; phylum Chordata; class Mammalia; order Primates; family Cercopithecidae; genus Macaca; species Macaca mulatta. Next base: position 29,236,246 of record NC_133410.1, on the reverse strand, counting down.
TCTTTGGATCATTTCCAAAAATGTGTCTATAGTCCTCTTATTACTCTTCTTAAGTTGTGTTAAATATGTCGTAGACTTGCTGCAGAAATCTTGAATATTATTGATAGTTATATCTTTATTTTTTGAGACGAAGTTTCACTCTTGTCTCCCAGGCTGGAGTATAGTGGCACAATCTCGGCTGAATGCAACCTCTGCCTCCTGAGTTCAAGTGATTCTCCTGCCTCAGCCTCCGAAGTAGTTGGGATTACAGGGACGCACCACCACGCCTGGATAATTTGTGTATTTTTAGTAGAGACGAGGTTTCACCATATTGGTCAGGTTGGTCTGGAACTCCTGACCTCATGTGATCTGCTGGCCTCCACATCCCAAAGTGCTGGGATTACAGGTGTGAGCCACCGCCCCCGGCCAATAGTTACATTATATCTAAACAGCTATTATAAATTCCTACTTAGTCCCCTTGCAACCAACCTCTCAACTCTCTCAATAATTATGCATATTGTCGCCAGACTAATGACTGTGCCACTTTCCTGTTATTTTTGTTTGTTTTTAAACTTATATATTGAAACTTTCAAAACAATTACTGAGGTTTTTTTTTTTTTTTGTCTCTATGATAATATACCAAAATACTTTCCAATTCCCCTTTTCATTCCTATTCAATATCAGTCCTCAACTGCTAGCCATACTGGCATAACAATTGCTCCAAAATTTTCAATTCAATTATTTAACTCTGTTTGACTTAAGTCATCCCACATTTCCTGAGCACTACTAAGTTCCAAAAGTACCTCTTGTGCTCTACGTGAAGACGAGATAGGGGTTTAAGAGGTTAAACATATACAATATGGTAGAAGACTAAGTTTAAAAGGGTACCACAGGTCATTAAATAAACTTCTGGAGAATACATAAATACATATTTTAAAGGTTGACTTTATTCAATAAAGATAATCCAAGAGCAAGGGGAATAGACTCTGAAAAGCTTCTTGGGGAACCTAACAAAAAACATGTAAAAAGGTGTAAATGTATTTCTTACCAGTGTATTGGTCTCATGCCCCCAGTATACTTTGTAGTCAAATTTGTGTTTTCTTCAAATTGCCCTCTGGCAATAATAATTTAAAAAATGAATAGCCACACTAGTTCACTAGTATCATCCATCCATCCATCCATCCATCCATCCATCCATCCATCCATCCAGGACAAGACTCTATCCCCAACACTAACACTAAGTTTATTAAACATTTTCAGGTTGAAAAAGTCAAAAATATGCTTGGATGAACTTAAGTCAGGAACCTTACAATGATACCTGTAAAGAGCTACACCCCCCTCTTGCTGTTGCAGGACTTTTCCTTAGTTCAGCTAAAGATAGGTTTCTTGTCCCATGGCCATGAAAATGCAGGCTTGCAGACAATTTGAATGGTAAGACAAGGTTTTGTTGGGTGAAAAGGAAGAAAAGGGAGAAACAGGGACTCTCTGCAAGGCCAGAATCCCTGCTAGAATTCCAGCCTCACAACTTGAATCCCAGGTTCCGTAGGGATAGAAGAGAGCCCAGGCTCCTCCCTGCTGTGAACAATGCAAACTTCTGTGGCTCCACCCCAGTGCTTATTCCCAGTGCGCAGGCCAGGTGGAGTTTTGCCAGGTACCCCCTCCCACCTGGCCGTCTCACTGCCATCAAGAATCTCTATACTTACCATGGGGAATGATCTCTACACTTTCATAATTTTTTCAGTTCAAGCTTAAAAACAAGCAACAAAAATTAGCATCAGTATTTTCTGGGTTGTCTGGCTTACTACTATGTTAATAGACAATTAGTGTGTAACAGACAATAATGCCATAATAACTCAGTGGCATTCAAAACTAAGCATATAATTCTTATATGTCTGTGGATAGGCTAAAGCAAATTTTTTCCACCTGTGTTAACTCTGGGTTCCAAGGTGAAGGAGCAGCTACTGATCAATACAATGCAAAAACATAAGAGAGAAAGTACAATCTTAAAAGCAGCTTTTAAAATCCTGCTTATGCCATCTCTGCTAACATCCCTTTGTCCAAAACTAGTTACATGGTCAAGTTGAAAATCAAGGGTCATGGATGTGCCTTAAACCTCAGTGAAAGTGACTGAACATTTACAAACATGGCATGGTGAGGGAATAATTATTACTGCCAATTAGTCTATCATAGCACAATGATGGTGATGGAAACATGTTATTTATTTTTTATTTTTTTTGTCAAATGAATGTGTTCCAACAAATTGACAATTCAATGATAACAAGGTTTCAGTATGAAAGGTTTTGTAGATGGAGTGGATAAGAGTGGTATGACTCATGAGTCATGAGGTGGTACACTCTACTGAAAGTTGTCAGACACAAAAGGATCTGTTCCAAAGAAAGGAGTTCATTATTATCAGTCTAACATGATTCTATCCCTGTAATTACATACTCAAAACAATTAGTACTACACAACTGATCAGGAATAAATGCATAATGAGAAATAATAGTGTTCTTTCAGAATCTAACAATAAATACAATGGACAGCTATTTAATACAGATATGAACAACACTGGAATGGTAAATTGTTGTCAAATACAACGTGAGAACATTATAGGGTTATCCAATGAAGCCTCATTAAAATTGCCGTTTAAGCATTCTACACTCTCATTTTACTAAAGTTGGGGGTCAGATTTTTCTACTAAAGTACTGTTAAAATTATTAATGTATCCTATACATATTTGTTTAAAGTATTGTTCTTTGCATTTGTGTTGTTGGACTCAAATTCATAAACAGATAAATATGGAGCCAGACGTCAGTCTAAATCTTTCTCTTAAACCTAACATTGGTGACTTAGGTTCAATATCAGATCATCACAAGTAATATTCATTAGGTAAACTTTGTATCTTCCCAGTTACTGACAGTATAAGTTATCAATCCATGTCACACTTTGCCATTTTTCCATCCTCTCCAATTTCTTTATCATTTTTTCAGCCTCTGCTCACATGTAGTCCAGTACCTGAATTCACATACTTTATGTTTTATTTATATGACTGCACACCAAGTATAGGCATCAATTTCTGAATTAATTACACAGTGCCATGGACATACTACATAATTACCTATCCCGAAATATGGAGGCATAAAACAATACACAATGATTTAGCTTCTGATTCTACAAGTCTATGTTTTAGCTAAGGGTAACTTTGGATTTGATTTTAGCTTTCATTTAGGAGTTGGCTACTGGATGCTGGGAACTCAAACACTTGCAAATCAACTGTCTTTTGGCCAAAGCAATTTAGTTCAGTTTCATGTTTCTCTATTGCTACCCACAAGGTTAGAATAGATGGGTTCTTTTCATAGGGCGGAGGTGCAAAAGGGAATATATGAGTCCTCTTGAGGCCTACATTCAGGACTATCATTGTGCCACTTTTGCCTTATTCCACTGCCAGAAAAAGTCACACAGACAGGTTTCTTTAATTAAGAGGAGCAAAAACGTCACACAGCAAAGAGTGTGAATGGAGGTTGGCTTAGAAACTCAGAACAGTTAACATCATCAGTCTTTCCTAGTTTTTATTTAATCAATTTTGTTTTAAAAATAACATTATATAAGCATAAGAAATTGTAAAGTGTTTTTTTCAATAATCACATAATTTTGAAACAAATAATATAAATTATTCAATGAAGTATCTGTTAATCTTGGGAGATTTCTCGGTCATTTCACTTATTTTTAACCTATACTGGTTCATATGAACTAATAGTTCACATACTATTTATGTTTGAGAATCTCTGTCTTTTGATTAGAGGTTGTTTTCAATACACATTGGGAATTAGGGCAAATGTAAACTCAGGCTATTCAGTTTAGATCACAGGTAAAAAATGCCACAGTAGAATTAATAGATGAATAGGAAATCAAGTTAAGATGAAGGAAAACAGAGTGGTTGAGAGCATGGCTGCCAGATTTAGTAAGCCTGACTCCACTATCTTCTACCTCTGTGACCTTTAACAAAATATTAGACTTCTGTTTTCTAATCAATGGAGAGTACAGAGATAAAAACAGTACTTACCTTATCTGGTTGTGGTGAGAATTCAATGAAAACACACACACACACACACACACACACACACACACACACACACACACACACGAGTTTAGAAAAATGCCTAGCACATACTAGGCACTATGTAAGTGTAAGTTCCACCTATTATCATGGTAAATAGTCAGCTCATGTGATTTTTTTTTTTTTTTTTTTTTTTTTGTCTTGCTTCTGCTTGGTTATTAGTAGCGTATCTCTCTGGGCATCTTACTTTCCAGAAGTACTCTGAAGAGAGGAATTGGGAGTAATGATTTTTGATAGCGGTGGGACATTTTGTAAAGCATGGAGATACGTATGAAATGCTTAGGTCTGTTTATTTTATAACCTAGGAAATTGTACTTCTTTTATTTGACATTGTATTTTTTCCAAATTAGTCTTATTATTAATAAAAATAGACGCACGCAATGAGTGTACGTGTTTTCTTGTACGTACATATACTTTTTGACGCTAAATATGTGAAATGAAATTATATTGGGTTAATAGGCTTCGAGTGTATACAAATATAACACTTTATATAAATTATTCAGCAAAAAAGTAAATAAATGTTACCAATCTGATGGATAAAATGTAACATAATTTACCTGACTACTACCAAGATTCATCATGTAATAAAATATTTATTGTACATTTATATTTCCATTTTTTATATCAAAAAAACTTTTCCATTTTTTTATTTGTTGTCATCTCTCTCTTTCTCTCTCTCTCTCTCTCTCTCACTCCTTTGCTCTCTTTAAATGGGGTGTGGTCAGTTGCTAAGCTACATTTTCAGAAGAAGAAAACTTGCTTATTGCAGGAAGATTTTTAATTTCTCTTTATCTTGAAACCTCCAAAGCCTATAACAGTAAAATAAGATAAGCAAGAATATATGTTGTACAAGTTACAACTACAGCATTTAGTATTATGCCAGTTTGCATAATGTTTTAATAAGGTTTTGCTCTAGTCACTTATGCATAATGACATCTTAATTCTAATGTACATGATTAAAGCAGTGTCCTAAAGGCCCTTTAGTGTATTACAAAACTTTTGTGATGCTGTTGTGAGCTGTTTTATAAACTTTATTACTCCAGTATTTTTTTTTAGATTATTACTCATCATTTTTTTTCTTTTACATTTTCTTTCTTTAAAATGTTCATATTTGGCTGGGCATGGTCGCTCATTCCTATAATCCTAGCACTTTGGGAGGCTGAGGCAGGAGGATTGTTTGAGCTCTTGGAGTTCAAGACCAGCCTGGGTAACATAACAAGACCCTAGTACTATGGGAGGAGGAGGAGGAGGAGGAGGAGGAGTAGGAGAAGGAAAAGGAGAAGGAGAAGGAGAAGGAGAAGGAAAAGGAGAAGGAGAAGGAGAAGGAGAAGGAGAAGGAGAAGGAGAAGAAGAAGAAGAAGAAGAAGAAGAAGAAGAAGAAGAAGAAGAAGAAGAAGAAGAAGAAGAAGAAGAAGAACGAAGAAAGAAGAAAGAAGAAAGAAGAAGAAAGAAGAAAGAAGAAAGAAGAAAGAAGACCTTCATATCAACAGTTTTTGGGTTTTTTTTTTTTAATTTTTGAGACAGAGTCTCACTCTGTCACCAGGCTGGAGTGCAGTGGTGTGATCTCGGCTCACTGCAACCTCTGCCTCCCAGGTTCAAGCGATTCTCCTGCCTCAGCCTCCCAAGTAGGTGGGACTACAGGCACCTGCCACCACACCCAGTTAATTTTTGTATTTTTAGTAGAGATGGGGTTTCACCTTGTTGACCAGGATCGTCGGGATCTCTTGACCTTGTGATCTGCTTGCCTTGGGCTCCCAAAGTGCTGGGATTAGAGGCGTTATAGGCGTGCGCCACTGTGCCTGACCAGAGATTTTGGCTTCTCTCTTTATTATCACAATACTATGATCTTAACACGAGAAGAAAATGCATGGGAATTATTTTTGTAGCATGCGTAGGTTGTATTTTCTAATTTATAAATACCAACAAAGTCATTGATACATGCTTTAGGTGGTCTATATCATTTTATATTCTTACTAAAAAGGTAAATTGTGACCAAAATAATATACCAGTACGTATGTACCTAAATGGCTAAAATTAAAAGGACTACCAGTGTCAAGTGTTGGCAAGTTTGGGAAATAACCGAATGTCTGTTTCATTGCTTGTGCTACTGCCAATTGATACAACCTCTTCAGAAAAATATGGGACTATAACTATTAAATGTAAATATTCCCTGTGATCTGGAAATTCCATTCAAGGATATTTAACCAACAAAATACCTGCATATGTCCACTAAAAATCATAAATAAAAATATTTATTGCAATTTATTCACAGTATCACCAAGCTGAATACAAGCTATATTTGTTTTGTATTGATGTGTAACAAATTACCACAGGTTTGTGGCTTAAAACAACACTTGTTTGTTATCTCGCAATTTCTGTCTGTCAAAAGAGTGGCACTACTTAACTAGGTCCTCTGCTTATGTTATGGAAAAGCAGCAGTTAGGGTGTTGGCCTGGCTAAGTTTTCACCTAAGCGTCAGGATTCTCTTCAGCACTCACTTGGTTCTTGATAACATTCAGTTTCTTGAAATTATTAACGTGAGAGCTTATTTTTTCCTGCTCAGCTCATGCGGCCACTCAAAGTTTCTAGTGACTGCGTGCAGTTCTTTGTCATGTGGTCTTCCCAATACAGTGTTTTTGCAGGGCTATTTACTCTCAGAAACAGTCTGTAGTCTGCTTTCTTTCAAAATTTATCTGTTGAAACCATAATGATCAATGTGATGGTGTTTGGAAATGGGCCCTTCAGAGGTATTTGCGTCATAAAAGTGCATCCCTTAAGATGAGGTTATTTCCTCATTAAAAAAAGAGACAGGTAGAAGCTTGTTCCGCTCCCTCTGCTCTCCTCTATATGAGAATACAATGAGAAGATGCCCATTTGCAAACCAGGAAGAGAGTCTTCACGAGACACTGTAGCTACTGGCATTTTGATCTTGAATTTCCCAGCCTCCGGAACTCAGAGAAATAAATGTTTCCTGTTTAAGCCACCCAGTCTATGGTAATTTGTTATAGTAGCCTGATATGATTTGACTCTGTGTCCCTACCCAAATCTCATCTTAAATTATAATCCCCATAATTTCCACATGTTGAGGGAGGGAACCAGTGGGAGGTGGTTGGATCATGGGGGCAGTTTCCCCAATGCTGTTCTCATGATAGTAAGTGAGTTCTCATGAGATCTGATGATTTTATAAGTGTTAGACTGTTCCTTCTTCACACACATTGTCTCTCTCCTGCAGTCATGTAAGACGTACCTGCTTCCCCTTCTGCCATGATTGTAAGTTTCCTGGGGATTCCCCAGCCATGTAGGATTGTGAGTTCATTAAGCCTCTTTTCTTTATAAATAACCCAGTCTTGGATATGTTTGATAGCAGTGTCAAAATGCACTACTCCAGAACCTGAACTGGCTATGATGAGTGACTTAGTTTATAAAGCCAGAAAACAGAATTTGCCAGCAAAATGGAGTAATATAGCATAATCAAGAAAACCATATCTGATTATCTTTACCATATTCTCTTGGTTAAAAGTAAATATGGGATAATTGATCTCATTATCATTATGTAATGCCCTTCTTTATTCTTGGTAATTTTCATTACTCTGAATCCTTCTTTGTCTAGAATTAACATAACTACTCCAGGTTTCTTGTAATTAGTGTTAGCATGTTACATCTTTTTTCACCCCTTCATTTAAAAAAAATGTGTAGGTACATAATAGGTGTATATATTTATGTGGATATATGAGATATTTTGATACAGGCATACAATAAATTGTAATCATACATATCAGGAAATGAGTATCTTATCACTTCAAACATTTACTTTTCATTGTGTTACCAACAATCCAATTATACTCTTCTAATTATTTTTAAATGTACAATAAATTATTTTTGACTGTAGTCACCCTGTTGTGTTTTCAAATCCTAAATCTTATTTATTCTATCTAGCTTTATTGTCTGTACCCATTAACTATTCCCACCCCATCCCCCAATTACCCTTGCCAGCTTCCTGCATCCATCATTCTACTTTCTATCTTGATGAGATTAAATTGTTTTAATTTTTAGTTCCCCAAAATAATTGTGAACATGTGAAGTTTTTCTTTCTGTGCCTGGCTTATTTCACTTAACATAGTGTTCTCAATTTTCAATGATGTTGTTGCAAAATGACATGATCTCATTATTTTTTATGGCTGAATAGTACTCCATTGTGTATAGGTACCACATTTTCTTTATCTATTTATTGACAAACACAGGTTGCTTCCAAATCTTGGCTATTGTGAATAGTGCTGCAATACACATGAGAGGGCAGATAGATCATTGATACACTGACATCTAGCAGTGGCATTGCTGGAGCATGTGATATGTCTACTTTTAGTACTTCAAGGAACGTTCCAACTGTTCCCCATAGTGGTCACACTAATTTACACTCTCTCTAACAGTGTATGAGGGTTCCCATTTTTCCACATTCTGGCAGTGTTTGTTTTTTCCTGTCTTTTGGATAAAAGCCATTTAAACTGGGTGAAATAATGTCATTGACATTTTGATTTTCATTTCTCTAATGACCAATGATGTTGAGAAATTTTCATACACCTGTTTGCCATTTGATTGTCTTCTTGAAATATATTTACTCAGATCTTTTTCCCATTTTAATTAGATTATTAAATTTTATTCCTATAGAGTTGAGCTCCTTATATATTCCAATTATTAATCCCTTTTCAGATAGGTAATTTGCAAAGATCTTCTCCCATTCCGTGGGTTGTTTCTTCCCTTTTTGATTGTTTCTTTTGCTGTGCAAAATCCTTTTAACTTGATGTAATCTGATTTGTCCATTTTTTTCTTTGGTTGCCTGTGTTTATAAGGTATACTCAAGAAATCATTTCCCAGACCAATGCCCTCAAGAGTTTTCCCAATATTTTCTTTTAATAGTTTCATAGTTTCAGTTCTTAGATTTGTCTTTAATCCATTTTGATTTGATTTTTGTATATGATGAGACATAGCTTTCTAGTTTCATTCTTCTGCATATGGATATACAGTTTTCCCAGCACCATTTATTGAAGCAATTGTCCTTTCCCCAATATCTATTCTTGGCAAGTTGGTCAAAAATGAGTTCACTGTAGATGTGTAGATTTCTTTCTGGGATTTCTATTCTGTTTCATTGGTCTATGTGTCTGTTTTTACACTAGCACCCTACTGTTTTGGTTACTACATTTCTGTAGTATAATTGCAAGTGAGGTAATGTGATTCTTCCAGTTTTGTTCTTTTGCTTCCCTCTTCACTTTTAATCCATTTGTGTCTTTATATTTAAAGTAGGATTCTTATCAACAACATATAGTTCTGTCTTGTTCTCACCTACTCTGACAGTCTGTTTTTTAATATTATATTTAGATATACACATTTAAAGTAACTATTGATGTAGCTGGATTAATATCTACCATGTATGTAATTATTTTCTTTGTATTATTTTTGTCCTTTCTTTATATTTCAGTTTTCATTATTTTTTAATCTTTCTTTGGTTTTAACTGGACATTGCATATAATATTCTCTTCTCTCTTATCAATTATTTTTAATTAATTTATCTGAGTGTTTGCCATAAAGTTTGGAATAATAATTTAGATATTAATCCAAGTTCTCTTTAAAATAATACAATACATTTTCACAGGTGAGACAAGAACAATACATTTCTTCCCCAATGTTCTTTTCTTTATGTAGTTTCAAGTTTCTGACCCATATTATTTTCATTCTCTTTGAATATCTTATTTTAATATTTCTTATAAGGAAGGTATTCTTCACTTTTGTTTATCTAGGCACTTTTTATTTCTCCTTCATTTTTGAAGACTAATTTCACTGGATAGAAAATTATATGTTGGTACTTTTTTTCCTTTTACTCTTTAAATATTCCACTTCATTCTGTCCTAGCTTACATAGTTTCTGAAAAGAAGTATAATATAATTCTTACATTTGTACATCTTGAGGTACATGTCTAATATAGATGTGGATGTACCTATCAACAGGACATCAAAATGTGTGCAACAAGATTGATAGAACTATAAGGATAAATAGAAATCAATTATATATCATCAAACGATAGCAGAGTGCACATTCTTCTCAGGCTCACATGGAACATTCACCAAAATAGAGACCACATTCTGGGCCATAAAAACACCTTAGTAAATTTAAAAGAATGAACATTATATAAAGTATACTAGTCAGAAAACAATGGACTTATGTTAGAATTCAAACAAAGAAATACAGCTGGAAATTCACAAATTATTTGGAGATTAGCCAAGTTACTTCTAAGTAACACATGAATCAAAGAAGTCTTAAAAGAAATTAAAAATATTTTAAATAAATAAAAATAAAATACAACATATGAAATTTTGTGAGATGAATTAAAAGCGGTAATTACTTGGAATTTTATAATATTGCATGCACATATTAATAAAGTGAAAAGATCAAAAATCTATAATGAAGATTCTATTCTATGGAACTATAAAAAGATTAACAAAATCGAAGAATGAAGGTAGAAAGAAATAATAAAATACAGAGCAGAAATTGATGCAATTTAAAACCGGAAAGAAACTGAGAAAATTAGCAAAACCAAAAAAAAGAAAAAAAACCCAAAAAACCTGTTTTTGAAAAAAATAGTAAAATTGTTAAAACCTTACACAGCTATCCAAGAAAAAAGAAAGGGTATTATTAGTGACCCTAGGACATTAAAAAGAATAAGAAAAGGAAATTATGAACAATTCTATGCCCACAAATTTGATAACTTTGATAAAATAAAACAATTACTTGAAAGACACAGTCTATCAAAACTCACATGGATAATGTGAATAGGCCTGTATTTGTTAAAGAAATTGAAAAAATACTAATATCTTTTTAAAACAGAAATCACCATGCCCACATAGTCTCACTGGTTAATTCTACCAAACATTTAAGGATAAATGATACCAAGTATCTACCATCCATCCATTCCAGAAGTAGAAGCGGAAGGAACACTCCCTAACTTAGTTTTTTCAGGACAGCAGTACTCTAATACAAAAACCATGTTCATGGATAGGAAAATCTGATGTTTATAGGATGTCAGTTCTTCCCAAATTGATGTATGGATTAAATAAAATTCTAATAAAAGCTCCAGCAAGTTAGTTTGTTTATATTGACAAATTGATTCTAAATTTAATATGGAAAGGCAAAAACTCAGAAAAATCAACACAATGTTGAAGAAGAGGAATAAAGACAAAAGATAAACACTACCCAACTTCAAGTCTTGCTGTAAACTTAAACAGTAATTAAGACAATGTAGTATTGATGAAAGAATGGACACGTAAATTGATGGAACAAAATAGAGTCCCAAAATATTTCCACACAAATATAGTCAACTGTAAAGAGAAATAAACCCATAGAATTGTACAGCACAGTGAACCCTAATGGAAAGTATGGACTTTATTTAATAATAACATATTGATATTGGTTCCTCAATTGCAACAAATTTATCACACAAATGAAAGACATTAATAATACACGAAACAGAGGGTGAGAGAAGAGGGATCTTTTTAGGAATTCTACATACTTTCTGCTTAATAGTTTTGTAAATATTGAATTGCTTTAAAAATAAAGTATGTTAAAATTAAAATTGAAAAAGCAAGTTAAAGGCTCTTCTTATACTCAAGTGGAGGAAGTACACAAAATAAAAAGGAAAAGAGTACTGATATACAATACAACACGGGTGAATTTCCGACAGAGTGTTGAGCAAACAGTCAAACAGAAAAAAAAGAGTGCCTACCACGTAATATTATTTATATGAACTTCAAATAGGCAAACTAATTTGTGTATAATTGAAATTAGAGTGGTTATATTTGTACCAGTTTACTGAGTAAATTCTGGCATTATGTAAAATGTTCTATTATTGTGTCTTGATGATAGTTCCATGGATATATATGCAGAATTTTATGGAGCTACATAGTAAAATGTGTAGATATATTGCATGTAAATTATGCCTCAATACAAATAAATAATATATAGAAAAAACTCAGTTACTTCCTTCAAACTGCACACAGTGTCATGAGATTTATTTATATGAGACTATACAAATAAGCAGCAACTTGATTATTGGCTAAGAGCACATCATCAGGCACCAAAAGTCGGAATTCAAATCCTGAATTTGAAACTTCCTAAACTTGGATAAGTACTTTAATGTGTGACTCACTGTCTTCTGTAAAATGGTGAAAATCATAGTACCTGCTTACCTAGTATTGATGTGAGGATGTAAATGAATACAAGTAAGGTATTTGGGGCATTGAGGGACGTATAATAAGCTCTCAATGTATGTTCATCAATTAGGAAACAGTAGGTATTCAATAAATATTTTGTACTTGTGACACCCATTCCTAAAAATTTAAAACTTAGTTTTCTTTAGGATATTTGGAGTCCACAACATGGGCCACCAACACAGTCTTCTATGCAGTGTGATTTGAGAGGCCCATTGCATAAAATAGTTCCCTTCCCATGTTCCAGACTCTATTTCTCACTGATTAATCATTACTGATTTTTGGCAATACAAATGGATTTTTTCTATAGAAAAACACATTTAAGGCCGGGCGCGGTGGCTCACGCCTGTAATCCCAGCACTTTGGGAGGCCAAGGAGGGTGAATCACAAGGTCAGGAGATCGAGACCATCCTGGCTGACACAGTGAAACCCCGTCTCTACCAAAAATACAAAAAATTAGCCAGGAGTGGTGGCAGGTGCCTGTGGTCCCAGCTACTTGGGAGGCTGAGGCAGAAGAATGGTGTGAACCTGGGAGGTAGAGGTTGCAGTGAGCTGAGATTGCGCCACTGCACTCCTGCCTGGGTGACAGAGTGAGACTCTATTGCAAAAAAAAAAAAAAAGAAGAAAGAAAGAAAAACTGCACTCTTGCCTGGGTGACAGAGTGGGACTCTATCTCAAAAAAAAAAAAAAAGAAAGAAAAAAAAACCACATTATTTAAATTTATTTAAACTGGTACTATTAGTAAATTTCCTTATTTTTTGAAATAATGATTATGTATTGAATGTCTACAATATACAAATTAACATTCTACATATGTTAGATTATGGGGGTAGGGAGAAAGGGAGAAGGTTTTGGAAAATAATTTTATTAAAATGAGAAATGAATTTTCTGTATCTGTATTGTCTGACACTAGCATTTTAATAATTGTAAAAATTATTGATGATTGCATTGATGACCAAGGTTCAACATATTGATTTTTTTATCACGGGAAGTGGGATAAAAAATAATATAATCTCTTCTAGAAGAAAATAATAAAAATTTGAAGTTTACTATTGTCCTCTTAACTGCCTATTTGCATGTCTGACCCCTGCTGAATATTGTACTATAATCTCACTGTAACTGTCTCTTTCAGAATTTTGAATGACCTAACATATTTATCTAGACAATTTCCTATTGTCAACTACAATATTTATTGGAACACTCTTATGACAAATGAAGACTCTAAAATGAAAAATCAAGCTGCCAGGCGCGGTGGCTCACGCCTGTAATCCCAGCACTTTGGGAGGCCGAGACGGGCAGATCACGAGGTCAGGAGATCGAGACCATCTTGGCTAACACGGTGAAACCCCATCTCTACTAAAATACAAAAAAAAATTAGCCGGGCGTGGTGGCGGGCGCCTGTAGTCCCAGCTACTCCGGAGGCTGAGGTAGGAGAATCACGTGAACCCGGGAGGCAGAGTTTGCAGTGAGCCGAGATCGCGCCACTGCACTCCAGCCTGGGCAACAGAGCCAGACTCTGTCTCAAAATAAATAAATAAATAAATAAATAAATAAATAAATAATAATAAAATAAAAGAAAAATCAAGCTATATAGGGTTTATCTAATATTTGAAAGGCCTGATGACTTTAAAAGACTGATTCTCCTTAGACAACAGGAATGTGTGATTCAAAAATATTTCCTAATCATCAAAGAAACATATATGCATATTTATTAGGAATTGATATGGTTTGGCTTTGTGTTCCCACCCAAATCTCTCCTTGAATTGTAATAATCACCATGTGTCACCGACGGGATGAGGTGGAGATAATTAAATCATATGGGTGTTTTCCCTCATGCTGTTCTTATAATAGTGAGTGAGCTCTCATGAGATTTGAAGTTTTTATGAGAGGCTTACCCCTTTAATTGGCACTTACTCTTTCTCCTGCCACCCTGTGAAGAAGTGCCTCCCACTATGATTGTAAGTTTTCTGAGGCCTTCCCCATCATGCAGAAGTTTGAGTCAATTAAATTTTGAGTCAATTTCCTCTTTTCTTTACAAATCACCCAGTTTTGCTTATTTCTTTATAGCAGCATGAGAACAAACACAGTAAATTGGTACTGAGGTAGTGGGGTGCTGCTATAAAGATTCCTGAAAATGTGGAATCAACTTTAGAACTGGGTAACAGTCAGAGATTGAAACAGTTTGGAGGGCTCAGAAGAAAACAGAAATAGTTCGGAGTTTGGAACTTCCTAGAAACTTGTTGAATGGTTTTGAACAAAATGCTGATAGTGATATAGACAATGAAGTACAGTCTGAGGTGGTCTCAGAGGGAGATGAAGAACTTCTTGGGAACTGGAGCAAAGGTGATTCTTACTATACTTTAGCAAAGAGACTGGTGGCATTTTGCCCCTTCCCTAGAGATCTGTGAAACTTTGAACTTGAGAGATGATTTTAGGTATCTGGTGGAAGAAATTTGTAAGTAGCAAAGCATTCAAGAGAATGCAGAGTGTAACAGTTTGGAAAATTTTCAGCCTGACCATGTAATAAAAAAAGGAAAACTCATTTTATGGGCAGAAATTTAAGCCTGCTGCAGAAATTTGCATAAGTAATGAAGAGCCAAATGTTAATCACCAAGACAATCGAGAAAAATTCCTCCAGGGAATGTCAGAGAACTTCACGGCACCCACTCTCATCATAGATCTGGGGACCTAGGAGGGAAAAATGGTTTCATGGGCCCCCTACTCTATGTAGCCTCAAGACATGGTGCCCTGCATCCCAGCAGGTTCAGCTCTAATTCTGGCTAAAAGGAGCCAACATACAACTCAGGCCATTGCTTCAGAGGGTGCAAGTCCCAAGCCTCGGTGGCTTACACGTGGTGTTGGGCCTGTGGGTTCACAGAAGACAAGAAGTGAGGTTTGGGAACCTCCACCTAGATTTCAAAAAACGTATGGAAATGTCTGGAAGTCCAGGCAGAAGTCTGCTGCAGAGGTGGGACCCTCCTGGAGAACTTCTGCAAGGGCAGTGCAGAAGGGAAATGTGGGATTGAAGCCCCCACAAAGAATCCCCACAGAGGCACTGCCTACTGGAGCTGTGAGAAGAGGGCTGTTATCCTCCAGACCCTAGAATGGTAGATCCACTGACAGCTTGCACTCTGCACCCAGGAAAGCCACAGACACTCAATGTCAGCCCATGAAAGCATCTGGGAGGGGGGCTGTACCCTGCAAAGCCATAGGGACAGAACTGCCAAAAGCTGTGAGATGCCCACTCTTGCATCAGCATGACTTGGATGTGAGACATGGAGTCAAAGTAGATGATTTTGGAACTTTAAGATTTAATGACTACCCTATTGGATTTGCATGGGACCTGTAACCCCTTTGTTCTGGCTAATTTCTCCCATTTGGAATGGGTATATTTATCTAATACCTGTACCTGCATTGTATCTAGGAAGTAACTAACTTGTTGTTTTACAAGATCATGGGTGGAAAAGACATACCTTTTCTCAGATGTGACTTTGGACTTGGATTTTGAGGTTAATGCTAAAATGAGTTAAGACTTCGAGGGACTGTTCAAAAGGCATGATTGTGTCTTAGAAATATCAGTTTCACTCAGTCTTACCTAATGGCAGAGTTCATACACACCAATGAATATTTCCCTATATTTAGCTCCTGTTAGCAATGTTAATATGTTTTATTCAGTATTTTTATGTCAAAGTCATCCTAGTTATGCTTATTCTCCAGAGATATATGTAAACTTAGAAGCAAGAACTAACAAAAATTTCTATAGTATTTATAATAGTTTATTAACAAATAAACAATTTCTGCTCAACAATATCAAGTTGCCATGTGGCTTAACTTGTTCAAGTTAGTTCAAATCCCTTTACTTTTCCAAATGTCAGCAGTAATCTAAGCAGTTCCACATCACAGGCTGCTGACAGTTGGTATGTAAGATAATAAACAGAATTATATTCACTTGGGCACTAAAATTCATAGATTTTTCTTTCTATGGACCCAGTTATCAAATAATTTAGAAATTAGTTTGTCACTCTGATTTTCAATTCATAGAGTTAATGTAACTGAACTGAGCTCACGGGTGTCAAGAGAAATGTTAAGTATATACAAACTGGTATGTAGTCCAGTGACTTTTATTATTTCATAGCTGAATATATGGATAATTTTTTAAAAATATGATTTACCTGACAAGAAAGCTTTCAAATGCCATTCCCATAATGTGATTATTTTATATAGATGGTTAAGAAAGTGATGTTTGCTTTTTCAGGAGGATTTTGGCATCATGAGACACAGGCTATCAATTCTTGCAATGCTAGCTTTATGAATTCAGATACCAAAAAAGAAGAAAACCTAAAATGTTTTACTATCATTTGCAGAAAACATTGGCATGCAAATAGAGAGGAAGCATGCAAGTAAAGACTGAATTAGTCACTGATTTTGAATCATATCCTGTAGCCATTTGTTCAGGAAACAGATGCCAGAAAAGTGCAATTGTTCTGACCTCTCCAGCAATCTCTTCAAAGGTATCTTTTCTCCCTCTATTAATATCATCACGGGGCCTGTGGCTTTCAGAGAATTTCAGTCGGATAAACTAAATCATACTAGGATGTTCTTAACTTCCTGAATTTCCTCTAGTAATTTCTTTTACATATGCTAAAGAACCCCAAGGTAAGAGCAGTGAAAACTCAAAAGACATGAATCTTAGTTTTATTCTTTGATTTTCTTCTTATTATTTACTCTTCAATATCTAGATCAGCTGTCAACTCATTCTTTACTGAAGTCTTCATTTTTCTCATTTCAACAGTACAAATCCTATGCTGTCTGAGATACCACAGTACCACTATTATAATGCCATTGCCGTATTTATCACACCATGTTAAAGTTCCTTCAGGAATATTCTCAGAAGCTAAACTTTTCTGACTTCAATCTCAGTTTCTGGGAAAAGACAACTGAGCATCTTTTGTAGTAACTGTCACATTAAACTCTTTCCCTGTGAATATTCGTATGTTTTGTTGCCTGTTTCTCTGACTGTTGATAACTTTTTAGATTTTAATCTAGAATTTTAGGGGAATAAACTCCATCCCTTTTACCCTTTTACTATCCATACGTTTTAATTTTACTCTATAGTTTTTACTTAATGTAGCACAGCGGGGATTCAAGTGTTCTTTTATATCCGTGCCTAATTTTACAGTTGACAAAACTAAACCACTCAAAGGCTAAACATCTGCACTGAGTCCCAGTTTCCTCATCTACAGGAATGGGGATAATTCTTACCTAAAGAGATTAATCTAAGACTATTTCTATGTTTGGTACAGTGCAGGAGATGTAAATAAATACAGACTAGATGGTGAAATTATTTTTGTGACAATTTCTTAATAGCTTCAGAAAACCTCAAATTTACTTATTCTTTATTGAAGAAATTCAGAATATTTTCCAAACGAAATTTTGCCTTTCTCATTACTATTAATATTTATTTGTCAATTCAAAAATATCTTACTGACCTGCTTTTTATGGAAACAAACCTCCCCAGGCTGTGGACACTGCTGTGTATTGCAGAATCCTCCAGGATAATCATGCCACATCTATATCTACCTTGCCGCAGGTGCAATGTCTATGCAGTCTTAGGTTTGAATCCACTATAAAACTCATGGATAGAATGGCAGAAATCATATAGTAACATGTACCTTTCATACCTTATTTTTACATTTTAATTATCTTAAAATTTTTCCCCACAGGTTTTTCTTATATTGTCAACTGAATTGCTATTATTTTAAAATAAAAGATTGAGACCTGATAATACAGATTAATATAGTTAGAATGCCTGGTATATGCTTTGATTTTATACTTTTGTATTATAATGTACTATTAAAGTGAAATATATATATATATATGTAACTATTTTCTGAAAATCTGTTTATCCCATTAGATTGTAATTTGTGGAAGAGCAGATACCAGGTATATTCAGTTTATAATTTGATCTCTAACCCATGGCCTGTGCCTGGGTCTATAAAACCCACAACTATTTTATGAACGATTTTTTTTTCCTCCCACATCATTTGCACTTCTTACATCAGCCTGCCATATCTAAATGATTAATGAAATCATGAGTGTTTCTTTTATGTCAAACAAGTTCATCACTGTATTCAGACTGTTAAAGCAAAGTAAGCAGAAGGCCATTATTCTGGGTTGTTTCTGTACCTGGAAGCCTCATGGAAGCAAATCAAAACATAATTGAGAAGCATTTTTGTTACTGATTAATTTGGAATTAAGTTTCAACAAATCACAGATGGCCTACCAACCCTTTGGCTACATTATTAGTGACTTCCCATCAGATCATACCCAAATAAGGCAAATGCCTAGGCATAGCCAAACAAGTAATTTATTTACTTTACTTCCTCACATATTCTATAAAAGCTCACTTCATAGGATACTGGAGCAGAGCTCTCTGAACCTCTTTCAGTTTTGAGTGCTGCCTGATTCATGAATTATTCCTGGTTCAAATAAATTCTGTTAATTTTTTTAAAGTTTTCCTTTTAGGTCATTAATCCTTATCTTTCTTGTAGTCTTACTTACTGATCATTCTCTTTATTTTACATTATGTTGGTTCAAATATGGGTAAAACTAGTATCTACATGCAATCTAAAAATGGATCTGTAATTTACACAAAGAAAAATGATCATATTGATTCCTTTTATCATGGTTAGAGAAAGTTTTAAAACAGATTTATTTATTACCTATTTATATGTGTATAAGTATACACACTTGCCCCTTTTTACCACCTTTTTATTCAGTACACAACAGAATTCCTAATTTATAATGCTATTCTCTCTGAAATATTCATCTAAATATGCACCTGAATGGCTGACAAACTAACATACGTTCTCAGCCAACGAGAGCCAGCAAACATGGTCTAATGGACACAGCTGAACAATGTCAGTGAATGTATCATATCGTGAGTTCTCCCATTCAGTGAGTGGTACTCTCTTCTTTTTTGAGACAAGTGTTGTTTTTCACTGGTGCCCTCACTTTCTTCTGACCTGGGAAGAATATTGCCTGATACTGGGAGACAAAATGATTGTGAGGGGTAGTACTATAGAGAAAGACTGGATGAAAGAATGGATGAGTGTCAATGTTACAACACAAAATTTAGAATGTTTTAGTCTTCTTCAAAAATCTGTGTAAAAACAGAGACGAGCAATTTGACAACAAAGACTTCATAAACAGTGTAGCTCTAGGAGACCAGTAATTACATGAAGTCTTTGTTATGTTGTGGCTAAACTATAGCATATCATAACTCACAGGAATTTGGACATGTAAAATAATGGGTTACAAGGAGGCTACAATCCACTCTCTCCCTTTTATACCCAAGAAAGAAAAGACTCATTCAAACCCCCTTATAATCATTTAATGAGCTCTCATAGCAAACACATACATTTTATTTCCTGGCAGAAGGAGTCTTTCTCTATAGAATTCCTTCAATGATATTTACCTTGTCTGACTACATTGCTTATTGAAAATAAATCTTCAATGTATGGATTTATATTGGCATTTCTAATTGAACATCTGAACCGCTGTGGAACTAAATAAGTGTAATATGGAGATATTTCATAAAGAAAATGATGAACTTTGAGCTAGTAATTTCACTTAGAAATGTAAAACGTAAACAAGAAATACAATCCATTGTTAAGGTAAAGCACTCAGAACTGCACCAACAATCTCGAATTTCTCTATTTTTAACATGTTTTGATATTGTGTCTATCTTTTGAATTAACAATATAATCAGAGGAACTATAATTTCTGTAGATGTGATTTGGCAATTCCACTCTTTGTGTTTCTGATGTAAGATACCTGGAAGACATCTAGTTGGACTTGTGCTACAGGAAACTCAGATAGAATTGTTTATGGACTGTTTATGCACCCTCCCCCATATTCATATGTTGAAGTCTCAACCCTTCAGTGACTCAACATGTAACTGTATTTTGAGGTAATGTCTTTAAAGAGGCAATTAAATTAAAGTGAGGCTTTTAGGGTAGGGAATTAATCCAATATACTTGGTGTCCTTATAAGAAGAATCAGAGACAACGGGGATGGTCCATGCAAATAATTGGGAGGTCATTAGACTGAGACAGTTTCAGGGTTTTAGGTTCCTACATAAGCAGAATGGAGCCCAATGTAACAGTAAAGCAAAACTACAGACTTTATCAATCAAAAGCTCCACCTAACCTCTATCTAGGGTCTTTCCACACTAAAATGATTAAATGAATTTTATTTGTCTTCCTTTGATGTAAAAGCTTGCTGCTTATGCTGCAACAGTGGAGCACTCTGAATCTCTTCTGATTCTGAGTGCTTCCTGATACATGAATTCTTCTTCGCTTAAGTAAATTCTGTTAAATTTGTTTTGTCTATTTTTTTTTCTTTTAGCAGAAGACACGGCAAGAATGAGCCTCTTCAAGCTAGTGAGAGGCTTTAGTAAAAACAAAACCTGCCTACACCTTGATATTGGACTTCTAGCCTTCAGATCTATGATAAAACACATTTTTGTTTGTTTGTTTAAGCCACCCAGTCTGTGTTATTTTGTTAGGGTGATCTTAGTAGACAAATTAGTAATACAAACTGGTTTGGTTTGCATTGCCAGTCTCAGAAATACATATTTTTTCTTAGAAACATATGCATTTAATATGGCACATCATCAATGATTCAGCTCAAGGTTACAGTTTCATGGAGGTTTGGAAATTTAGAGATAGTCCACTGTTTTACAGATAAGAAACAAAAGCCACAAAAGCAAAGTGACCTTTATAAGTCATGTGTTGCTAAATATCAGGGATTTGAGATAGACCAATAATTAAAACATGTCTTTCAAACTCATGTTTTAAATATTGAAAAAATAAGGTTAAAAAAAGTAAGGGCACATGGATCCCAAAATATCATCTCTATTATAATTAAAAGCTAACTAGAGAATGTAGTTCAGTGGAAAGAAATGGGCTTGCTAAATGCATCCCAAAATTCATGATGATACCTATATTCTCAGAACAGTGCCTGCCCAGGGCAGACACCTCCCAATCACTCCGATTAATAGAGTCAGACTTTTCTCTTGAAGGAGAATAGAATGCTTGCACCTTATGTGAATATTGTACTGCAGAGATGGAAAAGAAAAACATATGGAGTTGAGCCAGCTTGACGATTTATTACAGCATAATAAATTATTTCAACATGTGCTGGATTAAAACAACACTCACTTATTTGCTCAGAAATCTTCTTTTGGGATGGAGTTCATTGGAGAAACATTATCTTGAATCCCAATGGCATCAGCTAGGACTAAACCATTCAAGATGACTTCTTCCATAAAATGGATGAAATCTAGCAGTAATGATGACTGAACAGGCATTTGACTCTCTCTATCTACACAGCCTCTTCATTGTGTCTAGTTCTGGTTTCTTGCCAGTGTGTAAGTCTCAGTTTATTCGGTCTTATTAGCTGGTGGATCACTTCCTCCAGAGCACAAAAGTAGAAGCTACTAGACTTGCTTGGTACCTGGACCTTGAAGTTTCAGAATGGTATTTCTACTGTTTTTGTTTGTTTGTTATAATTACAAGAGGCATAGAGCCAAACTAAACGCAATAGGAAGGAAAATAGACCCTGCCTCTTGTTGGGGGTGTGGTATGAACAAACTGCAAGCTAGTTTGTGGTATGAGAGATAAGACTGTGGCAGGTTTTAGAAGTATGATCTGCCAGGTGATGCCCACATACCAATTTTATTTGTGACAAACTTCAATCAGGTAAATCACACTACCTTACCCTATACGGAATAAATAGTATCAGAGAAAAGCCACATATGCTTAAGTAAATGGGCTTAACTGAATATGACAATAATCTAAACGTAGAAGGTAAATGCAAGAGTGGAAGAAAAGAGTTTTATCTTAAAAATATTTAATCCTATAAAATTTTTATTTTGTACATTGTTTAATTGTTCATTGTTTTGTTTTTTTAATATTATTATCATGTTTTTTTGTTTGAGAAGGAGTTTCGCTCTTGTTGCCCAGGTTGGAGCACAATGACCAATCTTGACTCACTGCAACCTCAGCCTCCTGGGTTCAAGCAATTCTCCTGCCTCAGCCTCTTGAGTAACTGGGATTATAGGCATGTGCCACCATACCTGGGTAATTTTTTATTTTTAGTAGAGACAGGTTTCTCCATGTTTATCAGGCTAGTCTCGAACTCCCGACCTCAGGTGATCCACCCACCTTGGCCTCCCAAAGTGCTGGAATTATAGACGTGGGCCACCATGCCCGGCCAATTGTTCATTGTTTGACAATGAATATTAAAGGAAATAAAATATTTTATTTAAATCACTGCTGCATAGGCCTCATGTTTGTTGAACATCTTCTATATACTACACTTTTCCTGTCCTCTGAAGATATTCTGTATGAACTCCATGATCTCAAAGCTTACAATTTAGTGTGGGGGATGGGGTGAGGGAAGGGTGCTTATGAAAAATAAGTGAAAAAAATGGTCAAAAGGACATTAAGGAAAAGGATTATATTTTATATTCTGAATTTAATTAAATTTAGCAAGAGCCTGTCTCAGTCTGTGAAACTTCATAATTCATCAATCCCTATTTTTCTGTGGGAAATAATTATACATATATGTTTCTCCATAATAGCACTGAGCCCTAATATGCACAATTTATCTATTTAAACCCTGATTTAAATGTTATTTTTTAAAACTGGAAAACTAAACCTTTATGTATAATAGCACATGTATGTTTGGCAAAGACAAAGATTGTATGATGCTTATCAGGAAATACAAACCTACTGCCTCAGAAGGTGTGTTTACCTACATAGGGAATTACCTCTCTGGGTCATAGTGACTTACCAATTAATGCCTATTACTGTTGACTTCAGTTTTCAACAAGTCACCATGAATTATGTTAATTTTTTTCTTCCCCCCCCTTTTTTTTTTTTTTTTACTCCATTCTATCTTGTGATAATTTGTATCCAGCAGGTCTTAATAGCTATTATTTTTAGCATGCTTGGTATGCCAAAGGCACTACCTAATATGCTCTGACCCTCTTATATTTTTTATTTTATCTAATACTGACAATTTCTATAAAAGCAATACAAAAACTGAGACTTAGAATTCAGGGCTATGACCATATGGACAGAACTCTATGTGGCTGAGCCAATATTGGAAACCAGGTCTGGCCCATCCCATAATTTTGGTAGTTAATCAGTGTCCTCTAATACTTAACGACATGTGCTAAATTAGATATCTGATGTCATTTTAAAAGTCCAGACTGGTTGCTGTCTATTACAAAATTCTCCTCGTTCCAATTCCACTAAAAAAGGTCATTGAAATATTTTTCTCACAAAATATTGCTTGAGCTCCCTCCAACTTGGCAAAAATAAAACAAAACAAACACAGATAAATAAAATTATCCTTTGGCATTTGAATATTTATGGAAGGCAGTACTTAATCTTCGTTGAGTTGTAATCTCCACAGAGCATAAGAAATAAACAAAGCTATAGACAATCTTGAAATATATTGCATTCAGCTCCAGAAGGGCCACAGATATTCTGAAGCCTGTTTATAGCATTCATTCAAGTTATGTTTTCTGAAGTACTATTTACACATTCCAGATTAAACAATATGTTAACTCATGCACTGTTATCTAAAGATATTTTATATTTTATATCCATTGATTCTGATTAGATAACAAGAGAGCCAGTTTGGTGTTACTATGTCTGTATCATCTTAAAAATTCAGTTTTAACTAAGTGAAACTAGACCTCAGGCTCGAAGTCTTCAGCAGGAAAGATTATCTATCTATAATTTAATAAAATTTCGTTTCATAATATTGTTTTTGGCAATGTTATTTGCAATTTTGGTTATTAAGCACCAAATTTATAAATATATATATATATATATATATATATTTTTTTTTTTTTTTTCAGACACAGTTCCACTCTTGTCACCCAGGCTGGACTGCAGTGGCGCAACCTTGGCTCACTGCAACATCCGCCTCCTGGGTTCAAGCGATTCTCCTGCCTCAGCCTCCCGAGTAGCTGGGATTACAAGTGCCCACCCCGAAGCCTGACTAATTTTTGTATTTTTAGTAGAGATGGGGTTTCACCATTTTGTCCAGGATGGTCTTGAACTCCTAACCTCAGGTGATCCACCCGCCTCACCCTCCCAAAGTGCTCAGATTACAGGCGTGAGCCACCACATCCAGCCAAGCAACAGAAGATTTTTTAGGAATGGTTTTAAGAATTTTACATAAATTATTTCACTTATCATCAGTGACCTATGTCAGTCATACAAAGTTTCCTTTTAAATATTTAAATATGAAAAAATAGTTAGTTAAAGCTAGAAGTTAACATAAATGTTTGTCAAAAGATTATCGATGTGGTATGTGAATTACTAAAACTTGGGAAATATTTTATTAATAAGTGTTCAATTATTTTGTATAAAATATATGACCAACCTTAGATGATTTTTTCTTTTTTATTATTAGTTTTCACCATTCTGGAAGAATTGTGTCTAAATGATGGAAGATGATAATTAGCTACATGTGAAGGACACAGTGAGTGTGCTCTATGTTACTACTATAGATTGTGTCAATGATTGTGTAGTCCTATTTGTGTTGTCCTCATGAAATAACCTGAAGTAGAAGTAAAGTTGACTGGAAGTGATGATGGAATATTTGTGACTGATCCTCGGATAGAAACTGAGGGAAAATAAATCATATTCTATCTTACCATTCTTGACACACATCCAACTGTTTGCTAATATGTAGTCATCTTTATTTTCACTTTCTTGACAGTATTACGTATAAATAGGTATTTAGATAGAATATAAATAAGTATTTAGATAGAAATAGGGAAACCACTGGTTGTCAATAGATTCCCATAAATCTGAAATAAAGTCGTTCGCTTATAAGGAATTTTTTTTTTTTTTCTGAAGAAATGCAATTCATACAAATGCACTACCAAGGCTACCACCATAACACGAAGCCCAAGATAAATATCTGGAATTAGAGCGTAATAATACGGAATAGGAATTGCTATTACCTTCTTTGGAAAACATGTAGAATATCAGGAAAATAAAAACAGAAAAGAAACATATTCTAGAGAGAAAGAAGAATATAAAAAAGAATGAATGTTATGTTAATGATCACCTAATATTTGAAAATCATAGCAAGTTATAGTTGTCCTTCTAGTTCATCTGATGTAGTAGAGGGATATATTAGAAATAAATACATTAAAATATCTTCTCAATCAAAATTTTCATGATGTTAGTAAATGTTCTCTTTCCTTCTTCCCTTTTGTCCTTTTTAACTCCATGATGATATGCTTCTCCCCTTCCTATCTTCCTTCCTTCCTTCTTTCCTTCCTTCTTTCCTTTTTTCCTTCCTTCCTTCCTTCCTTCTTCCTTACTTTATTCATCCCTTCTTTCCTCCCTCCCTTCCTTCCTCCCTCCCTTCCTCCATCCCTTCCTTCACTCCCTGCCTTCTTCCTTCCTTCCTTCCTTCCTTCCTTTCTTCCTTTCTCCCTTTCTTCCTTCCTCCCTTCCTTCCTCCCTTCCTTCTTTCTCCCTCCCTTCCTTCCTCTCTTCCTCCCTCCCTCCCTTCCTCCATTCCTTCCTTTCTCCTTCCCTTCTCTCCTCCCTTCCTCTGTCCCTTTCTCCCTCCTTCCCTCCCTCTCTTTCTCCCTCCCTTCCTCCTTACCTTCATTCCTCCCTCCCTCCCTGCCTTCCTCCCTTCTTCCCTTCCTCCCTTCTTCCCTCCCTCTCTGCCTGCCTCCCTTCCTTCCTTCCTTCCCTCTTTCCTTCCTTCCTTCCTTCCTTCCTTCCTTCCTTCCTTCCTTCCTTCCTTCCTTCCTTCCTTCCTTCATCTGGGCTTGCCATCCTCCCTTCCATTTTTATTTTTTTCTTTCACTTTCTCTCCCTGACATTATCTTTCATTAATTTCTTTTCTCTTTCACAAATACGTTTTAAGCGTTGTTAGTTTTCAGAAAAAATTCTATAATATGGTAAATAAAAATAAACCCTCAAGAAGCTTGAAATGTACAAATAGAACTTAAAATAACAACATATTTAGTAATTGAAAAAATAAGCAAAAAATTTCTATTTTGAGATTGTAATAAAGTTCTAAAAGAGTTCCTGTCATGTGGAGATTGATTATAACTGAGAGCACATTTCATGAGAGAGTTTGCATTAGGTCAGAGCATGAGACCTCAGACAAAAGTTCTACAAAGGAAAAGTATGTTGGAGGAAATGGTATCTTAGACAAGAAAGCAACTTTATAATAGACAGTGATAGAGGAAAAGTAAGCAATACTCTTTGAGTTGAGCATAAAGCTTTGTAACAGTAGGTGTATAAAATCCCACGTCTATTCTAGTTTTCAGTAGAACGAATCGTGCGAACTGATAATTTTAGAAGTATATTCTTTACTCATTACCTTTAATCAAATGCTAAAAGGGGGTAAATTTCTAATTCCTTTCAAACAGGTAGATAGAGAGTATATAAAGACCTTACATATTCCTGAATCTTTATTATTTTTTTAAAGATCTTATATAAATAAAAAGAATTCTAAAATAGAATTTTTGAAGAATTTTACTTAGGTGAAACCATTTGACTATCTCAGTTAAAATCATGTTTCTCCATAATATATTATTATTTTTATTTTAATTAATATGCAAAGACATTCAAAATGCATCTAAAAGACTAAATAGATGATCATTTGTTTTAGGGAATGAAAAACTATAGATATGCTAATTAATTTTTTATATAGAGGAAGCATTTTATAATAGATAAATGTACAGACATCCTAGGATGACAATTCTACTTCTTATCTCACTGCCATATAACACAAAAGTATTTGGGTTCCTTTTGACAGCGGGAGGGTACATAACACATCAGGTGTTAGTTCTTTGTTCCTTTGCCTGAAAATAACACATGACACTTCTGATTACATTGTATTGGCTAAGATATGTCATATGATCATTGCTAACTCTATGGGGGTATACACCTGGAGAGAGAAAACATACAAAGTCTTAGGGTGCTCTGCTCCTGTCTATTATAGAAGGTTAGGTATTTTTTAGTGAGAATTTGTTCTACTGCTATGCATTTTTATCTCTAGATATAGAAATTTTAATGAATGTCACACTGACCTTTTCCCTAGGTAAAAAGCTCCCCTGCTTTTACTAGAAGAAAGGCACATAGTTCAGAGGAGAGGACTCACTAAAAAAAGTAAGATACAATGAAGCTGTTCCTAGAAAGTATGTATTAATTGAAGTAGCAAATCACTTGAAAGAAATCTCCTATACTCTGCCATCTTTCCCTTTGCAAGCTCTTTATGGAAAAGTAACAAATGCAAATAAGCCTCATTTCAAGAAGAGTAATAACCTTAATTCATTATATATAGAATTCAAACATAAACACTCTTTAAAAAAAGAAGAAAAAATACATAGCACATACCACACATACACACACACACACACACATAACTGTTTAATCAGTTATCTTATGCAACATTATATTTGTAATATTTATCCATCCCATTTCATATTCATGTATTTTGCTTATTTTTTTTAGCAAGGATACATTTAGTAATCTGTCATGAAATGATTTTAAAATTTGAAGTTGGAAGGTTTTTTTAAACTTTTATATTAGGTTCAGGAGTACAGGTGAAGGTTTGTTATACAGACAAATTGCTTGTCAGGGGTTGTTTGGTGTACAGATTATTTTATCACTCGGATAGTAAGCATAATAGTCAATACGTAGTTTTTCAATT
Organism: Macaca mulatta; assembly: GCF_049350105.2. Lineage (NCBI taxonomy): Eukaryota > Metazoa > Chordata > Mammalia > Primates > Cercopithecidae > Macaca > Macaca mulatta. Next base: position 29,208,118 of record NC_133410.1, on the reverse strand, counting down.
CCTCTCCCTCCTGCCGTCCTCCACTCTCAAATTGGTCCCAGTGTCTGTTGTTCTCTTCTTTGTGTCCATGTGTATTCAATGTTTAGCTCCCACTTAAAAGTAAGAACATATGATATTTGGTTTTCCATTCCTCTGTTAGTTCACTTAGGATTATGGCCTCCAGCTCCATCCATCTTGTTGCAAAGGACACAATCTTGTTCTTTTTTAATGGCTTCATAGAATTCCATGGTGTATTTGTACCACATTTTCATTATCCAGTCTACTGTTGGTGGGCATTTAGGTTGACTCCATGACTTTGCTATTGTGAATGGTGCTGTGATGAACATACGTATGTGTTTTCATGGCAGAATAATTTATATTCCTTTGGGTATGTACCCAATAGTGAGATTTCTGGGTTGAATGGGACTTCTATTTTAAGTTATTTGAGAAATTGACACACTGATTTTCACAATTGCTGAAGTCATTTACATTCCCACCATCACCATCAGCATATAAATGTACCCTTTTCTCTGCAACCTCACCAGCAACAGTTTCTTTTCTTTTCTTTCTTTTTTTTTTTTTTTTTTTTTTTTTTTGACTTTTTTAGTAACCATTCGGACTGGCCTGAGATGATACTTCAATATAGTTCTGATTTGCATTTCTCTAATAATTAGTGATGTTGAGCACTTTTTCATATGATTGTTGGCCGTGTGTGTCTTCTTTTGAAAAGTGTCTGTTCATGTCCTTTTTCCACTTTTCAATAGGATTGTTTGTCTTAGCTAGTTAATTTGTTTTAGTTCCTTATAGGTTCTGAATATTAGACCTTTGTTGGATGCATAGATTACAAATAGTTTTTCTCCTTCCCTAGGTTGTCTGTTTATTCTGTTGATAGTTTCTTTTGGTGTGCCACTCTGAGGAACGTAATAAAATGATACGGGAGATAAAAGAGAAAATGGCTATTTCATAAAACAACCAAACTGAACTGATAGAGCTGAAAAACTTAGGTCAAGAATTTGATAATACAATTGCAAATATTAACAGCAGAATTAACCAAGCTGAAGAAACAATCTCACGGCTCAAAGACCAGTTCTCTGAAATAATTCAGTAAGACAAACAATAAAAGAGAATGAACAAAACCTATGAGAGATATGGAATTAGCTAAATACAACAAATCTAAAACTTATTGGTGTCCCTGAAAGAGAGAAAGCAAGCAAATTGGAAAACATATTTGAGGATATAATTCATGAAAATTGTCCCAACCTTGCTGGAGAAGCCAACAATCAAATCCAGAAAAGGCAGAGAACCTCTGCAAGATACAATGCAAGATGAGCATCCTCAAGACATCAGATTATCCAAGGTTGAAATAAAAGGAAAAATGTTAAAGACAGCTAGAGAGAAAGGGCAGGTTGCCTACAATGAGAACCCCATCAAGCTAACAGCAGACCTTTCAGCAGAAACCCTACAAGCCAGGAGATAATGGGGTCCTATATTTAGCATTTTTGAAGCAAAGAAATCTAATCAAGAATTTCATATCCAGCCAAACTAAGCTTCATAAGTGAAAGAGAAATAAGGTCATTTTCAAAAAAGCAAAGGCAAAAGGAATTTGTTATCACTAGACCTGCTTTATAATAGGTCCTTATGGGAGTGCTAAATATGAGAAGGAAAAACCATTACTGGCCACCATAAAAACACATTTAGGTATGCAAACAATTGATACCATAGCACATATTCAGCCACTAAAAAATAAACAAAATACATTGCACAAAAATAATTCCAGAAAAATAAAATTGTATAGATTAATTTCTTCTGTTCGTAAATATTGAAGAGCATAGTTGTGAGTAATTAAAAACACACTTCAAACATTAGAATACAAATAACGATAAAAGAATAGGACATACACTTTTAACATGGCCAAGATTAAGGGAGCTTAAGAAAGAAAGTAAACAAAAATCACATGGAAATAAAAGTCCATGAGACTCAAAAACAAATAAGCAAGAGAGTACTATAAAAAAACGTTCATGGCCGGGCGCGGTGGCTCAAGCCTGTAATCCCAGCACTTTGGGAGGCCGAGAAGGGCGGATCACTAGGTCAGGAGATCGAGACCATCCTGGCTAACACGGTGAAACCCCGTCTCTACTAAAAAATACAAAAAACTAGCCGGGCGAGGTGGCGGGCGCCTGTAGTCCCAGCTACTCAGGAGGCTGAGACAGGAGAATGGCCCGAACCCGGGAGGCGGAGCTTGCAGTGAGCTGAGATCCGGCCACTGCACTCCAGCCTGGGGGACAGAGCGAGACTCCGTCTCAAAAAAAAAAAAAAAAAAAAAAAAAAAAAAAACGTTCATATGGGGCTGGGAGCAGGGGCTCACGCCTGTAATCTCAGCACTTTGGGAGGCCGAGGCAGGAGGATCGCCTGAGGTCAGGAGGTTGAGACCAGCCTGACCAACATGGTGAGACCCCATCTCTACTAAAAATACAAAAATTAGCCGAGTGTGGTGGCAGGTGCTGTAATCCCAGCTACTCGGGAAGCTGAGGCAGGAGAATCGCTTGAACCTGGGAGGCGGAGGTTTCAGTGAGCCGAGATCACATCACCACACTCCTGCCTGGGTAACACAGTGAAACTCAAAATCAAAAAGAAAGAAAGAAAATTTCATATGTGAAAAATAAGGAGGAAAAAGTATAAGTAAAATGGAAAAAGGGCAGAAATAAAAGAATGAAAGAGAAGAGGAAAAATGTAGAGGCCAAATGTGATCTAATAGATGCACAGTTGACTTTTCTGAGAAGGGAAGACTAACATGAAAAAGACAAAGACATAAACTACAAATCAGCTCCCCATAAACAATTAGAAAATCAGAATGTAAACACTAAGAAATACCGTATTTTCCCAAGAAAATACCACACTGTGAGCAAGTAAACCATTTGCCTTAAAAATCAGTTAAATAATGTTGAACATTTATTTCATATGTGGATAAAAATTTAACTTTCTTTGATAATGTAAGAAATGAAAATAACACAGGCATACCTTGTTTTACTGTGCTTTGCTTTATTGCACTTCACAGATAATGCATTTTTTTTTTACAAATTGAAGCTTCATGGCGAGCCTGCATCAAGCAAGTTTATAAGCACCACTTTTCCAACAATGTGTGCTCACTTCCTGTCTCTGTGTCACGTTTTGGCAATTCTTGCAATATTTCAAACTTTTTTATGACTATCATATCTGGTGTGGTTGATCTGTGATCAGTGCTCATAGATGTTACTATTGTAATTCTTTTGGGGTGCCACAAACCACGCCCATATGAGACAAGGAACTTAATACATATTGTGCATGTCCTAACTCCTGCACTGATCTGCTGTTCCCTAATCCATCTCTCTCTCTCTTTGGGCCTTCCTATTCCATGAGACAAAAAAATACTGCAATCTGATCAGTTAATATTTCTACAGAGACCTCCCGGTGTTCAAGTGAAAGGAAGAATTTTACATATATCACTGGAAATCAAAAGCTAGTAATAATTAAGTTTAATGAGGCAGGAAAGTAAAAAGTTGAGATAGCACCAAAACTAGGCCTCTTGTTGCAAACAGTAAGCCAAGTAGTGAATGCTAAGGAAACATTTTTGAAGAAAATTTAAATTGCTACTCAAGTGAATATGTGAATGGTAAGAAAGTGAAACAGCCTTACTGGTGTTATGGAGAAAGTCTAACCCAGAGCGAAGTCCTCACTCTCTCCAAGTCTCTGAAGACTGAGAGAGGTGAGAAAGATTCAAGGAAGAAAAGTGGGGATGTAGCAGAAGTTGTTTCATAAGGTTTAAGAAAAGAAGCCATGTCCATAACATAAAACTGCAAGGTGAAGCAGCAAGTGCTGAGACAGAAGCTGAAGTTACTTAGGAGACCTAGCTACAATAATGATGAAGGTGGATACACTAAACAATAGATTTTTCGAGGTAGCTGGAATGGCTGTATTTGAGGGACGATTCTGATTTAGGACTTTCTCAGCTAGAGAGATAGTTCAATGCCTGATTTCAAAGCTTCAAAGGACAGGCTGACTCTGTTTTTTTAAATGACATAATTGGAGATCATAAATTGAAGCCCATGCTCACTTGCCATTCTGAAAATTCTAGGGAACTTAAGATGCTAAATCTACTATGTATACTATGTATATTATGTATAGATGCTAAATCTATACATGGAACCACAAACCTGGGATGGCAGCACACCTGTTTGCAGCATGGTTTAATGAGTATTTTTAGCCCACCTTTGAGACTTGCTACTCAGAAAAAAGTTCCTTTCAAAATATCACTACTGATTGACAATGCACCTCTTTTTTTTTTTTTTTTTTTTTTGAGATGGAGTCTCACTTTGTCGCCCGGGCTGGAGTGCAGTGGCGTGATCTCGGCTCACTGCAAGCTCCTCCTCCCGCGTTCACGCCATTCTCCTGCCTCAGCTTCCCAAGTAGCTGGGAGTACAGTCGCCTGCTACCACGCCCGGCTAATTATTATTATTTTTTTATTTTTTATTTTTTTTTTTTGTATTTTTAGTAGAGACAGGGTTTCACCGTGTTGGCAGGATGGTCTCCATCTCCTGACCTCGTGATCCGCCCGCCTCGGCCTCCCAAAGTGCTGGGATTACAGGCGTGAGCCACCGCGCCCGGCCGACAATGCACCTTTTTGCTCAAGAGGTCTGATGGAGATGTACAAGCAGATTAATGTTATTTTCATGCCTGCTAATGCAACATCCATTCCACAACTGGACCAAGTAGTCATTTTGAATTTCAAGTCTTATTACTTAAGAAATATTAATACATTTCATAAGACTATTGCTGCCATATTTAGTGATGCCTCTGATTGATCTGAGCAAAGTAAACTGAAAATGTTTTGGAAAGGATTCACTATTCTAGAAGTCATTAAAAACACTAGTGATGTCATATGAGGAAGTCAAACAAAATATCAACATTAACAGGAATTTGGGAAAAGTTTATTCCAACTCTCATAGATGACTTTAAGGGGTTCAATATTTCAGTGAAGGAAGTAACTGCAGATGTAGTAGAAATAGCAAGAGAACTAGAATTAGAAGCGGAGCGTGAAGATGTGACTGAAGCTGTAATCTCATGATCAAACTTGAACGGATGACGAGTTGCTTCTTATGGATGTGCAAAAAAAAGTGGCTTCTTAAGATGAAATTTACTCTTGGTGAAGATGCTGTGAACATTGTTGAAGTGACAGCAAAGAATTTACAGTATTACCTAAACATAGTTGATAAAGCAGCTGCAGGATTTGAGAGGATTGACTCTAATTTTGCAAGTTCTAGTGTGGGTAAACGAATAGCATCACATGTTGCAGAGAAATATTTTAGGAAGGAAGAGTCAATCGATGAGGCAAATTTTGTTATTCTCTTACTTTAAGAAATTGCTACAGTTCACCCAGCCTTCAGCTATCACCACCCTGAGTAGTTAGCAGCCGTCAGCATCCAGGCAACACCCTCCACCAGCAAAAGAAATATGACGCACTGAAGGCTCAGATGATTGTTAGCATTTTTTAGCAATAAGATATTTTAAAATTGAGGTTATACATTTTTTTAAGACAAAATGTGATTACACACTTAAGACTGCAGGATAGTATAAAAATAACTTTTATACTCACTAAGAAACCAAAAAGTTTGTGTGACTTACTTTATTGGGATATTGACTTTATTATGGTGGTCTGGAAAAAAATCCACAATAGCTCCAAGGCATGCCCATAATTCAAGTGAGTTTCTTCTTATTATACAAATAAAATATGATCATTACAAAATTTGGAGATGCGCTAATGTGGAATTTATAATTCTAGGACAACACATTGTTAGTCTTGTATTATATTATGTTGCCGTTATATAATAGGAATGAAATTGCACTCTACTGGATGTTTTGAAGATTGGTTTATCATTTAAGTCTATGTCATAAATACTCTATTAGGGTTCAGCAGAGAAACAGAACCAGTAAGATAAGGATAGATAGATAGATAATTGATAGATAGATAGACAGATAGATTTATTATGAGTAATTGACTCAGGCCATTATAAGAAATCCAAGGAGACAGGGAGCAGTGGCTCATGCCTGTAGTTCCAGCACTTTGGGAGGCCGAGGTGGGCGGGTCACCTGAGGTTAGGAGTTCGAGGCCAGCCTGGTCAGCATGGTGAAACCTCGTCTCTACTAAAACTACAAAAAAATAGCCGGGTGTGGTGGCATGTGCTTGTAATCCCAGCTGCGCAGGAGGCTGAGGTAGGAGAATCACTTGAACCTAGCAGGTGGAGGTTGCAGTGAGCCAAGATAGCAACATTGCACTCCAGCCCGGACAACAAGAGCACAAACTCCTCTAACAAAAAAGAAAAAGAAAAAGAAATCCAAGAAACTTCCATCTATAAGCTGACGGAAAAACCTGTGGGTAGTTCAGGTATAAATTCCATTCTGAAGGCCAGAGAAGATGAGATGAGCTGTCTCTGCTAAAGCAGGCAGGCACAAAACAAAAAGGGACAAATTCCTTCTTCCTGGGTATTTTGTTGTATTCAGACCCTCAAAGGATTGGATAAGGCTTACCCACATAGGAGTGGTCAGTAAATGTACTTTCCACTCATGCAAATGCTAATTTCATCCCAAAACACCCTCACAGACACACTGAGAGATGATGTTTAATCTGGGAACCCCATGGCCACCCAAGTTGACATAAAAGGAACCATCACAAACAAATCCTTTCCCTAATTGCATATTATCTGATGACCTGATTTTAATGACTTATAATTTAAACTTGAATACAATTATACACACACACACACACACACATATTTACTTAATTCCACATGAGCATTCTTAGATCTTTAAGCTATTTTTAACATTGATTAAATCTACTTTTTCTGATAAATATTTTCAATCTATGAATTTTATCCAGTTTACAGTCTTTGGACCCTGCTTATATTCATAACTCAATCCCAGCATATTTTTCTTAAACTTTCGGGATCTGTTGACCCATGTGTTTTCTTTGAAAAGTATTTCCTCCCTACTCCCTTCATTTTGCCTCTTGGTTCAACAATCCTGTCTCCAATTATTCTGTTTCCTTTGTTTTGGACCCATGTTGAAATGATGTAGTGCTCAAAATGTTTAGTCCTCCATGTTTTCCTATTCTAATATTACATTGGCTTTCTAGAAAATTTCTGGCATTAACTATGAAATCTCTGGATCACACTTGTTGCCAAAATTATATGCCCATGAGTCTCACATTCTTACTATCTGGGTCTGATCTACCCCAGGCACTTCACTGAACAAACTCCAGAGCATACTGTCAGGCCTCTGAGTCCAAGCCAAGCCATCGCATCCCCTATGACTTGCATGTATAGGCCCAGATGGCCTGAAGTAACTGAAGAATCACAAAAGAAGTGCAAATTCCCTGCCTTGCCTTAACCGATGACATTCCACCACAAAAGAAGTGAAAATGGCCGGTCCTTGCCTTAAGTGATGATATTATCTTGTGAAATTCCTTTTCCTGGCTCATCCTGGCTCAAAAACCTCCCCCACTGAGCACCTTGTAACCCCCACTCCTGCCTGCCAGAGAACAACCCCCCTTTGTAATTTTCCTTTACCTACCCAAATCCTACAAAAGGGCCCCACCCTTATCTCCCCTGGCTGACTCTCTTTTCGGACTCCGCCCGCCTGCACCCAGGTGAAATAAACAGCCATGTTGCTCACACAAAGCCTGTTTGGTGGTCTCTTCACACGGATGCGCGTGACACATACTTGTTTTCTTTCCCTAGGACTTCCATTTTAGCCTCCTCTACTTGATAACTGGTGAACCAATTGGTGATATAATCTAGAAATGTGTTACACTTCCTGGATTTCTCATTCTCCCGCACTCATAATCCCCACACCTAATCAATTATTTAGGAAATTTTGCAAACTGAAAATACACATTCTCTCCATTTTCTTGTCAGTGACCTAGTTTAGGAACTCATGACCTCTTTAGTAAAGCTAAAATAGTATCCTTCCAGATTGTCTTACTTTTTTTTTATCTGCCTCAAATTGATCAATTAAGTACCTCCCAAGATGATCCTTCTAATTTGTAAGTCTGATAATCATATGTTTCTAAGAGGTTTTAAACTTTTTATGCAAAAGAAATACCTGGGAAACTTATTAAAATTACTGATGCTAGGCCGGGCGCGGTGGCTCAAGTCTGTAATCCCAGCACTTTGGGAGGCCGAGACGGGTGGATCATGAGGTCAGGAGATCGAGACCATCCTGGCTAACACGGTGAAACCCCGTCTCTGCTAAAAAATACAAAAAGAACTAGCCAGGCGAGGTGGCAGGCACCTGTAGTCCCAGCTACTCGGGAGGCTGAGGCAGGAGAATGGCGTAAACCCGGGAGGCGGAGCTTGCAGTGAGCTGAGATCCGGTCACTGCACTCCAGCCTGGGCGACAGAGGGAGACTCCGTCTCAAAAAAAAAAAAAAAAAAAAAAAAATTACTGATGCTAGACATCACTTTCAAAGACTCTGCAAAGACTCTGATTGATTAAATTTATTATTAAATATTGCATTCAAATAAAAATAATAAATATAATAAAATTTTGTATGTCATATATTGTCTAATATATAGTATAGTATATACATAATATATCATTCTAATATATAGACTAGTATAAAGTAATATGTATATTATATATATTTTAAGCATATTTTTGAAAAAGGATATTATACAACTAATAATAAGTATTTGAATATTTTGGGAGCTCCTTTAGTTTTATAGGAGAGAGACACATCGCTTCTCACCAGTCATATCTATATCTTCCTTTCTTCAATTTTTAATATATTTTGTATAACTGGACTTATACTCTGACTTGCTTTTTCAATCAAATCTCTTTTTAATATTGTATTACATTGATATTTGTCACTATAGTTATTCATTTTCAGACTAATTAGCATTTCTTTGTGCAATTATACTGCAGTGTTTTTTATCTTTCCTGTAGATGAAAACCTGGGTTGGGATTCTGCTTGTTATTTCAAAATTTTTGCTATAAATATTTATTGCCATTTTTTTTCTGATGTGCATATGAAAGAGTTTATCTAAAGGTACAATCCCACAGCAGAATTACTGTGTTATAAGGTGTGCAGTTTTCCCCTTCACAGCTTTACAATGTGTCGGAATGTTTTTCTAAGCAGTTATAATAGAAGACCTGGGTCAATCTACTAGTTATTTACAACTCATGTTATAGGATTTTAGCTCCCTTCCTATCTCAATCCTGAAAAGTACCATACTACTCTAGCATACATACTTGAAAAGTAATGAAGTGAGATATTTGAACTGCACTGAGATATTTGAAACATAAAATGTTTCAATTTTTACAGACTTCTTGCTTTGTGTAATATCTGACTTCTATGAATACTGTTTTAAATTATTATCAATAATATCAACAGTAAACAAATTATATTAGCTTTTGTCATGAATGATATAGGGGGTACTCTACAAACAATTTAGATGAATGTTCTCTTAGTCCACTGAGAAATGTGGATTTAAAATAGATAAAATTACCACATGTAAATGTGTTTCAAAAAACAATACCAGCATGAGGGAATAATTAATTGCACCAGAAATAAGTACTATTGTAGTTGAATAAATTCAAAGACTTTTATAGTTAGACATATTATTGAACGTGAACTTCTACTCAAGTATAAAACTGCTTCTGCAATATACTTCAATTTGATGATCCGCAGCAATTCCTAAACAGTTTTAATAATTAGACACCCATTATTTCAAATTCTCCCTCAACAGAATGTAAAATCCACATAGGAAGTGATTCCTATTTGGTTGATTCATTGTTTTGTTTGCTTTTTTGTGTGTTTGCTGTATCTTTAGTACCCAGAACAGGGTTTGGCATACAGCAGCTGCTCAATAAATATTTAGTGAATAAATGAATCATAAAATAATCAACTCTTCCTCTTTAATATTAACGTTGGCCTTAGTTCTATTCTTTAAAGCAAAACAGAACAGATTTCTAATTTGCCCCTTACTTGAGCTTTCATATATTTGAAACTGCCCAAAATGCAGTCTTCTGATTCTTTTTTTTTTCTCTTTAGTGCAAATAAAAATATTCCAAAATTATTTCCAGATTTCTTAAATGGCACGCATTTAAGATCTCTCACCACACTGGTGATCTTTTTATATACTGTCTGGCTTGCCAATGTATTTTAATGTATGACATGCATAATCGTCTGACACATGCCAAGTACAGCATATGAGAAAATGCTTCCCCTGACTTTCACTTATGTCCATAGATGCACCGTGGGATAGTTGTAGCTATTTAATTGTTGTAGCCACTTGGCACACTTTGATATTGGTACTAACGTAAACTACAAACTTCATTCACTTGGGTGTACTGCCACATATAGACCAAAACATTTAGATCATAAATATGCAAAGGTTTAATTGAGATGTAAAAGCTGAAGAACAACTTAGGCATTTCCTTGTAGACTGAGGATATACAAAAACATTGAATAGTTTTGAATGTATAATGATTTTGCCAAAGATACGGAAAGGTAGCAATTTCCTCAATGATAGATAAACAGACCAATGACAAAACATAGAGATGATTTCACTTCATCTTTTTTATTATCTTCGAAAAGATTTATTGTAAGCCCTTTTAAAACAGAAAATTCTTAATTCTATGCCAGCTTTAAAGTGTATTTTTCTCCTAACCTGTATGTATATAATATTACTTCATCCTTCCCTGTCCCTCTGAATTCTCCATTTTTAAATTGGCTTTCATCATACTTTATCACAGTTACTTTCCTTGGATGTGCCCTAACCCTTACCCCTCTCTCAGTTTCTTATACTTCATTGTAAAAACACCAACTCCTTGTCCAGTTCAACCCTCCTCCAGTTTTTCTCTTTCATCAGCTGAGCAGATGAACGTGGTTGGAGAAAGCACATGAACATCCCTCGGGAACTCGTTTTAAATATAAGACCTCTCACTTTAAGTAAGGTCATAAACCTGCTGGCAATTAGAGTGGTTTTTTTGTTTGTTTGTTTATTTGTTTTTCATCTTTCCTTTCAGTATCTCTACCCTTACAGTCAAGCTCACTGGACAGTCTTTCATTTAGAAAACAAGGGAAATCAAAGGTGAATTCCAATCATATTTACAAACCTGCATGCTTTGGTTCCCATACCTTCGGCATTATTCCTGTTTTGTACAAACTATTCGTCTCTTCCACCCAGATCGCATCTCTGCCTGCCTGCTCTAGAACGTTGATTCATAAGTTTTATTTTCTTTCTCACACATCATCATTTTCTTCTCATTAATGTATTTTTTCTATTGGATCACTCCCATTGTATTTCATATATAAATAATCTATTTTAATTATAGGTACATACATGTGTGTATATGTGTGTATACATATATATGTGTGTGTGTGTAGATCTATAATCTATGCATAATTCGCCCACGCTCACCTCCAGCTCTCATTTTTTGCTCCTCCTTCTGCAAGGGTGCTAGAGTGCTTTCTATACTCATCCTTTCCACTTCCACACCTATTCTCCTTAGAATACTATTCGTCCATGTTATCAAAACCATTTTATTGAAACATTTTATGATGGTCACAAATAACCTTTTTATTGCTAAATTTGATAACAAATCCTCAGTTCTGTCATTGTTTTGGCTATCAGCAACAATTGAGCAAGTTGACTGTTCTTTCCTTCTTCATTTAGCTTCAGAAAAACATTCTCCCCTGACTTTTTGATCTACATTATTGAATACTCTTCCTGTTTTCTTTGTGATTCCCTTTATATTATGATTTTATTTCCATTTCATTTGCAATTGATATACCTGAAATATTATTCCCTCAGATAAACACATGATGCGCTTACTCACTTCCTTCATTTTTTTGCCAAACATCACTTTTAAAATGAGAATCAATGGCCACTTTATTGACCTTTGTAATCTCCCTTTCAGGTAATGTGTTCTCTGGCTTATTGTTTTCAAAAGCACTATCTAAAACACTGTACATTGTACTAAGTTGTTTGTTTCTTGACTTTCTGCACCACACTAGAATTTGAACCTCAAGAAGGTCATCATTTTGTCTGTTTTGTGAATTGCTGTGTCTGTAATGTCTATACAAGGTTCAGGCAAAATGCAGAAGCTTAATAAATATTTGTAATATGAATGAATAATAACTTTTGAAAAGGACAGCTATAACTAAAAGGTAAGATTATATTTAATAGAAGAGCAGAGTATTATTGTTCGAAAGTAAGCTATCATTGAGGTGGAACAATGATATGATCATGAGGAAAACTGATAAAGTGGCATGAGAATCCAAGGTGTTTATTTTGCATAGAAAAATATCAACTATGCTCATTGTTTGTGGTTAAATATGTTGCAGATTTTTATCTTAAAATGTCCTATTTATTTGTCTATAAGATTTTGCCATATCTGAGAAATCAAACATAATTTCATGTCACTACTTTAGGATTTTAAACAAGTGTATTTAACATAACTTTTTTTTTTTTTTTTTGGAGACGGAGTCTCGCTCTGTCGCCCAGGCTGGAGTGCAGTGGCGCGATCTCAGCTCACTGCAAGCTCTGCCTCCCGGGTTCATGCCATTCTCCTGCCTCAACCTCCCGAGTAGCTGGGACTACAGGCGCCCACCACCTCACCCGGCTAGTTTTTTTTGTATTTTTTTTAGTAGAGACGGGGTTTCACCGTGTTAGCCAGGAAGGTCTCGATCTCCTGACCTCGTGATCCACCCGTCTCGGCCTCCCAAAGTGCTGGGATTACAGGCTTGAGCCACCGCGCCCGGCCTAACATAACTTTTAATGTCCTTGAGAAGACATACAGTTCCCTTTTCTCCTTGAATGGTACAGTTTCAACTCACCCAAACCCTGCTTCTCACAGTTACTGATAAGAGTTCTTAGCATTTTTTATAACAATTACCATTTAATGATTGGATATTTGATGGCAACAGTATACTTTAATGACATGATATGAGCACAACTTGAAATTATTTCTGAAGAATGGCCTCTCTATTTTTTAATTTTTCTCATTGTTCTCAGAATTGTACATGCATTTTCATTTATATATTTTTACCACCCTAATAACTTAAAGCTTCCCTTTTACATATGTGTTCTATATGTCATTATAGGTTTGTGATTTCTGCATCAAAGATTATTTTTATAGATTATAAAATTAAATTCATTTTCATAGCGTTATTGATGTAAATATTTGTGAAAGTAATGGAGCTGATCCACTCAGATCCTGTATCAAAGGAGAACCTGCTGTAAGGAATGTTTTAATAGTTACTTGACAGCCCCATAACTTTGGGAACTGCAAGTTCACACCAAGGCCAGGCTCTCTCCTTGGGTCACTCCTAACCAGTGACTGAAGACAGCAGGGACAGTTGAGCCAGTCTATATCCTACATAATATAGAATTTCCCTAACAGTCAATCTTTGCTGTCAAACCCCACAGGCCTGGCCAAGACTTTGTCAGAGTTGCTATGCCCCCTGAAGCTCTTCACATCAAATTCTCCTTCTTTCCACTGTTCTTTCCCCAGGTGTCAGATCTATATCTGGGGATGAAGGTTTTCCCTGATTATTTCTTCTCTCTTTTACTTTTCTCGTTCACATGTGTTTGTTTCCCCTAATAAATATCTTGCACTTCTAATTTTAGGTGGGCATCTGTTACTCGGAGAACCCAATTGATACTTTTTTTTTTTCAGTATTGAAGTATAGTGTGTGAAAAGAGCCATTAACATAACTCAGAAGGTGGTGTTGGGCATGATGGCCAATGAAATGCAGTCAGGTGGAACAGCTACCACAGGGTGACCAAGATGATGGTGTGTTCCTAACAGGTCTTTGGAGGGAAGGTCCTGAGAGTGGACAGAGTGAAGACAGAAGCTGGGCTGAAGAACCCCAGAAAGATGCTTCGCAAGAAGATCATTTTTAACATACATAATCTTCAGATTCTCCAAGGATGAAATGAAAGAAAAAATGGTAAAGGCACCTAGAGAGAAAGGTCAGATCACGTGCAAAGGGACACCCATCAGGCTAACAGTGGACCTCTCAGCAGAAACCCTGCAAGTCAGAAGAAATTGGAGTCAATATTCAACAATTTTAAAGAAAAGAAGTTTTAAACCAGAATGTCATATTCGACCAAACTAAGCTTAATAAGCAGAGACATAAGACCCTTTTCAGACAAGCAAATACTGAAGAAATTTTTTACCACCAAACCTGTCTTGCAAGAGCTCCTGAAGAAAGCACAAAATGTAGAAACAAAAAAATATTACTAGCTACTACGAAAACACACTTAAGTACACAGACCATTATAAACCAACTGCATAAACAAGTCTGCCTCATAACCAGCTAACATCATGATGACAGTCTCAAATATACATATACCAATGTGCGTAAGTGGGCTCAATGCCTGAATTAAAAAGCACAGTGTTAAGCTCAATAAAAAACAGAGGCCCATTGGTATGCTCTCTTCAAGTGACCTATCTCATAAGCAATGACACCAATAGATGCAAAACAAATGGATGCAGAGAAATCTACCAAGCAATTGGAAAGCAGAAAAAAGTTGGAATTGCAATTCTAATTTCAGACAAAAGAGGCTTTAAACCAACAAAGACAAAAAAAGACAAAGAAAGGCCTTACATAATGGTAAAGGATTTCATTCAACAAGAAGACCTAACTATTCTAAATATATATATGCACCCAACATAGGAACACCTAGATTCATAAAGCACATTCTTAGAGACCTTCAAAGAGATTTAGACTCTCACACAATAAGAGTGGGAGACTTCAACATTCCACTGAATGTATTAGACAGATCATCATGGCAGAAATTAACAAGGATATTCAGGACCTGAACTCAGCCCTGGATCACATGGAACTGATAGACATTTACAGAACTTTCCACCCAAAAAGATTAGAGAAATGCAAATCAACACCACAATGAGATACCAATCTCACACCAGTCAGAATGGCTATTACTAAAAAGTCAAAAAACAAATGTTGACAATGTTGCAGAGAAAAAAAAGAATACTTATACATTGTCCGTGGGAGTGTAATTTACTTTAACCATTGTGAATTAATTTACAGTTCCACTGTAAATTGTGAAGTAATTTACAGTTCCATACTGTTCCACTGTGGAAAACAGTATGATGGTTCCTGCAATACCTAAAAACAGAAATGCCATTCAACCCTGCTATCCCATTACTGAGTATATGCCCAAAGGAATACAAACCATTCTGTCATAAAAACACATACATGCCTATGTTTATGGCAACACTATTCACAATATCAAATACATGGAATCAACCTAAAAGTCCATCAATGGTAGACTGGATAAAGACAATACAGTGCATATATACCATGGAATACTATGCAGTCATAAAAAAGAACAAAATCATGTCCTTTGCAGGAACATGGATGGAGCTGGAGGCCATTATTCTTAGCAAACTAATGCAGAAACAGAAAACAAAATATCACATGTCTTCATTTTTAAGTGGGAGCTAAATGATCAGAACGCATGGACACATAGAGGGGAACAAGAGACACTGGGGCCTATCAGAGAGTGGAGGGTGGGAGAAGGGAAAGGGTCAGGAAAAATAACTAATGGGTACTAGGCTTAATACCTGCATGACAAAATACTCTGTACAACAAAACCTCATGAAACAAGTTTACCTGTATAACAAACCTGCACGTGTACCCCTGAACTTAAAATAGTTCAGAAATAAAAAAAAATAAAAATTTAAAAAGTGGAAAAAAGAGAAAGCACACACACAAAAAAATAGATTGATATGATTGGTGGCTACCTGGGTATACATATGCACGTAAAAATTTATTAAGTTGTATAGGCAAGATTTGTGCCTGTTAAGGCTATATTTTACAGTTCAATTAGAAATAAATCACCATTTGTATACAGAGTTATGATTTGTTATCATAACAGAAAACACTACACTTTCTACAGAATTTTTTTTCACCTATATACTATTATTTTTGAGCTTGAGTTCTGGCAACCAGTAAACTAACAAATCATTATCCAGTTTAAAAATGACTCCATGCTACTGTAGATATCATTGGCACATTGTGTCTAAGCCATTAGCCCTCAGTATTGGAGTAGTACGGGATTGACCAATACATTGGATTATAAAATTCCATAAATGGATTTGCAGTTGGAAGTCTTTATAAACAATTTAGAACTTTATATCAGAGTAGTCTATAAATTGTCTTGGAAAGCTTTCATTTCAATACGTTGCAGACATCCTTAGAGGTACTCAAGACAATAATCGATTATAATTTCTGTTGCCCTCTAGTCCATCCTTTTAACTGTGTAAGAGTTCCTCTTTAAAAAAAAAGAAGAAGTTGTTGCAACATCAGCTCATTACTAAAGGCCATAATTGTGAAACATACATAGATTCTATAAAATGACGGTTTAACAATTTCAGTTAACTTTATATTTCAAGCATTTTATTTGTCCTCATTGCTCCTCCTCCATCTTCCAAAGAAAACTGTCAGAATGTGGCCAAATTTGCTAGGAAAACATAACTGAAAAGAAAAAACTAAAAAAATAGTGACAGGATTCTCTCTCTGTGTGTGTGTGTGTGTGTGTGTGTTTGTGTGTGTGTGTACATATGTGTCTGTATTTCTCTGTGTGTATGTATGCATGTATTTCTCCGGATGTACATGTATGTGTTTGTTTCTGTGTGTGTGTGTGTGTGTGTGTGTACATGTGTCTGTGTTACTCTGTATATGTGTTTCTCTGTGTGTACGTGTGTGTGTTCATTTCTCTCTCTGTGTGTGTGGTCTAATTAAGGCTACTGATGCCACACAGGACTTATTAAGCTAATTTTGGTTTGACCCAGTGAAACAATCAGTTGATTTGGTGTTGTTAAGTTATAATCTCTGGTTTTTTATCTTTCTTTACACATAAGTTGAAAACTGTGTAATAGATTCCTCATACTTTTCTCCATCCTCCCTAGTAATACATAAGCGATTAGCTAATTCTGGATTTTTCCATCAGCAGAGTGGCTCTCACCACCTGCTATGGATGCTGCTGGATTTTATGTTGCTCCCCATGTTCATAGGCCTTAAGATAAATGTTCAGACATTTTTTACTTCACCATGATTGACAATATCAGTAGAAAGAACGTGAACTCTACCACAAACTCAGACTTCTTTTCTACCTGATCCGAGTTTAAGCTTAGATTTTAAAATCAAGTAAACAGGAGAAAAAAAATAAACTTCTTAAAGAGACAAGTATCTCAAAAGTATGTGCCCTGAAGTAAAGATGCAGGAGAGCATACAATTAGTCTTGTTAGAATCTGTGACCACATTGCAATGAAGTGATTTCATATTAAACCCCTACAAACAGAAACCAGGCATTGACCTACCTACCCTAAGCTATACATAAAGGAGTAAAGATCCTCAAATGCTCTCTTACTGTCACTAGATGAAGGTTTGCAGCTAAAATTTCTAACTTATCATCAGCATATTTAAGGATAATTATTTTGCTGATGAAAAGACAGTATTTGAGGAATAAAATAACATTAAATAGCTTTTGTCACCAAACATAGATGAAGCAGCAAAGTACCTACAAAAATTTCTTCCCAGATGGGAAACCAAAAATATTTGCATCGTTTCACTTTCAGAACTGCTATAAACCCCTGAATATGTATCTCCTGCCCCTTTTCGAAGTTCTGGTTCACATTGACTAATCAAAGTCTCCCATTATCTTCTAATGTAATTTTGCTGAATCCTTGCAATGCTTTGTTTGACTCTAGTACTTGTTTTTAACACAACTGTTCTTCCATTAATCCAGACCATTAAGGGAGATATACCAAATAAAAATTATGATGTAAAATGAAAAGAAAGTTCAAATTAAAATTCTGGTGCAGGAGATGCAGTTACAAAATCTGATTTAGTGGTACTACTCTTAAAGGAATAAATCATTTTATTTTAAACTCAATAAAATGTTTAAACTTTGTACACTTGTATTTTGTACATCATAACTTTGGGTATCATAATTGTTCAGTAAGTATTTGGTTAAAACATTGTTATTGGATGACTTACTGAACATTATATTCATGGCAAATTTAATAGGAGGTTACCATTTAGGCCAGATCACACCTAAAAGAAAGCTTTTCTGTACTTCTTCATGTAACATCTGGTTCTTCCTATTTTATCCTACTAAACATTACCACAGCTTTCTTTGTGTGTCCTTATGTTATTTTACTGTATTTATTTTGACCAAGTTCTTGTGATTTTACAAAGTGTTTTTATTGAATATCAGTTGTGAAAAAGGCTTATCACTGGAGCTTACCATAGAATGAACAGATTGCTCATCTACAATAATTTTTATTTATTTATTTATTTATTTATTTTTACCTTACGCTTCTAATTATGCCATGATGTCTTGTTTTAGGAATGTTTTCTATGTTCGAGTGGTATATCCAGGGATATTGTCCTTAAATTATTTCTAATTAATTGCTTTGAAATCTTTAGAATCTCAAAAAAAAAAAAAAAAACAAAAAAATCTTATTGTCAAATGATCAGTTTCCAAGCTAAAAACAATTAAAATTTGAGGATAAAGTCTTTTTTGTTTTGGACTGTGTGGCAAAGTAAAATGGTTTTAAGTAAACATTGGCTGAATAATTTAAACCAAAATTCTTGACAGAAAAATTATGAATATAGCAGGAAGAAAAATATGTAATAATGCAATGATAAATACTTGACATTAGAATAGAGGACATCGCAGGAATTGAATTCTACAGTTTTATAGATTTTGTTTTTATATTGCTTTCTCCACCAGGCTGGAGCATGTTGAGATAGAATTTAGGATTCCGCCACCAGGATAAATGCCATTGTACCTGTGGAAGAGAAATGATCCCTAAAAACTGAAGACTATGGTGATACACATGTGAAATTGCATGTGCTTTTCCTGTTGAAGCACTAATGAGTTATCATATATTTAACCTACATAAGTCCATAGACCAGATTCTCATTTGTTGTTGTTGTTGATTGTGGTAATTTTTATCCAGCCTACTCAGACTGCCATTGAAAACTGAGCCTTTCCAGAACATACTTTCTTGATATCAACTCTTCATTTAAAACACGTAACTCCACTAGGAACAAAATACAGTATTTGATTTTGTATTAAAAGTCCATTAAACCTGTACTCAAACTACTTTTAAAAAAATGTATAATTCATACTCCATATATTTGAAAACCTTGTATCATGTTCTTCCTAATCTATTTGATAGTCATCAAGCAAAACCTGTGCTTTCCAATTTCATGTATTTGCCTCTGTTTATTGTTCTTTTTACTGGAAATGTCCATCATTCTATTGCTTACATAGAACCAATTTTTACCTTTCTGTCAAGTTGAATTACCTGACATCTCCCTGAATTTGTCTATGTATAATAGTGATCAGCCTTCAGAAAAATGCAAGTTTTTTTTCTCTGCTTCTTCCATAATACAGTAATGCCAATGTGTATAACAGGTGTCTGTGAATTTATATCATCATGAATAACAATAGAGCTATATTAAGTGTTTAGTAAGGACCAAGAAGTCTGCTAAATGCTTTGCATGCCTGAGCTAATTTAATCAGATAAATACTATTTTATATCTATTGTAAAAATAATAAAAAATAAGACTTAATTAACGTTAAGCACCTTGCTCAAGGTCAGAGCCAATTTGGTCTTGCTCCAAAGCCTGAAAATGGCGACCCTCACATCTGACAGTAAATGTCTGTAGGACATCCTCTCTTTTCTCTATTTGCATATTCTTTACAATTATCATAGTGGTTGTACCTCCTAAGCCATGGATTTCCCACCCTGCTTGTATGTTAGAAAGAAGAAAATGTTAAAAAGTTTCTATGTCAGAATATACCCAGCCCAACCGTAGCAGAATCTTAGGGTAGTACTTGTAGACAGATGAGTAGTGAAGGCTCCCTAGGTAAGTCTGTTAAGTCACCTGAGTAGAGATCTCCTGGCCTGAGTTTTCATTTTATATCTATTGAGTTCAGTGAATGAATAAAGGTAAAATGCAAATTATGTTCAAAAGTGTATATGATCTGAATATGGTACAAATAAACACACACTTGCACACATCCATGTACAGACAATGTTTAGATGTGGTTTGCAAATAGTGTAAATGTAGAGAAGAGTCATTTATCATATGCATCCAAAGAGGCTAATTTCTTTTTTCTTCTTGCCATTTTTTGGGAAAGAGATAAGCCAAGAATAAGTAGTAAAGATTTTAAGAAGAGCAACATGATTAAAAGGTCGCTTTAGAAAGAGCGATGCAATAGGAAAATGAATACATTGAAATGAGGACAGTCTTGTGCCCCCAGTAAAGATGTTTTAGTCACCCACCAACCACATATACAAAGGTGGTCCCATAAAATTATACTGTATTTTTACTGTATCTTTCTCTATGTTTAGATACACAAATACTCGCTGTTGTGTTACAATGACCTACAGTTTCCATTACAGTAATGTGCTGTACAGGTGTGAAGTCTAGGAGTAATAGGCTGTACCATATAGCCTAGGTGTGCAGTAGGCTATGCCATCTAGGTTTGTGTAAGCATACTCTATGATGTTCACACAACAATAAAATTGCCCAATGACACATTTCTTAGAATGCATTGCTTATTCTCAGTACATAGTCCATGGTTAAGGAAAACATGACTGTATTCCCAAAGCTAGAGTCCTTAATACTCACTGACAAGCTATTGCATTTCCCCGGTCATAAAGAGCAAAGAAATTATGTAAGTAGAAAGGAAATAAAAGGTAAAATATGATATGTATTGAAAAGAAAATATTGATATAAATTTCACGTATATTGTACCTAACAGAGTTTTTAAATGTGTGATGTAATTCTTTCACTTTTCACTAGGTGGTCAGACTGTGTGGTGAAGGTAAAAAGGCAGGTAAGTACCACTCAGGGAAGAGACTAGTTTCTGATTTGAGGTCTCTGAAGATGCACAACACATATGCCTGGCTTAAGTGGTAGAGATTTTACTTCCAGCAAGAGGGGAG
The DNA here is from genome assembly GCF_049350105.2 of Macaca mulatta. Classification (NCBI taxonomy): domain Eukaryota; kingdom Metazoa; phylum Chordata; class Mammalia; order Primates; family Cercopithecidae; genus Macaca; species Macaca mulatta. The sequence continues at coordinate 29,187,100 of NC_133410.1, read as the reverse complement.
ATAAGGGCATACAAGAGCCAACCTCTGGCAATGTGCCAGACCCCTGTGGTCAGCGGATCCATTATTCAGGCAACATAGTCCCTTGCCTGTAAACACCCCACTTGCTGCTGCATGGAAGGATCCCTTCTCCTTCCCCCATACGTCTGAAACACAGAAAGCTGTTGGCATGCCTGGGGACCACTGATGCAGGTGCCAAAGCAGAACAAAGGAATGTACAATAGGTTCAGAGAAAGGAAAGATGTTTCCTTACTGGGTAAGAAGCCTAGCACAGGGCTATGAGAGCTCTTTATCTGGGTGAGTTAGGATGGAGAGTGGACTGCTTGGCTGCCTTTCCCAGTAGTAATTGAGAAATTACTGACAATCATGGGGAAAACAATAGGAAGAACTAATTGGAAGAATGGAGAATGTATTTTTATATCTGCGGAATATGCTAACTTCCTATGTAGATCTTAGTATTTTCTGAAATGAGAGGTTATTCCCTTTTCTAGAATTCTTCTAATTTAAATCCTAGTTAGAAAAATAATCTGGGAAGAATTGTACTGCACTAAGAGCTTATGTTGCTCCTCCTACATTCATGTTATTTTCATATATTTGAGTAATTGTGAGTCTCACAATATTTCCTATATGGACATAGATGCTTTTGTCTGCAAACATCGTTTATTAAAGCAAGATTTCCAGAATTTTTATACACTCTCTGCTACAGACATAGCTGGTCATGAAAACATCAAATCATAACCTCATGACCTTATTTAAGGAAGCTGTTAGTGCCACTTCTCTATTCTATAGTGTCAACATTAACAAGCATCCTGTCATATTTTGTTGAGCTACATTTCTTATTGGAAAATCTTCTCTGAAAGCATCATATACTCCATAGATTCCAATAACATGAATTCATATTTATGAGAAATGCACATTCAGTTCTTCAAAGATATTATTTAGAAACCATAAGTAATAGTTGTAATTTATATGCAATTTCCCCTTAAAAAGAGAGAGAGAGAGAAAGTATTTAAAAAGGTCTTTCGCTCTATAAATGGAAACAGACAAAACTTCTTCTAGCATTTACATCCATGTGTAATGTCTGGATGTCGATTTAAAGTGTAGAAGTTGCTCATGAGAGATCAAGATGGGATATATGAGTTGAGAATAATTTATATGAAAAAGGGAGTTCAAGCTACAGTAATTAATTAGAACAGAAAGGATATGGAGTGAGAAGAGAAGAGAGATGAGGGCAAATCCATTAAGAGGTTAATACAGGTGACAGAAAATGTAGAAAGATCAGAAAGGTAAAAGAGGAAACTGCAAATCAATATACTGGTATATTATTGAATCAAAAAGAGAGATTTTTTGACACTGTCAATCAACAGTGTTATAAAAAGCATTTTAAAAAATTTCTAAAAGATCTATTAGAGTTGGCTAATACATAAATTTTGAGAAACCAATAGCACACAAGCCACTGAAGTGGGGAACATTCGTATTATAAAGTTTTGTTAATAAATTGAGCCTCATATCGTTAGAAAATTATGATAGAACAAAATGTTATGCTAATTTTTCAAAAAATTATATATTTGCATTATATTTTAAAAGACCCAAAGATTTTTTTTTCAGGGGAGCCAGAAGCAACAGCAACATATTTTGCATACTGCATGATCAGATATTTGAGTCTAATATTCTTTTCTGAAAGAAAACAGTATTTTAGAAGGAAATTCATTGAATACTTTAGAGCAAGAAAAATTCAGGATGATGTTATTGCCAAAAGAAGTGTACACTTTAAGTATGTTAGGAATAATCTTCAAGAGAAAGCTAATATAGTCATCCTAATATCATATAATATAAACTTTAAAGCAAAAATAGTCATGGAATAGTGTATCCTAAAATGAAAAAATGTTCACGCCATCTGGATGATGATATATCAACTATAAATTTGTGTGTACCAAATAACTTAGACACAAATATTGAAAGCAAAAATGAAAGCTCTAAAAAGGATAATTGAAAATCTATCATCATAATGGGGAGGCATTAACATACATCTCCCAATACCTTAAAAATCAGTTAAGATATATGAGTAAACAACACAATCAACAAAATTAACCTAGTAGACACATAAAGAAAAATTTCACCTAAAACTGACAAAAATCTATGAAATATTTACCAAAGTTGTCAATACTATAAGTTCTTAGCATATTTCCAAGGATTAAAATCAAAGTATGTTCTTTGATCACAGTGAAGATACAACAAGCCAAACGTTTTAAATAAAAACACATATTTAAAAATGCTTGCAAATGAATCAATTTTTTTTTTTTTTGAGACGAAGTCTCGCTCAGTCGCCCAGGCTAGAGTGCAGTGGTGCCATCTCGGCTCACTGAAAGCTCTGCCTCCCGGGTTCACGCCATTCTCCTGCCTCAGCCTCCCAAGTAGCTGGGACTACAGGAGCCCGCCACCACACCCAGCTAAGTTTTTGCATTTTTAGTAGAGACGGGGTTTCACCGTGTTAGCCAGGATGGTCTCGATCTCCTGACCTCGTGATCCACCCGCATTGGCCTCCCAAAGTGCTGGGATTACAGGCATAAGCCACCGCACCTGGCCAAATCAATATAATTTTTAAAAGTCATAGACTAAAGAAAAAATCAAAATAATGTTACATTAGTAAATTAAAATAAAACTATGACATGTTAACTGATATTAAGCAACAAATGCAAATAAAAGAGAAAAAATGGACTAAATCAAATACCTAAGTATTCTCCCCCCCGCAAAAAACACAAAATTTAAACAAAAAATTAAAGGTATGTGGTAAATAAATAAGAATAGCCGTCAATGTTATACTCTACATAAAATCAATACAGAAAATTTTGAAAATTTAGGAAGAATAATACAATTGACGAGCACCTAGAAAGTTTAAAGAGAAAGTGATAAAACAAAAATTACGAGCATCAAGAATAAAATGACATCACCATAGATCCTCCATATATTAAAAAACACAGTAAAAATTACTTTTCTTATATTTGCTAATTTTGATTAAATGGACAAATATCTGTAAAATAGTATGCAATATATTTTGAGAGAAGTAGAATAAAAATACCTTAACGGTAAAATATCTGTTACACTTTTAATTTATGATTTATTTTTAAAAGAAAATTCCAAAATCAGATGGTATGATGAAAAGGAATGACAGGAAAAGTAAAACATTAATATTATTATGGGCAAAAGCAAGTAATTTTCAATGTGACTTCATTTACACATATTTGAAGAAGAGCATACATTGAACACGGATTTTTACTGGGCATAATAAATTGGAACATTTCCATGCTTATTTTATTAAAGCAGTATATCCCTGGTAACAACACTAATTGAGAACAACATTGCAGGATATTCATTTTCTGAACATGGATGCGAAATACAAAACAAAATAACAACAAGTCAAATTCAGCAATATGTAAAAAGGATAATAATAATATATGTCTTAAAAACTTGCAGTTTGTTTAACCTGTGAAAATCAAACAATGAAAATAACCATAATAATAATACAAAGAAGAGAAATATGATCACGTTAAAAGATGCAGTAGGCTGGGAGCAGTGGCTCATGCCTGTAATCCCGGCACTTTGGGAGGCCAAGGCAGGAAGATCACAAGGTCAGGAGATCGAGACCATCCTGGCTAACACGGTGAAACCCTGTCTGTATTAAAAATACAAAAAAATTAGCCAGGTATGGTGGCAGACGCCTGTAGTCCCAGCTACTCGGGAGGCTGAGGTAGGAGGAACGGTGTGAACTAGGGAGGTGGAACTTGCAGTGAGCCAAGATTGTGCCACTGCACTCCATCCTGGGCGACAGAGCAAGACTCCATCTCAAAAAAAAAAAAAAAAAAAGATGCAGTAAATCACTTGATAAAATTAAAAACCTATTTTAAATACAAATGTTTAGTAAAATGGAGAAAGTGATTAAATCTGATAAAGCAAATCTACAAAAATATTAGCATGCTTTATATTTAGTGATAAAATATTACATGCTTTTCCACTGGTCAGGCTATAGCCCTGTATAACTACTTGTATATAGAATTCTCCTGTAAGTCTTAGTAAAGAGAGAGAAATCAATTTTAAAAGGAAGGATTAGAAAAGTAAAATATTAATACTATTATTATGGGCAAAACCAAGTGTGACTTATACCTAGTACTTTCAAAGGAATGCAAGTAATATTATTTGATTCAATACATCATATCACTAAACAAAAATATATATTTTATATATTAGCAAGGAATCATTAGATAATTAAATTTAATATAATAACATAACAATAGCAATAAAAACGTTAAATACCTAGGAATACATCTAATGAAAATGTAAAATATTTGCATAGACATTTATTAACTATTAAGAAAAACAAAAGGGAAGTTGTTCTTTTAAAGATTATGATTTAGAGGAAACGAGCAAGCTAGGCAGTGAAGCAGAAAAGCCAAAGATGTGGCTGATGCTGAAAAATGAAGAAATTATCAATTTGACAAATTATTCAAATAAGTGATGGAGGAGGTCAAATTGAACATTTAACGTAGTTAAGAAGGAATGATATCTCCAATTATTGATAAAAAAGAAAGTGATAATTGCTGAGAAAACAAGAAAAAAATGTAGCAAAAAGAAGTATGATATCTACAGATGAAGGTAGGTCTGGAGTCCAAAAGTGAAGACTCAGGGAACACTTCTTTAGGAAGCAAATCATCTGTTGAGAGTGAGGGAGGGGGATTTGTGATTTCCAATTTTGGTAGTGAGATGGAGTAGAGATGGCCAGAACCTGTCACTCTCACATTCAGAGATGGAGTTTATTTTTCATCCCCTTGTGTTCAGGCTGGCCCTGTGACTATTTTAGCAATAGAATACATCAAAAGTGACATTATTTCAGTTCTACACCTATCCTGTAAAAGGACTGGTATCTCAGCTTTCTGCTTCTTGGAATACTCACTGTCATATTGCAAGGAAGCACAAGCCACCATGTGGAGAAATCTACATAGAGGGGAACTCAGTCCCCCAGTCAACAGCCTTCAGCTTTGCTTCCAACTGCTACCCAGGACCAAATTGCCAGACATGTGTGAGCCATTTTGGAAATGAAGGCCTGAGATGCCTGAGATCTATTTGAACTTCCCCAGCTGATAACAGAGAGCACAAGCAGGTTGTCCCCAGTAACACTTGCTCCAACTGCAAAACTGCAAGCAAAAAAGATTTCCTTTTTTTCTTCTTTCCTTTCCTTCCTTCTTTCTTTCTTTCTTTCTCTTTCTTTCTTTCTTTCTTTCTTTCTTTCTTTCTTTCTTTCTTTCTTTCTTTCTTTCTTTCTTTCTTTCTCTCTTTTTCTCTTTTTCTTTCTTTCTTTCTTCTTACAATTTAAAAGAGCATCCACCTCATTTTAAAGTATATATTTTGGAATATTAAAATCTAGTTTTTGACAAAAATTAATGTGAAAGTTCTTTGAATTTCTAAATGTGATACTTTAAAAAATTTCAAGAATCTTATTTTTTTTTTTGAGACTGAGTCTGGCTCTGTTGCCCAGGCTGGAGTGCAGTGGCCGGATCTCAGCTCACTGCAAGCTCCGCCTCTGGGTTCATGCCATTCTCCTGCCTCAGCCTCCCGAGTAGCTGGGACTACAGGCGCTCGCCACCTCGCCCGGCTAGTTTTTTGTATTTTTTAGTAGAGACGGGGTTTCACCGTGTTAGCCAGGATGGTCTTGATCTCCTGACCTCGTGATCCGCCCGTCTCGGCCTCCCAAAGTGCTGGGATTACAGGCTTGAGCCACCGTTCCCGGCTCAAGAATCTTACTAACAAATATTTTTTAAAGTTTACTGATTTGCAATGTCAGGTTTTGGAATGCTTTTTAATGCAACAATAGATAACTGAAACACATGTCAAGAGAACATTTGAAACAGCCCCATCATAATACGTATAATCTCCCAGAAACTGAAAAATAGAGGACACTAAGAAGTAGAAGCAATGATGCATCATTTAGATATCACTATCAGTGAGGTTTATAGTGATCTATCTGGGTGAAAAAAGAATTTGAGATTGAAGGAGAGATCAATAAAAGCTAAAATAAGGAGATTCTGAGGAGATTGGAAATTTAGAGAAAAATAGCTAACTTCCACAAATTGCTTTGTTTACCTACACCTTCTGTTCACACATAAGGAGCACAAATTATGATTTATGAGAGACAGAAGGTTGCTTTACATATCTACAGAAGGTTTTTCTGGACTCAATCTGCCTTTATGATAAAATGATGTGGCAAATGCCCTGGAAAATTGTCACGTAAGTTTGGGACAATCTCCTCCCATAACATATAGTTACAGTCTTCTTATTAATAAATGAATGTAATGCTGAGAGAAAATGTCTGTCTTTATTCACCAGCACACATAGAAATTGAAGGTGATGTATTTATGTTTTTCTTTTAATGAAAGTTTCTTTAAATGAAAGCCAAATACTGTAAGAATACCCACTTTAAAATCCTGCCTTATTTGAAGTAATAGCACTAAATGTATTCTAAATAAGTCATTTTAAATTTCAATTTGCAAGTCCTGAGCTTAATATTATGTTGTATATGTACATTGTACACACACATAAATATCCACTTAATTCTGTGAGCAGTATAATCAAAATAATACATACTACCTGACATTTGCGAATCAGTAAACTTAAAAAAAAATTGTTAATAAGATCCTTGAAATTGTTTAAAGTATCACATTTAGAAATTCAAGGAATTTTCACGCTAATTTTCATCAAAAACTATATTTTAATATTCCAAAATATATACTTTAAAATGAGGTGAATCCTCTTTTAAATTACAGACAAAGATGTGTAGAGTGGGTAAAAGATATGTCGCAGTTTTTTTGCAAGTAAACATTTACATACATCTTAATTATATACTCTTCTGCTGCTTCTATCCTCATGAAGTGTTAGGCTACATAAAGAAAGCAGGTTGAGCATGTGGAGAAAAGAATGTGTAAATATCTGAAGATGAGTATCTAGACATGAGTGCAAATGTTTTAATAATCTTATTCTTCTACTTTTGAGAGTTCCCTCTCCATGTACTTGTCTGTTTCAAAATCCTTCACTGTTTCTTCCTTCACATATTTATGTGTTCTATAATGAGCTACGCTCACAACTCTCAAGCCTTTATTTCCATAATCTGAGATTCTTAATGGCTTACTTTGTCATGCACAAAGGTGTTTGGTTAATGAATGAGAAAAGGTTGATTTTTTTTAGAATGTATCTCCTTTCAAACTCCTAGTTTATTCTTGGGGGGTAAGCAATTTGATTCAATTCTGTTTATTATTTTAAACTAAGAAAAGGGATACATCATTTTCATCTAGTAACATCACAAACTACCACATTTATACAGTCTTAAAAGATTTTTATTCATGAATACATTGAATATCTAGTATATGCCATCTACTGAGCAGATATTAGAAGTTAAGAAAGGAGTACAACATGCTATCAACTTGAAGGAATTTATTTATTTATTTCCTTCAAAATATGTTCAAGGGTTAATGAGATCATGAAAACAAAGAATGTGCAATATGACACACTGCTTGATATTTATTTTATTAATACGTGGTATATAGGTAAAGAATAATTATCATACATATTCACATGTATTCAGAAACTGGTTTAAAAAAATCCATTACAACTTATATTGTCAATATCCCTTAGCAGAAGTCCACATTCTCCTACCAGTACACATTTCTTTTGCCACTCTAGTCTTATATAATAGGTTTTATTTGTCCCCTTTATATAACCTCACATAACTACCATCTGATATATAAAGGACCCAGTTTATTTCATAGGCATAACCTATTCTTCTTGAGTCAGACTTTTCCTAGAAACCTGAGAGAAGTTTTTTCCTGTGAAAACATGTTTGGGTCTACAGAAAAAGTGAGATTTGGGTAAGTTCTTAAACACAAATGGAAAGAAGCAGCAGACAAAGAAAAGGAAAGAAGAGGAAAACAGTCATTTTCAGAAGGAAGAGAGAAGGAAGAGTATGAACAGTAGTATAGAAATGGGCATGCCTATTAATTTGAAGAAAGCTGAGGATTATGGAGGTGAGTGGATGGATATAAAGTTGCTCAAACATGTTGAGAGCCAGGCTAGAAGAGGTTAAACTTATCTTGTATATGTTCTCAAACAAACATTACAAATAAAGCATTGAGTGTGTGTGTGTGTGTGTGTGTGTGTGTGTGTGTGTGTGTGTATTTTAAAGTTTTTGTTGTTGTTGTTTTGAGATGGAGTCTTGTCCGGGACTCACTGCAAGCTCCGCCTCCCGGGTTCGCGCCATTCTCCTGCCTCAGCCTCCCGAGTAGCTGGGACTACAGGCTCCCGCCACCTCGCCCAGCTAATTTTTTGTATTTTTAGTAGAGACGGGGTTTCGCCGTTGTTAGCCGGGATGGTCTCGATCTCCTGAACTAGTGATCCGCCCACCTCAGCCTCTCAAAGTGTTGGGATTACAGGCGTGAGTCACCACGCCCAGTCAAAGGGTATTTTAAAAATACATGTTTAAGTCATTCAGTTTATACAAATTTACGATTGCTACACTGCAAGAGCTCTAGGGTTGTTTCTTGCCAAGCTGTCAGTGCCAGAGGTGGGTGGGATCACCTGCCTTGCTGTGTGTGTAGGGGGGTTTTTTGTTTTGTTTTGTTTTGTTTGTTTTTTTAAGTACATCATTCTCTTCTCTTTCCTAGAGTTTTGCATCCCCTTAGCCTCAAGGGAAAGGTCTGCCCTGTTTTTGTCCCTATTAAAAAAAAGAAAGTCAGTGAGGGTCTCGCCTGTCACCCAGATTGGAGTGCAATGGTGAGATCATAGCTCACTGCAGCCTCAGATTCCTGGGCCAAAGGGATCCTCCTGCCTCGGTCTCAGAAAAGTGCTGTGTGTTTCTTTCCCTTTGAAAAGTCTTGCCAAATAGTTGCTTTATTTTCTGGACTCCTCAGTTTTCTGAATTTCCACTCCATTCAGATCTGCATCTTCTTTATTTTCTGACGTGTCAGAGTCTTTTTCTCTCTGGATCTTCCATTCCTAATTATCTCTTAAATGCTCAATTCTAATCTTTAATTTTGTCTCCCCTTAAGTTCAGGTGTGCAACATTGATTGGGGACAATTGCCACAACTAGACTATTTCACTGGACATTCTATCAGGGTAAATTAAAATATCTTTTGCCTCCACAACACCTATCTAGGATGAAATAGACAATAAAATGGTCATATGTCATATTGTTTTGTTAAATACTGCAATTGACAGTTGTTTAAAAAGCTCAGTTGCTAAAAGCAAGGGAGTTGCTGACGCTAGTACTAACATCTCAATCCAAAGACCTAGTAATGCTACTGATACTCCTGCCAATTCTGAAACAAATTCACAACAGAACACTGATACACTACTGTGTTCTATCAAATTTGGGACTTGTTCTTCATGAATGTTCCTGAGCCAGATGTATTCTTTTGTTCACTTCGTAACAGAATGCTAAGAAGATGCAAATCAATAAAGCAATGATCTTAGGGGCTTTTATTATTTCCCACAGCAAATGTATTTTCATAAGATTGTTGCAGAGACTAGCATTTGTAGATTTCATAGTTGATGAAATTGATGGCCTGATGTACCTCTAGTTGCCTCCCCTTTGTCCATCTGTCTTATTGACATAGGTAGCTAGGAAAAGCATTGCCTCCTGTCCCCAGGCTTTCTAAATGCTATAAACTCAGAAACCAGGACTTAATGTTGTGGAAGTGCCTCAGAGCTGGTAAGTGAGGGACAGAGCAACTCTACTTCAAGCATTTATTAAAATTAAATTTTAATTATAAAAGTAAAAAAAAAAAGAAAAAAGAAAATGGCTATGAAACTTTTTGGCCACCTCGCACCTTGCGCCTCTCTTTCACAGGTTTAGTGAGGAAGGTAATCAAACATGTGACAGCCAACGCTTGTTCTCCATTGCTCTCTGCCAGGCCTGCCTCATGGAGAGGAAATCCACTTGGAAACATTGTTAACAAGTCTGTAGAGCATGGACTCTGTTATCAGACAGCCATCTAAACTGCATATTAGGGTAATAATCTTTATATAGCACATAACATTATTTGTATCACAGATAATGGTCGTAGATTTGGTGGTGCTCAATTTTCCCACAAAATTAAGAGTCATGCTTCCCCTCCACCTATGTGGGTCATGATAGCATCAGGAAGATTGTATTGTAATAGAAAAAACTCTGCTCCAGGGGCTATGTTTATACACATGGTAGAACGCTGATTCTATCATTTCAATAAACAGTAATTATTATTCTTATGTGATTTTATATTTTTCAAAACCTCAAATATCTTCTAGGATAAAGTAAATTTTTCAAAGGTCACTCTGAATGGGAGTGGGACATTTTACCAGAGAGCCATGTGTCATTGAGCTGTTAAGGAGACATCATTAAGGCTGGTTGAGTCTTTCAGCAAATGACAGCTCTGTCTTGGTCCTTATGATGGAATACATATAAAATCCTTATTGCCTAGATAGTCACACTATACATCACCTTAAATATCTGCATTAATTATTGACTCTGTAACTGAGCAGATGCCTGCTTTACCCTCAACTCACACTAGTGGTGATTTATTATTCAGGTTTTTATTTGTTTGTAGTTGTTGCTATCGTTTTTGTTGTAGATGAGTTAAATGAGCTCATAACTTGAATGCCAATGGCTTATTGTCTAAGACCCAAGCTCTTGCTTTGTTGATATTATCCAGCCTAACATGAAACCAGACTTTCACAATTACACAATGATTGAGTTGTAAATGGTGAACAACAGGCTCTCTAACCCCTTATCAGTACCTGGTGTTTGGTATTCTTACAGATTAAGAACTTAAGTCTGTCAGGTCTTTTGTATTAGTAAAATCAACCTCAGAAATTGTTAACAACACCTGATGAAGAGTCTACTTAAGCAATGTTTCTGAGTTTGTATCTTTATAAATTGTGTCTTTAGAATGGATATGTGCTCATTTTATTACAAAGTCCAAGACAGTGAATGATGACGTTTTCCATTTAAGTATACGACGTTATCATCAGTTGATTTTCCTGTAGAACTTTTCAGAGAATTTTTTTTTTTTTTTGTAAGAATATGTATTTCAAAACTTATGGCAGCTATGGACGTTGTCCTTAAAATATACTCACATGCACAGAAAATTTTGCTAAATATTTTACGAAATCATAGACTTTCCATAACCCATCTGAGTTCTTTTTAGGGGGTCTATCATCTCAGATTTTTTTTTTTAATCAGAGATAGAATATCTTAACCTATTCCCACTGTGGTCTCACTTTCTCCCCTAGGTAAACTGTAAGAAATGTATGTTTGATAGAGTGCATACTAATAATCATATAAATGAATATATAAAGTATTTTAAAATATAATTATAGAAAAGTGTCCTCTGTGACTATAATATTTTAGCACTGCCTATACCCTGGACTAAATCACTTTGAGGTTATATGTGTGTGGTCTCTCCCCATTAAACATTGCAAAAACATTGGTATTCAGCCAATTTTGCAGATAGTCTTAAAATTTTATTTTCTCTATATTCAGATAACAATGTTTATACATTAATATTAGATTATAATGCATAGATATTAATATTAGCTCAATTTTAAAAATGATCTAATTATGGTTAGAAATAAAAACCAGGAACAGAGTTTGGATTGAAAGAAGGGCAAAGTAAATGTATACATTTCAGAGATTATAAGTGTTTTCGAAAACTCATTCTATCACTGGATCACACTTTCATTTTTAGTACTCTAAAACTGACATATGATTTTGCTTTTATTAATAGGGATTTAGGATAATTATTCAAAAGATGCCAAAGAAACCATGTTGGGTGCGGTAGATCTCAAAATACACAGAGTGAGAAGGCGAATGGACTGTAATTTCCACATCTTGTGTGAAGTAAAACAGCAGTGTGACATAGCAAATTGGTAAGTCAGATAATTACACATCAATACATAATTTTGATTGAGTTGCTCAAGAAAAAGATGTCTTCAGTTTTACCATGGTCTTTCTTTAAACTTGCAGCAACTATTTTGTTTTCATTCTTCTTGTATATAGCTTAGGTTTTGGAATGAATTTATGATATAGGTTTGTAAGATAAAGTAACTATGATGGTCACAGCATATTTGTTAAGTAATGTCCCCCATTGGGTATGTACATTGTTAAAAATTGTGGTCAGATATAACAGAGGATATTACTGCAGGGAGCAAAGCCAGTATAGATGCTAACTCTTAACCAAGAAGGCCTCCACAAGAAGATGACTTTAGATAAGGCTTTTATTCTTCAACAAATATTTGAGAATAATTTTATCAGTGGAAATGTCCAGAAAAATGACATTTGGGTCACATTATTTTTGAATGATTGTTATAATTTTATATATATATACACACACATAGATATCATACTTATATATGGATATGATCTAGGACACAAGTGGAATAGCCCTCCCCAAAATAATTCTGTATTTTATTTTTGTCTATGTTTCACTTTTCAGAAGGAAATTCTTCCCAAATGTTTCATGTAATTTTTACTTACATTAATAGATATCTCAGACCAGTGACTTTAAAATCTGACTAGACATCAGAATTTTATAAGCAACCTAAAAAGTGCAGCTATCAAAGCTCTACTGTGATCCATGAAATCAACCTTTGAAGACTATAATTTTAATCAATTCAGAAACTTTATTTAATATGCATTTCTTCTCTGCTCAATTTTCACCTTCTGGAAGATTTACAAGGTTTATATTTTATTTACTTAATACATTGGTATTATGTTTTCTGATCATATTCGCATCTTACTTGTTTTGTTTCTGAGTTCCGGGACAATTGTGGGATCATCTTTTTATTTCAGTGACTTGATTTTCTTGAGTATCCAGTGTGCTGTTTACTACCTTATTTGAATGTTTTAAATTCATTAAATGAACTTTGCAGATGAACAAAGAATTTTCTGATTTCAGACTGGGCCCATATGCAAATTCATATTCTTCTGAATCTGAAACAAGAGAATATATGGGTTTTTCTTAACCTATTTCTTTGATTGAGACTTGCACAAAGTTGTTTTGTGAATAAATTTAGCCCTGTACTTCTAGAGCACTCCCTGCCCCACTATACTATTCATAAGTGAGAACAACTTCTATGTTGGTTTATGTCCTGGTTATCCTTTTGTTATGTCAAAGAACTTATCAATCATTGCTATACCACACTTGACTATTGACATGTATTACTTTACAAGCTAATATAAGTGTATCTTGGGTACTTGTCAAAGGCATTTGATGAAAATACCCAAAAGTTACAACAAAAATTCACTTAAAATTTAATATACTAAATAATCTAAGTTTTCACACTTTTTAAACCTAATTTTGAGAATGCTTCATTTTTGATGACATTTGTTGAACTTTATAGATTTGCAGGCATTGAATTGTCCCGAAGCATTCAGTCATTGATTTATATTGAGAACACGGTATGAGAAATAGTCTCATTATTGCATTTAGCATAATACCCTCCAGGTTCATTCATATTGTTACAATTGGCCAAATAGCCTTCTTTTTTAAGGTTGGATGGTATTTTACTGTGTAAATATCTCTATATTACACTGATATATATATATATATATAAAATTTATTATGTAATGTAATATAATATTTCTGTATTGATTCATCTGTTAATAAACACAGGTTGTTTCCATATCTTGGCTCTTATAAATAATGCTGCAGTAAACATAAGCATGCAGATATCTCTTCAACACATTGATTTTCAATTCCTTTGGATATATACCAGAAGTAGAATCACTGGATATCATAGTAGTTATATTTTCAGCTATTTTGGGAACCTCTATGCCATTTTCCATAATGTCTAGATTAAATTACATTTTTAGCCATTTTAAAACTTATATTTATCCTACATGTAAAAAAATTGAAGTGATCATTCACTATGAATTAATATTTTTATTTTGATACTTACGCTTTGCCTGTGATATTGATTTTAATTTTTTAAAAACTGATTCTATTTCCCTCTTTGCTTTGGCTCCCATGGAGCCAAAGGCAAAATATACCTCACAGCAAATATTTTCACAGATGTTTTGATTACCAATCTTACCTAGGATTTTTGTTTGTATTTTCCTATCTGCATCTAAATTTTGTCTTGAGTCCCTTTCTTTCAGTGTTTTCTCTTCTTGCCCATCATGTAGCTTTGGCATTCACTCAAATTAATTTATATTGAAGCAAGATGCACATACAAATAGAGTATTTATTTCTCAATTCCTCACAGATGGATTGTTCATTTCTTAAAAGGTACCGTACTTTCCTCAGAGTGAAGGCCACCCTCCAATGTCACTACCAGCACAGAACAGATAGTTTTACTAATTAAATAATTGTTTCTAAAAGAGAGGAGTCATCAACTATTACTTTTCTTAAAGATGTACAATGCCTCTAGTTTCTTTAACTAAAAATAGCTTAAGTTTTTGTGACCTACAGATTAATTTAATGGGCCAAAATGTGGGAGGAATATGTGACTTACTTGAATTACTGGGAAAAGTTAATGAGAAAGATAGGAAATACCTTCAAAATGAGTAAACAGCAGCTATCAGAATTTAGATTAAAGAAAAGCTGTCTAATATTTAATAGCTTTTTAAAAAAGAGATAGTTTTAGGCAATATATGTTTAGCATTTTATCTTGACCTGATTCACTTATTAAATGATGGGGAGCATTTGATAAATATAATATCTGGGATAAATTAAATATATTCAAGTATTTAATTTGTTCCACCCCAATTTATCTCAGAATATTATGTTTATGTGTATATTATGATTATATACGTGAACAGAATATTCTGGGCCTACCTGATGGGGAAGGTCAGAGGAAGAGGAGAGTTTAAAAACTACACTTAAGGTACTAGCCTCACTACCTGGGTGATGAAATTATCTATACACTAAACACCAACAAGACACATTAATTTACTCATGTAACGAACCTGTACATGTACACCCTGAACCTAAAGGTTGAAAATAAATAAATAAATAAAAATGAAAAATAAATAAAATTTGAAGTTCCAAAATATATATCAATACATATAACAAGTTTTGCTACTACTATATTGCTATTTTTTTCTGTATTTTTACATTCACTGTTTGATGATGTAATTTAGCATATTTAAATTTTATCCTTTTTCTCCTCTAATAACTGAGAATCATAAATCTTTTATTTTCAATATATATTATATTTATATTTTAAATATAAATATCGTTATATTTTACAGGTATTTTTATATTAAGTATAATATGTTTATATTTATATTATGTTTATACTTATGAACATGATATTCTGGGTTAAATTGGTATGGGAAGCACAGAGATTGGTCTAAGTCTTCTAACAAATAATAGTAGAAGAATAAATCTCATTCAAATAATACTAACTACATGAATAATAACAATAACAATAATAATAATATTTAAAATATATCATGTCCCAGACACTATTTTAAGTACTTTCACTGTGTTGAGTAACTGAATTCTTATAGCAACTCAGTGAGGTAGGCATTACTACTATCGTCACTATAAAAAAAGAAAAAATATGGATCACGTAAAAATTAATACTTAATCAAGTAACATATATATATTTTTTTTATTTTTGAGACAGAGTCACACTCTGTTGTCCAGGCTGGAGTGCAGTGGTGCAATCTTGGCTCACTAAAACCTCCACCTCCCAGGTTCAAGTGATTCTCCTGCCTCAGTCTCCCTATAAACTGGGATTACAGGTGTGTGCCACCATGCCTGGCTAATTTTTGTATTTTTAGTAGAGAGGGGGTTCATCATGTTGGCCAGGTTGGTCTTGAACACCTGACCTCAGGTGACTTACCCACCTCAGCCACCCAAGTGCTGGGATTACAGGCGTGAGCCACTGCCCCTGGCCTCAAGTAACATATTTTTAAGTCATAGAGCCTGAATATGAATTTGCATAAGTGGAAGCCTAATTCTAGAATCCCCATCTTTTTTGATTTGTAAAATACATAATGGTGAAATGTACTGGAAAAGTAGCACAAAGATTGGTAAGGGAAATGGATTTGCAAAGTCTTACACAGGAAGTGATATTTTAGTAGCTACAGTAAAACAAATAAAGCAAAGATCTATGACTCCTAAGTTATTATAGGAGAAAAAGAATGGAATTTAAATATGTCAAGCTAAATAAACAACAGATGTAAAAAACAGAAAATAATAGTAACATAGCAGTAGCAAATCTTGTCATATTTATTTACTTTTTGGAACTTCAAATTTTATTTTTAAATTTTTATTATTTATTTTCAACATTTAGGTTCAGGAAGTACATATGCAGGTTTGTTACATGAGTAAATTGTGTCTCGTTGGAGTTAGGTGTGTAGATTTTTCCATCACCCAGGTAGTGAGAATAGTATAACCTATGCATGGTTTTTCAACTCTCATTCCCCATTCATCCTTCCCCTTCAAGTAGGCCCAGTGTCTTTTGTTCTCCTCTTTGTGTCCACATTCACTTAATGTTTTTCTTCCACTTATATGTAAGAACATAAGAATTTTCTCTACTGTTCCTGTATTAGTTCACTTAGGATGATGGCCTGCAGCTATATCCATGTTGTTGCAAAGGACATGATTTCATCTTTTATGGCTGCATAGTATTCTACAGTGTATATGTACCACATTTCCTTTATCCAGTCTATTATTGATGCGCATCTAGCTTAATTCTGTGTCTTTGCTATTGCAAATGGTGTTGTGATGAGCATACTAATGCATGTGTCTTTTTTGTAGAACAATTTATATTCCTTTGGGTAGACACCCAATAATGGGATTGCTAGGTCAAGTGGTAGTTTTGTTTTAAGTTCTCTCAGAAATTTCCAAACTGCTTTCCACAGTGGCTGAACTAGTTTACATTCCCCCCAGCAATGTTCTCTTTTCTCTACAACCTCACCGGCCATTGTTATTTTTTGACTTTTTAATAATGGCCATTCTGACCTGTGTGGGGTGGTATATCATTTCAGCTTTGATTTGCATTTCTCTAACGGTTATTGGTGTGGAGCATATTTACATATGCTGTTGGCCACATGTATGTCTTCTTTTGAT